>NC_133412.1:96108939-96411969 GCF_049350105.2 Macaca mulatta
CGGGCACAGTGGCTCACACCTGTAATCCCAGCACTTTGGGGGGCTGAGGCAGGAGGATTCCTTGAGGCCAGGAGTTTGAGACCAGCCTGGGCAACATAGCAAGACTCCATTTCTTCCCCTCCCTCCCTCCCTCCCTCCCTCCCTTCTTTCCTTCCTTCCTTCCTTCCTTCCTTCCTTCCTTCCTTCCTTCCTTCCTTCCTTCCTTCCTTCCTCCCTTCCTTCCTTCCTCTCCTGACAGAGTCTCACTCTGTCGTCCAGGCTGGAGTGCAGTGGTGTGATCTTGGTTCACTGCAACCTCTGCCTCCCAGGTTCAGGCGAGTGGCTGGGATTACAGGTGTGCACCACCACGCCTGGCTAATTTTTGTATGTTTAGTACAGTTGGGGTTTTGCAATGTTGGGCCAGGCTGGTCTTGAACTCCTGATCTCAAGTAATCCACCAGCCTTGGCCTCCCAAAGTGCTGGGATTACAGACATGAGCCACAGTGCCTGGCCCTAAGACACCATTTCTTTTTAATTTCCTTCCTTCCTTCCTCCTTCCTTCCTTCCTTCCTTCCTTTGGCCCTAAGACACCATTTCTTTTTAATTTCCTTCCTCCCTCCCTCCCTCCCTCCCTCCCTTCTTCCTTCCTTCCTTCCTTCCTTCCTTCCTTCCTTCCTTCCTTCCTTCCTATTTTTTTTCCCCTGAGATGGAGCCTTGCTCTGTCACTCAGGTTGGAGTGCAGTGGCATGATCTCGGCTCACTGCACTCCCGGGTTCCGGTGATTCTCTTGCCTCAGCCTCCCGAGTAGCTGGGATTACAGGCGTGCACCACCACACCTGGCTAATTTTTGTATTTTTAGTAGAGATAGGGTTTCATTGGCCAGACTGGTCTTGACCTCCTGACCTTGTGATCTGCCCGCTTTGGCCTCCCAGAGTGCTGGGATTACAGATATGAGCCACTGTGCCTGGCCCTAAGACACCATTTCTTTTTAATCCTCCCCTCCCCTCCCCTTACCTCCGCTCCCCTCTCCTCTCCTCTCCTCTCCTCTCCTCTCCTCTCCTCTCCTCTCCTCTCCTCTCCTTTCATTGTTTTTCCCCCCGAGATGGAGCCTTGCTCTGTCACTCAGGTTGGAGTGCAGTGGCATGATCTCGGCTCACTGCAACCTCCGCCTCCCAGGTTCCAGTGATTCTCTTGCCTCAGCCTCCCGAGTAGCTGGGATTACAGGCGTGCACCACCACACCTGGCTAATTTTTGTATTTTTAGTAGAGATAGGGTTTCATTGACCAGACTGGTCTTGACCTCCTGACCTTGTGATCTGCCCGCCTTGACCTCCCAAAGTGCTGAGATTACAGATGTGAGCCACTGGGCCCAGCCGACACCGTTTCTTAAAAAAAAAAAAAGAAATAAGGCTGGGTGCGGTGGCTCACGCCTGTAATCCCAGCACTTTGGGAGGCCGAGGCAGGCAAATTATGAGGTCAGGAGATCGAGACCATCCTGGCTAACACGGTGAAACCCCCGTCTCTACTAAAAATACACACACAAAAAAAATTAGCTGGGCATGGTGGCAGGCACCTGTGGTCCCAGCTACTCAGGAGGCTGAGACAGGAGAATGGCATGAACCCGGGAGGTGGAACTTGCAGTGAGCCGAGATCACGCCACTGCACTCCAGCCTGGGTGACAGACCAAGACTCCGTCTCAAAAAAAAAGAAAAAGAAAAAGGAAATAAAAGAAATTAAGATAAACTAAAATGATAAGACAACTAAATGGGATATGTGAACCTTGATTGGATCTTGGATCAGGGGGAAAAAACCTGAAAAGCTGTAATGGACATTATTGGGACAGATGGGGAATTTGAATATGGACTGGATATTAGATAATTCGACTATAGCAATGTTAAGCTTTTTGATGTGATAATGGTACTGTGGTTTTATAAGAGAATATCTTACTTCCTTGTGTGTGTGTGTGTGTATGTGTGAGACAGAGTTTTGCTCTGTTGCCCAGGCTGGAGTGCAGTGGTGTGATCTTGGCTCACGGCAACCTCCACCTCCCGGGTTCAAGAGATTTTCCTGCCTCAGCTTCCCAAGTAGCTGGGATTACAGGTGCCTGCCACCACCACACCCAGCTACTTTTTATATTTTTAGTAAAGATGGGGTTTCACCATGTTGGCCAGGCTAGTCCCGAACTCCTGACCTCAGGTGATCCACCGCCTTGGTCTTCCAAAGTGCTAGGATTACAGGGGTAAGCCACCGTGCCCGACTGATAACATCTTACTATTTAGGAGACACATTTAGTGGTAAACTGTCATGATCTCTATTACTTACTCTCAAATGGTTTGGGAAAGTAAATATATACTAATAAATAAACGGACGTACACATATAGAGATAAGGCAATTGTGGTTAAACAATACCAGTGAATCTATATGATACTTATATGAGTATTTGTTGTACTATTCTTTCAACATTTCTGAAGTTTTGAAACATTTTGAAATTTTTAAAAATTAAAAATAGATATTTGCTTGAGATATTTAGATTCTCAGCCCTTTCTAGAGGCAAGGAAATGATATCATGGACTCCAGCATTCTCTGATTTATTTTAGGGCTACATTGTAATGTTTCAGAAAATTCCAAAGTGCACATTAGATGACCACCTAGGCTGTCAAAGCATTTTTTTTTTAAATAGGTAGAAGAAAAAGAAATGGTGACAATTCTAGATTGTAAAGAAAACCAAAACATAAAGAAACATGGCTTGTCTACCTTTTTAGGGCATGGGGCTTGTTGATACAATTTATCCTCTTTCACCATCAGGGATCAGTCCTGACCTTATGGAGAGCAATGCATTCAAGCACCCAGACATCCAGGGACCACCCACACATCCAGGGACCACTCACACATCCAGGGACCACCCACAAATCCAGGGACCAGAGTTTCAGCTAAGCCTCTGTCCATGGGTTTAAAATAAACAAACAAAACAAAATATGCTAAGGTAAATAACCTACAGAGCTACACCTGGGGCCCAGTTCTTCAGGGGCTGACCATATTTTGTGTGGGACTTATCCTGCCTTTTGAATAAAAAGACAGCAGGGCTGCAGAATGTGGAAAAGGCAGAAATGGGTAGGGCTGCTTCTGAACTGGTTTTTATGACACCTACTTGCCTTCCTTTATAACTAGGAGGTGGCATAACACTTTAAAAATTCACAAAACAGGCCGGGCGCGGTGGCTCAAGCCTGTAATCCCAGCACTTTGGGAGGCCGAGACGGGCAGATCACGAGGTCAGGTGATCGAGACCATCCTGGCTAACACGGTGAAACCCCGTCTCTACTAAAAATACAAAAAAAATTAGCCGGGCATGGTGGCGGGCGCCTGTAGTCCCAGCTACACAGGAAGCTGAGGCAGGAGAATGGCGTGAACCCAGGAATCGGAGCTTGCAGTGAGTAGAGATCGCGCCACTGCACTCCAGCCTGGGCGACAGAGCAAGACTCCGTCTCAAAACAAAACAAAACAAAACAAAACAAAGAAAACCCAAAAAATTAGCTGGGTGTGGTGGCAGGCGCCTGTAGTCCCAGCTACTCGGGAGGCTGAGTCAGGAGAATGGCATGAACTAGGGAGGCGGAGCTTGCAGTGAGTCGAGATCGCGCCAGTGCACTCCAGCCTGGGCAACACAGCCAGACTCTGTCTCAAAAAAAAAAACAAAAAAAAAAACCGCAGGGCATAGTGGCTCACACCTGTAATCCCAGCACTTTAGGAGGCCAAGGTGGGTGGATCATGAGGTCAGGAGATGGAGACCATCCTGGCTAACATGGTGAAACCCCATCTCTACTAAAAATACACAAAATTAGCTGGGCATGATGGTGGGCGCCTGTAGTCCCAGCTACTCCGGATGCTGAGGCAGGAGAATGGCGTGAACCCCGGAGGCTCAGCTTGCAGTGAGCCGAGATAGTGTCACTGCACTCCAGCCTGGGTGACAGAGTGAGACTCCTTCTCAAAAAAAAAAAAAAAAAAAAAAAAAAAAAAAAAAAAAAAAAAAAAAAAAATCACAAAACAAGTAATTTTAATTTGTCTTAATTTTAAAAATTAATATATATGTTTCATAGTTTTTGTTTTGTTTTGTTTGTTTTTTTGAGAAAGAGTTTCACTCTTTCACCCATGCTGGAATGAAGTGGCACAATCTCGGTTCACTGCAACCTCTGCCCCCTGGGTTTAAGTGATTCTCCTGCTTCAGCCTCCTGAGTAGCTGGGATTACAGGCGCGTGCCACAACACCTGGCTGATTTTTGTATTTTTAGTAAAGACGGAGTTTCCTCGCCATGTTGGCCAGGCTGGCCTTGAACTCCTGACTGCAGGTGATCCACCTGCCGCAGCCTCCCAAAGCACTAGGATTACAGGTATGAGCCACCGTGCCCAGCCCATAGTATGTTTAAGAGCAGCAAACAGCATCTTAAAAGTAAATAAATGGGAGTCACAGTGCTAAGAAGGGTAGGAACCACTGGCAAAACAACACCATAGTTAAATCATTCATTAATTCTTTTTTTTTTTTTTCTTGAGACTAAGTCTTGCTCTTGTCTCCCAGGCTGGAGTGCAATGGCACAATCTCGGCTCACTGCAACCTCCACGTCCCGGGTTCAAGTGATTCTCCTGCCTCAGCCTCCCGACTAGCTGGGATTACAGGCGCCTGCCACCATGCCCAGCTAATTTTTGTATTTTTAGTAGAGACGGGGTTTCACCATGTTGGCCAGTCTGGTCTTTAATTCCCAACCTCAGGTGATCTGCCTGCCTCAGCCTTGGCCTCCCAAAAGTGCTAGGATTACAGGCATGAACTAATGTACCTGGCCTCATTAATTCATTTATTAAAAGTACATTTATTATGCATCTTTCCTGAGTAGCCAACAGCACGCAGCATGCTAGGCACTATGGGGTAACAAATAAAAACTACAGTATAGTGCTTCACCGAAAAAGCAGGCAGATATGCCATGAAACAACCAGAGACACGACATAGATGCTCTTTGATGTGGCACATGCCTATGGCTGTTTTCTGATTTGTTTTGTTTTGTTTGAGACAGGGTCTAACTCTGTCACCCAGGCTGGAGTGCAGTGGTGCGATTACGGCTCCCTGCAGCCTCATGTCCCAGGTTCAAGTGATCCTTTCGCCTCAGCCTCCTGAGTAGCTGGGACTAGAGGTGTGTACCACCATACCTGGCTAAATTTTAATATCTTTTGTAGAGATGGGAAGGTCTCATTATTTTACCCAGGATGGTCTTGAACTCCTGAGCTCAAGTGATCCTCCTACCTTGACCTCCCAAAGTGTTGGGATTACAGGTGTGAACCATGGCACCTGGCCCTAAGGCTGTTAAATGAGATGTAGAACAGTGCTGACCCCTAGCCAAGGACCACACTTGGATTGACCCACCTTTATGCATATTTTTCCTTTTTAGGAGGTGCTTGGAAATGCAGGACTATGCTGAATATGTTGTGTTGCTTTAAAACGCTCCATTGCTTTCTTTTCTAAAGACTAAGCTATGAGCGCAAACTCAGGACTCAAGGGAGACATGGTGATTATGAGCCCTCCCACATAACCATGGTGCTCAGAGGATTCCCTCTAATCAGACAATACCACACATCACCGCTGGAGATAAGCTGCTGTGTAAAAAAGCCTGTGTATTGTGTGAAACTCTGTGTGCATGGGGAGGCTTAGAGTACATAGATGTCCCTGGGATACTGATGCTGTTGAGGCTAGAATGAGAAAGAGCTGCAGTAGTGCAGCTCTACCTTGGTGCCTTGTAGTCTACACGTACTTCTACTTGGACCTACTTATTTCCCTTCTTACCTGACACATGTGCTATTCCTCAGTCTTCCTGGGAGGTAGTGGCTTCCCTCTCCTGACTTAGGCATCCTTGGCCCTGATCTGCAGGCATGTATGGAGAAAAGAGGATGAGTTATATGTGTATGATGCGTGTGGCCAAGGAGTATGGAGGTGTGGGAAGAGAAGGCTTCTTAGTGAACCTAAAAACAAATTTTCAAAGGTACTGAATCTGTGATCCTGCCTCACTCACCCTGTTAACTTTTATAAGAGAGGTTTCTAATTTTCTGTCTTTGGCCTGGCTGGATTGAGACGGGGATTGTGAGAGCCCAAACCTTCTTTCCAACCTTGCATAAGTGGTGTAGACATGGAGAGATTCTTGCAGAATTTAAGTGACTGTGACAGTACAGGGGCAACACACAGAGAGGCACGTGTTCATTACGTATGGCTGGAGAAATTATCTGTCTCCAGGGGGACATGTTTCACTGTGCATTAGATTCGAGCCGCTTCCTTCCTCCCTGTTTTTCTGCCCACTCTCTCTATCACTGTCCTTCTCAGTCTCCTTTCCCACTCCCCTCCCTGCCTCCCCCCATTCACAGTCTAGCTCTGCCTGTCAATGTTTCCATCCACCTTTCTCTGCCACGTTCACATCTCCCTCTGCACTTTGCTCAATCTTGTGCTTGCTGCCTGGGAGTCGCTTTTCTGTTTGTCTCTGGTTTATCTCTTGTTCTCTCTAGTTCACTTTCTGCCATTCCATCTGCATTTTCCTCTATAATACCAGGTTTTTGGGTACCCTGCAGCTAGTGATAACCTTTTCTTGTTACATTAAAGCCTATAAGCAGCCCTTGGTTTACTGATTGATTGGTTTTTATTTAAACTCTGCAGAGGAAAGATAATTTTTATAAAGTGAGAGAGCAAAGAGAAAACATGGAATGAGGCAAAGGGACGAACAGCCTAAGATGGGGCCGAGGATGAGAAACGGGAGGTATCAGAAGATGTCGAACCCATGGTGTCTTATTTCCTTTCAAATAAACTAGGTCATATCTTTATGGCTGATGACAGCTTAATCTGGACCATAAAGAGTTAAATACCAGCTTAGGCTTGGCACCTAACTCAGAGGCAAAAGCTTCTGGGAGAAATGAGTTGGGTCAAATAAGCCCAAGAAGCTGACGTGCGTAGAATTTCTTCTGCTTGACCCACTAACTACTGCAAAGGGGACATTTTAGAACTGTTTCTATTGAAATGCTTCAGTGGGGGCAGAGCTCCTGGAAACCAGAACTTGTCTCTGAAGCCAGGCCTGGGGAGCATGGGAGGCTGGCTTTGGGGGGAAAAAGAGGGGTGGCCCAAGTCAGGCAGAAGGTGGCAGCAGCTGCTGATCAGGGCAGTTCTGATTGCTGTGTTTGCACTCCCTCTTGCCCACTATAATTAAAGCTTTCCCAATAGGATTCTGGCTTCCTGAAGGGAAACTAGAATTTATAAAAACAAACAAGAAACAAACGCAAAACAGCAGAGATGCTTGGTTGCAATATATGTATATTTTTAATTATAGAGCACTGCTCTACACTCTATACAGTTTCAAAGTCCATATCTGTTATAGCCCCGGGAGCAGGTCAGGGGAAGATCTAACAAAACAAATAAAAAGAAAAGAAAATTGAAAACCTAAATGTAACCAATTAAAATTAGGTATGGTTATGTAGATTCTCTCCTAACCCAATCATCCTATCCTTGTTACTCCTGACACAAGAGAAATGCTCCCCTCAAAATTTCCGTCCACCTTTTTTTTCTACTTTATTCTCTTTTCATCCCACCTCTTGCTTCTGTCCCCTAACAGACCACATAGAATCCCTGGGCCAGAATAAATCAGTTGTTTTATTTCCCCTCAGAGGATGTGACCTTCCACTCCCCAAATGGCTTTGACAGTTTTCTCATTTGCTAGCTGAGGAGGATATCAAGAGACATTGACCTTCTGGTTTTGCCTAAAGAGGAACACTCAGTAACTATTATGCTTCAGTCTTTGATTTGCATGAACTGTGCCCTTCCTCCCTCCTCCCCCACATCCTCACCTACCTTTTCACCTTCCTTCATGAACATTCTACTCACCCCGCAGTGCACTGCTATTCCCCACAGCCCTCCCTTGCCTGGTGTGCAGATACTGGAAGGCTAGCAAGAGAAAGCAAGGGGACTCCAGGAGTATTTGCTCCCTATTTAATCAGATTAGTCCCATCACCTACCCTGAGGAGCCAGATTTTGGTGTTACTGAGTTATCTGTTGAGGGAAGAGAAATTGTCAGACATCACTTAAAGAGCCCAGTCCCTTGGACGCCTGGGAACTGCCGAGAGAAATTAATCTTCCAGCTATTTAAGGCAATTTCTTTTCCATCATCCTTTGTCAAGAGGACTGCACTGGGAAATGAATCTGATGGGAGTCCCTGAACTGGTACACTCCACTCAAAAGCATCTCTCCAATCCTATGCGGCATCCATCATCCCCACACAAGCAGAGACACACAACATCGCTGCAAAGCCAATTTCCCCCCAGTAACCATCAGCAAGAAATCACAAATGCACAGGGTGGATACCACTAGCCTACAGACTTGCAGTTTTTCTCTACCTCTGTTCTACTTTCTTCCCAGAAAAACCTACCACAAATTGAGCTCTTTCATTAAATGAGTCTTTTACCCAAGACCCAGGAAGGTAGATCAACAGGGATATGCCAGAACAGAACATGCATTTTCTCTTCTAACATAAGGACTCTGCCAGTGCAGAATAGGTGTTTCCATTAAACAGCTAAACCACTGCCAAAGCAAAGTGTCAGACAGAAACAGGGCAAAGGGTTGCATTGTTTCAAGATCATCTCTTCTCTCCAGAATGAATTTTCTGTTCATGGACCAAAGCTGAGGTCTTATGCTCTCTGGGGTCATGTAAGGAAATTCCAATCTTCAATTCTCTTTCTATCCTTAAGGCTATTTCCCAGGGAAGGGGTTTTCAAATTGTGTTCCTTGAGGTTCCAAGAAGTGCCAGGGACTATGTATGTGTATAGGGCTAACAAAGGGTGCTGCAGGGAGTGACTGGATGGGGAAGCTCAATGGTTGAGGCTCTGGACCTCTCAGTTCAACTTCAACCTCTGATTTTTTTTCAGGCATTGGGATTTCTCCTAGGAGTGCTCTTTTTTTTTTGATCTGCAAACCATTGTCCTAAGTGAGAGGAAGATGACTGTACCTGTGCTTCTCACGCAGCTAACCATTTCCCAACAGTCTACAAGAAGGAAGATGTAGCTTGGGTCCTGCCTATTTCTTTCTCTCTTTTTTTTTTTTTTTTTTGAGATGGAGCTTTGTTTTTGTTGCCCAGGCTGGAGTGCAATGGCACGATCTCGGCTCACTGCAACCTCTGCCTCCGGGTTCAAGGAATTTTCCTGCCTCAGCCTCCCAAGTAGCTGGGATTACAGGTGCCTGCCACCATGCCCAGCTAATTTTTTGTTTTTATTTTTAGTAGAGACAGGTTTCACCATGTTGGCCAGGCTGGTCTCAAACTCCTGGCCTCAAGTGATCTGCCCGCCTCAGCCTCCCAAAGTGCTGGTACTGGGATTACAAGCCTGAGCCACTGCGCCCGGACCAGCTCTTGCCTATTTCAACCGTGTAGTCTGAGTCCACACTAGCAGCTCCCTGACTCCAGGGGCTCCTGAGATACTTTTCTGCAAAAAATCTCCTTAGGCATGTCATTTGTTTTCCAAACCCCCTTCTCCGATTTCACTAATTCCCAATTTCCCTGCATTTGACAAATGCAATTAACAAGACTCGATCAGTTCCTGGCCGACAGCCCTCATCAATCAATACAAAGACTGCACAAGGCTGAGGGGGAAGGGAAGGTAGCCGCAGTACAGGGGAGGTGGGCTTACCCCTCTTCTTCTACGAATGACCCCTCCAAACCTCTCAGTCTCAAAACATGACACTGGGTTGTCACCTTCACCAACCACTTTCTGCCTTCTGGCTAATACAAGGTGGTATTGTTTGTGTCCTCCACTCCCATGTTTTAAAGGTTTCTCCCAACAACCTCCTCTATCTCCTGTCTTCTCCTTAACAGAAGGCCTTGCCATCTGCTGCCACCATAGCTTGGGAACTCCCCCCAACCCCAGTAGTGCTGGGTGTGATAAATCAGCCATCTCTGTGCTCTCAGCAGGGCCTCTTCCCCACCCACACATTCCATTGACAATTTAGTGATGCTTCCTGACCAGGAGGCTATAAACTCCCCATCACTACCTTCTCCCCATCACTACCCTCTCCCCTCCACACATATGCACCAGAGGACCAAAAGGACAAGGATCTCCAACCTTGTGGTTACTACTGCTTTCACAGCCGCTTCTTTGCCCTCCCCTTCCCAGGGTCCAAGCCTTCCCTTCCCAGTTGGTTTAAAAGTCAAGATTTATCCTCCTCACCCTTCCACTCTGCAAGTAGCCTCAGCCTCCCCTCCCTCACCACAGGGTGACAGCCTTTTCCCCTGGAGCCCTGCCTGCTACAGCCCCGTGCATCTTTCCACCTCATCAACTTTTCATCTCTTTGTAAACCGAATCGAGAAGTGTCTCCCTCCTCCCTCCCTCTCTCTCCTTCTCCGTTATTAGCTTCATGAGTGGGGACGTTAATGTATTCACTAGACAATGTCTTCACACCACTGTTTCCTGTAATTACAGTCACTTCCTTCCCACTGTCCTGGCTTATTTGACTGAAAAGTGCTTGGAGGAGGGACAGTGTGACAAAAGACGCAACACAGGCTGAGGTTGAGTAGTGAGTAGTGTAATGTTAACATCCAAGAAAGTAAAACAAATAGTCACCTCTGCAGCAGCTCATTAATGACTGGTAACACATAGAGGTCAATGTGCCAGAACTTAAAGTATTGATACAATTGAAGGCCCTTCCACTATAAATAGGATGGGGGATGGGTCACTGTATCCATATTACCAATGATAGTCACCTCAAGAAACACAAGCAGCTGCATCCACCCTCTTTCAGGGAGTAGAGCCACTGTACTTCTCATGTAGATCAGCTACATTGTCACTGGAGACTCTGATCCAGCCATCCTCCCGCACGTGGTAGAGGTTGACTGCACCTCCTGAGTAGGCATCTCGGTAGGTGGCTTGGTAGATGGCTCGACGGGCCAGATCATAGGCCTGCTCCACTTCCAGGTCATAGGAATAGCCCCGATCCATGACCCCATACGCATACACAGAGCCAGAACCTACAGAGAAGGTGGCCCCTGAGATCCGGTTCCCTTCACTGTCCACGTAGTAGAGGCCTGGAAAGGGAGATGAGGTTAGCAGGAAAAAAAAAAAAAAAAAGATCACCCCTTTTGATATCTAATTCATATGCCAAGGCAGTAGTTCTTTTATTTTGAAATGGAGTTTCGCTCTTGTTGCCCAGGCTGGAGTGCAATGGTGCCATCTCGGCTCACCACAACCTCCACCTCCCGGGTTGAAGTGAATTCTCCTGCCTCAGCTTCCCAGGTAGCTGGGATTACAGGTACTTGCAACCATGCCCAGCTAATTTTTGTATTTTTAGTAGATTTAGTAGATTTAGGGATTTCACCATGTTGGTCAGGCTGGTCTCGAACTCCTGACCTCTGGGGATCTGCCCTCCTCAGACTCCCAAAGTGCTGGGATTATAGGCATGAGCCACCTCGCCCGGTTAGCAGTTCTCTTAAAACCTAGAATAAAATTAAAAAAATAAAAAAGAGGCCGGGCGCAGTGGCTCAAGCCTGTAATCCCAGCACTTTGAGAGGCCAAGACGGGTGGATCACGAGGTCAGGAGATCGAGACCATCCTGGCTAACACAGTGAAACCCCATCTCTACTAAAAAAATACAAAAAACTAGCCAGGCGAGGTGGCGGGCACCTGTAGTCCCAGCTACTCGGGAGGCTGAGGCAGGAGAATGGCGTAAACCCGGGAGGCGGAGCTTGCAGTGAGCTGAGATCTGGCCACTGCACTCCAGCCTGGGCGACCGAGCAAGACTCCGTCTCAACAAAAAATAAAAGTAAAAAAATAAAAAAGTATGTCAGGCAAGGTGGCTCACACCTGTAATCCCAGCACTTTGGGAGGCCGAGGTGGGCAGATCACCTGAGGTCAAGAGTTCGAGACCAGCCTGACCAACATGAAGAAACCCCGTCTCTACTAAAAATACAAAATTTGCCGGGCATGGTGGCACATGCCTATTATCCCAGCTACTCGGGAGGCAGGATAATCACTTGAACCTGGGAGGCAGAGGTTGCGGTGAGCCAAGATCACACCATTGCACTCCAGCCTGGGCAACAAGAGTGAAATTCTGTCTCAAAATAAAATAATAATAAATAATATATATTAAAAAAGAGAAACCCAGGGAAGCCAACATAAATACAAGATAGGACTTCTATGAAATTATTATTATTCTTTTAAAAGCTAGCTGGGTGTGGTAGTACATGTCTGTGGGAGGTTGAAACAGGAGGACTGTTTGAGCTCAGGAGGTGCAGGCTGCAGTGAGCTATAGTCACACCACCACACTCCAGCTTGGGCAACAGACTGAGATGCTGTCTTCAGAAAAAAAAAAAAAAAAAAAAAAACCTGAAGGAATAAAATTTAATATTAAGACTCCAGGATTCTACAACATACCATCCCATCTCACCTTACATTATGGTAACTACCTTGCCATGTTGCCGATCCTCTCAGCACACCCACAAAGCAAGTATATTCCAAATGACTTAGGTTTCAAGCACAGAACTTCAGACACTGTTAAAGATAACATTTAAAACATAATCCCCAGCCAGGCGCAGTGGCTCAAGCCTGTAATCCCAGCACTCTGGGAGGCCGAGGCAAGTCGGTCACCTGAGACTGGGAGTTCAAGACAAGCCTGACCAACATGGAGAAACCCTGTCTCTACTAAAAATACAAAATTAGCCGGGCGTGGTGGCGCATGCCTGTAATCCCAGCTACTCAGGAGGCTGAGGCAGGAGAATCACTTGAACTTGGGAGGTGGAGGTTCCAGTGAGCCAAGATCGCACCATTGCACTCCAGCCTGGGCAACAAGAGTGAAACTCCGTCTCAAGAAACAAACAAACAAAACATAATCCCCACTCGCCCACCAAAAGACCCCATAATCCCAGTCACTTGAGCCCAGGAGGTTGAGATCACAGTGAGCTGTGATTATGCCACTGCACTCCAGCCTGTGTGACAGAAAAACAAATTCCATAATCCCAGAACTCAAAGAGTTTAAAATATCTGGAGAACAAGACACAGGAGGATAATAAAGCCTAGAGTTCGTAATCATATTGTAAAGACCTGCACTGTCCATATGGTAGCCACTAGCCACATGGGACTAGTTGAGCATTTGAAATGAACTAGTACTACCTGCTGACATAATATTTTGGATTTATTAGGTTAAACAAAATATGTTGAAATTAATTTTTTTCTTTTTAATTTAAAAAATGTAGCTAGTATAAAATGTAAAATTATGTAGATGGCTCACATTGTATTTCTATTGCTGGTATAGAACAAGGTTTGGCCAGGCCAACTGCCTTTATTTTTGTAATTAAAATATTATTGGAACACAGCCACTGTTTCCATACTGTCTATGATTGTTTTGTGCAACACCAGCAGAGTTAAGTATTTGAGACAAAGATTTAGGCCTGCAGGCCTAAAATATTTACTATTTGGCTCTTTATGAAAAAACTAGCTACCTTTTGGTACAGATGAAAATTTAGACAAAGTGTTCAATCCCAACTGCCTACTGGATCCCTCCAGCTGAATGCCTTTGTCATCAAGTTCAGATTCAAACTTCCTAAACTTAGATGCCAGTGGTTCTTCATTACCTACCAAACTCATCTCTCTTGTGCGCCACTAACCCACGCTTCCTCCTGTCTTCTGAAATTCTGCCAATGGCATCACTACTCTTTTTCCTATTTTAGTGGTTCTCACATCTCACCGTGCACTAGAGTCATCTAACAAAGATTTTTTTCAAAAATGCATAGGACTTACCCTAGGTGTTTTTTATAATTGGGGTGGGGTGGGAAACAGGTATGGAACTTGTTTTTTAAGTCCTCCAGGTGATTCTAACGCAAGCCAGCTTGAGCACCACTGCCCTTATTGGTTTTCAGGTTCAGGTGATTCTCATGTCTACTTTACTGCTTTCTCTGGCCCATTCTCAGCCCCACTGCCATGCTTTTGCCTAGGGGGGTCACCATCTGGTTCCAACGTACCCTTCTGGCTTTTTGGCTCACTATTCCCCTTCACCCACTTAGTTCCAATTAAACTGGACTTTCAGTTACTCCTCAAAAGCTTCATGCTTCTTTCCTCCCTTTCTTTGTTATGTTCCCTTTCCTTTTTTCACATCCAGGACAACTACCACCAATCCATGAAGTCTTCCCTAATTCCTCCCATCATAAGTAATCTCTTCCTCCTCAAAACTCCTTCGGCATTTGACTGGTTCTTTTTATTGACTGACTGACTGATTTTTCAGACAAAGTTTTGCTTGTTTCCTTCCCAAGCTGGAGTGCAATGGCACGATCTCAGCTTACTGCAACCTCTGCCTCCCAGGTTCAAGTGGTTGTCCTGCCTCAGCCTCCTGAGGAGCTGGGATTATAGGCATGCCCCTCCAGGGTCCAAGAGATTCTCCTGCCTCATCTCCCTGAGTAGCTGGGTTTACAGGCATGTGCCACCACAATTTTGTATTTTTAGTAGAGACAGGGTTCCACCATGTTGGTCAGGCTGGTCTTGAACTCCTGACGTCAGGTGATCCACCTGTCTCAGCCTCCCAAAGTGCTGAGATTACAGGCGTGAACCACTGCGCCCAGCCAACTGGTTCTTTTAAAAATGGTATTTATCAGGCCGGGCGCGGTGGCTCACGCTTGTAATCCCAGTACTTTGGGAGTCTGAGGCAGGTGGATCACCTGAGGTCAGGAGATTGACACCATCCTGGCTAACACGGTGAAACCCCGTCTCTACTAAAAATACAAAAAATTAGCCAGGCACGGTGGCGGGTGCCTGTAGTCCCAGCTACACAGGAGGCTGAGGCAGGAGAATGGCGTGAACCCGGAAGGCCGAGCTTGCAGTGAGCAGAGATCATGCCACTGCACTCCAGCCTGGGTGACAGAGTGAGACTCCGTCTCAAAAAAAATATATTTATCTTATTCAGCCTTGGGTTAAGTACAGTCGTCCTTTTGTATATGAAGGGGATTTGTCCCAAGACCCCTGCATATACCAAAATCTATGCACACTCAAGTCCCAAAGTTGGCCCTGCAAAACCTGCATATATAAAAAGTTGGCCGGGTGTGGTGGCTCACGCCTGTAATCCCAGCACTTTGGGAGGCTGAGGCAGGTGGATCACCTGAGGTCAGGAGTTTAAGACCAGCCTGGCCAACATGGTGAAACCCTGTCTCTACTAAAAACATAAAAGTTAGCTGGCAGGGTGGTAGATACCTGTAATCCCAGCTACTCGGGAGGCTGAGGCAGAAGAATCACTTGAACCCAGGAGGCGGAGGTTACACTGAGCCGAGATGGCACCATTGTACTCCAGCCTGGGTGACAAGAGCAAAACTCCACCCCCTAAATAAATAAATAAATAAATAAATTGGCCCTGTGTATATTCAGGTTTCCAATTCTGGGAATGTGTATTTTCCATCAGAATTAGGTTGAAAAATATCTGCATATAAGTGAACCTGAGTGATTCAAATCCATGTTGCTCAAGGGCCAACTGTAATATGAGGCAAGGGGCTGACTCGCAATGAATGGGACAGGGTAGTCAGGAAGGCCTCTTGAAGGTACTATTTAAATGATGCTCAGTCTCCCTGGATTTTCCTTGCTACCCAGTCCCTGTACTCTCTTACACTGTTTCCATCACCTAGAACAAATCCACCAGTTAAGGGTTCAAAGCAGCAATTCCAAAATGCTTCCCTGGATCATGTAAAATGTATGGAACTGTCTTTTCCCACCTTTCAGAGAATAGCGTCTCAATTTCCAAAGTAACAAACTGAGCTCCTCTCTCACATCCAGTTTTTAATTTCCTTTCATCCTCCATTGGGTAGTAAGCAGATACTCCCTACATCCCTTTCTATCCTCATTTGAAAGCAAGTGAAAAAGTGGTAGGTATCCTATAATTGTTCTACAAGGTAACTAGGTATTTAGTAAACAGGTAAATTAATGAAGCAAAAACAAAAGGAGGAAATAATAATTATTTTTAAGCATATGGAAGGGAAAAGTAGAAAGTGACTAGCTACACTCCAACTTTACTAAAGGGACATTTCAAAACTGGCTGATGAGGAAATGACATCAAATACAGAGTCGAACTTTCTGGCAAGTTTCTTAAATGCTGGAAAGGAAAAATAGGCTAAGGAACTTATTTTCAGAGATGATAGAACAGGACCTAGCACGATTGTTAAGGGTGATTATAACCAGCAAAGAAATAAAAGAAATGAGCCCAGGACTGGGCGCAATGGCTCACCCCTGTAATCTCAACACTTTGGCAGGCTGAGGTGGGCAGATCACCTGAGGTCAGGAGTTCAAGGCCAGCATGGTGAAACCCTGTCTCTACTAAAAATACAAAATTTAGATGGGCATGGTGGCGCATGCCTGTAGTCTCAGCTACATGGGAGGTTGAGGCAGGAGAATCACTTGAACCTGGGAGGCGGAGAGTGCAGTGAGCTGAGATTGCACCACTGCACTCCAGCAGGGGCGACAAGAGTGAGACTCTATACCCACGCCCCCCAAAAAAGAGAGGAGCCCAAAAGGCTCCTTCTAGGCCAAAGACTCTCTAAAGAAAAAAGGAGAAGAGGCCAGGTGCAGTGGCTCACGCCTTTAATCCTAGCACTTTGGGAAGCTGAGGCAGGCGAATCACCTGAGGTCAGGATTTTGAGACCAGCCTGGCCAACATGGTGAAACCCCATCTCTACTAAAAATACAAAATTAGCTGGGCATGGTGGCAGGCGCTTGTAATCCCAGGTACTTGGGAGGCTGCAGCAGGAGAATTGTTTGAACCCAGGAGGCAGAGGTTGCAGTGAGCCGAGACAATGCCATTGCACTCCAGACTAGGCGACAAGAGCAAAACTTCGTCTCAAAAAAAAAAAAAAAAAAAAAAAGAAAAGAAAAAAACAGAAGAGAAATGACTAACTTTTGAGGGACAACCATATATTAGAGTCTAATACAGTAGCCACAAGCCACACATGGCCAATGAACACTTCAAATAGCACTACTGCTACATGTAAGATTCAACAAATTCTTAAATTCTTTTTTTTTTTGGAGACAGAGTCTCACTCTATTGCCCAGGCTGGAGTGCAGTGGCGCGATCTCTGCTCACTGCAACATCCACCTCCTGGGTTCAAGTGATTCTCGTGCCTCAGCCTCCTGAGTAGCTGGGATTACAGGCACCTGCCACCACGCCAGGCTAATTTTTGTATTTTTAGTAGAGATGGGGTTTCGCCATGTTGGCCAGGCTGGTCTTGAATTCCTGACCTCACGTGATCCACCTGCCTCGGCCTCCTAAAGTGCTGGGATTACAAGTATGACCCACCACGCCTGGCCTCTGGGTCTTATTTTATAGGAGAGAGAACAGATGGAAAATTATTAGCCAGACACTATACTAGTAGGTTTACATTTGTTACCTCACTTAACCAATATAACAGATGATAAAACAGAGGCTGAGAAAATATGCATGCCCACTGTCAAACAGGTAGTCAATGACACAGCTGATTTAACTCTATCCCTTTTCCTATACTACAGTGCCTTCCTTGAAAAAGAGAAGGAACAGGCTGGGTGCGGTGGCTTATACCTGTAATCCCAGCACTTTGGGAGGCCAAGGCCAAGGTCAGTGGATCATGTGCGTTGGATACCAGCTTAGCAAACATGGTGAAATCCCGTCTCTACTAAAAACACAAAAATAAGGCCGGGCACAGTGACTCACGACTGTAATCCCAGTCCTTTGGGAGGCCGAGGAGGGTGGATCACCTGAGGTAAGGAGTTCGAGACCAGCCTGACCAAGATGGCAAACCCCCATCTCTACTAAAAATACAAAAATTAGCCAGGTGTGGTGGTGCATGCCTATAATCCCAGCTACTTCGGGGGCAGAGGCAGGAGAATCGCCTGAATCCCGGAGGTGGAGGTTGAAATAAGCCAAGATTGCACCATTGCACTCCAGCCTAGGTGACAAGAGCGAAACTCCGTCTCAAAAAAAACCAAAAACAAAAACTAACCAGGTATGGTGGCGGGCGCCTGTAATCCCAGCTACACGGGAAGCTGAGGCATGAGAATCACTTAAACCTGGGGGCGGAGGCTGCAGTGAGCTAAGATCATGCCACTGCACTGCAGCCTGAGTGACAGAATGAGCCACAGTCTCAAAAAAAAAAAAAAAAGGAGAGAGAAAGAAGGGCTAAGGACCTAATTACACTTCCTCAGCATTGACACCAAACCCTTTAATTCATCTGTCCATACAACTCCTCCTCTCCGTAGTGTCAGCCCAAGGATAATGTGGTTGCAGCTTAACTCACCAGGGCCTCTCTTATCCCAGCCACAGATCATGGTGCCCATGGACAGCCCCATGCCTTTGTACTGATACACCATGTTGGCAAGCAGTTTGGAGGCAGCTGCTACAGAGATGCGTTCCTTATTTCGAAGCTCATAGATTCGACATTGCCGCGCCAACAGCCGTTCCCAGAAGCTGCAATCCGCTGCGCCCCCAGCCATGGTGCCTAGCAGGTATGGGTTGATCTCTATCACCTTCTTCACCGTCTGGGAGGCAATGTAAGCACCCGCTGTAGCCCTGGAGTCAGCTGCAACTATGACTCCATGGCGGAACTGTTAAGATCAGAGGAAAACACAAAACAGGCCACATAAGACCACAAAAACACTCCTACCATACTTCTTTTTGCATCAGTCCAAACCCAGCACATCTCTTTCTCCATCCTTTTATACTTCACAGTACACTTCTCTACTTCCCCATATATTAATGTCACCTGAGCTTCACATCTCAATCCCTTTACATGGATATAACTCAT
Organism: Macaca mulatta; assembly: GCF_049350105.2. NCBI lineage: Eukaryota > Metazoa > Chordata > Mammalia > Primates > Cercopithecidae > Macaca > Macaca mulatta. The sequence continues at coordinate 96,127,708 of NC_133412.1, forward strand.
ATTAAATTCATTTTATAGGATGGGCGTGGTGGCTCACTCCTGTAATCTTGGCATTTTGGGAGGCCAAGGCGGGAGGATCGCTTGAGGCCAGGTGCTGGAGACCAGCCTGGGCAACACAGGGAGATCCACCTCTACAAAAAATAAAAAACTTAGCCTGTCGTGGTGGTGTGTGCCTATAGTCTCAGCTACTCTGGAGGCTGAGGCGCTGGCGCCATTGCACTCCAGCCTGAGCGACAGGGCGAAGCCCTGTCTCAAAAACAACAAAAAAAATCATTTTATAGATGAGGAACCCAGCTTCCCCTTTATGCCAGTTTCGGTTACCCTTGCCTTGAGGGGCCGCCCAGTTTCCAAAACTTTGGTAAACGGTTACAATAGCCTTCCCTCGGCCAAGGTTCATTGTTGTTGCGGCCTTTCCCCTTTCCCAGCTAGAAGATCCTGAACAGCAGCAACCTGGGGTCGCCTAGGAATCAACCCAAGAGGCCTCAGCTTCCTTCCCCGACTTACCCCCAGCCCCACCGCCACCCTCTCCAACCAGAGCAAAGACAGGAGTCTCCTGGGTCAATGAGACAGCAAAACTGCTGCGGTCCGAACGAGAGGACCGCGCCTCCGCCTGGGTTGGTGGCCAAGGCCACCGCAAACTCCGGTCAGGCTGGGAGGCCAGGCAAGTCGCGGGCGTTCAATAATCAGCCAGGCAAGGGGGCTGGCTCCGCACCTTGAAGGCCAGGGTGGTTGTTCCATGAAGCATTTCGATCCCTGGCTCTTCTGGGACACCCCAGCCGGGCGCGGCCAGACTCAGCCCATCACTGGGACTCCCTGGACCTATATCTAGCAGATCTGCACGACCCCCGAGTCCGAAAAACCCGCGCTGGTTCACTGGTAGCGGTCTCTCCAACACGCTGGCAAGCGCCATGTCTAGTGTGGGCAGAAAGAACTAACTCTGAGAACGCCTAGCAAAGATAGGTCGGGCAACGCCTCGCCGTCACAGCTTCACTTCCTATTAAATCTATTCCCGAAAGGAGCCATTTTGACTGCTGGCAACCACGCCTCCAAAAAGAAGCGCCAGATGGGAAAGACCATTTTCACGAAGGGCGTTGGGGAAATAGATGGCTTCACTAATCTTAAACGTACCTGCCATCTTGGCTTTGGTCATGCAAGTAGTCCTAGATCAGGGTAACCTCAAATTCACAGGAAGTGTCTGAAAACGTCCATGTTGCGTGAGGGAAGTGAGGTCGGCCATCTTTGAGAAGGGCGTGACTGGTTGAAAATTGGTTCTGAACCCTTAGCAGTGGGTCCGCCCACTCCAGCCCGGTGTCCAAGCAACAGGTTACATCGCTGCTGCTTCAGCACCTTGTTAACGCCCCTGAGGTTGCCATCTTGTTTAAGGGCACCCTCTAAAACTGGATAAAATAATGATCCATTCTGAGGCCATTTCCCTATATTAGTTAAACCACAGTAATTAGTGGTAAAAAACGCAACAAAATAAAGTGCTATACCTCTTGTTGTCAGTCGCCATACAGCAACCCTTCTTTAACAGTAACCGGTTTTTAATATCCAATATTCCTTCTCTTGACTCCTACCGTCTGGTGGAAATTCGAATAAGTAATGAATTGCCTAAAAGGCAGATGGAAGAAGAAAAAGCAAAGGGTCCAGTTAATCCACAAACTAGATTCTCAAGTCAGACCTGAATAAGTGCCAGTAGTAATTTACCATCTCAGAGCCTGGAGGACGGTTGAGACTGCATAAATATGTACCAAGAGATTCTCTAACTTCAACTTGCTAAGATGATGCCCTTTATTCAGGAACGTACTATATTTCATTGCCTCTTCCTCCCTCCACCCACCTTCATTTTTCAAATCTTTTCGGAACTATAACAAACCAGGAAGTGTGCATATGTATGAAATGTTGCCTCCTGCTTTGTGGCTCTATGAAGTCAGTGTCTGGCCTTCCTTGTTGGATTCTAGCAGCAACATCTATCAACATCGAAATTCCACTTTCTTCTGATGCCCAATTCAGCCCCATCTTTCCCCTAGCAGACTCTGCATTTTTCTTTTTCTTTTTCTTTTTCTTTTTCTTTTTTTTTCTTTTTTTCTTTCGAGATGGAGGCTTGCTCTGTCACCTAGGCTGGAGCACAGTGGCACGATCTCTGCTCACTGCAACCTCTGCTTCCCAGGTTCAAGTGATTCTCCTGCCTCAGCCTCCCGAGTAGCTGGGATTACAGGTGCCCGCCACCATGTCCAGCTAATTGTGTGTGTGTGTGTGTGTGTGTGTGTGTGTGTGTGTGTGTGTGTGTGCGTGCGCAGACGAGGTTTCACCACGTTGGCCAGGCTGGTCTCGAACTCCTGACCCCAGGAAGTCCACCCACCTCAGCCTCCCAAAGTGCTGGCATTACAGGCGTGAGCCACTGCGCCCAGCCATATGCTGTATTTTGTTTGTTTGTTTTTGAGACAAAGTCTCGCTCTTGTCCCCCAGGCTGGAGTGCAAGGGCGTGATCTCGGCTCACTGCAACTTCCACCTCCCGGGTTCAAGCGATTCTCTTGCTTCAGCGTCCTGAGTAGCTGGGATTACAGATGCCTGCCACGACTCCTGGCTAATTTTTTTTTTTCTTTTCTTTTTTCTGAGACAGGTTTTGCTCTGTCGCCCAGGCTGGAGTGCAGTGGCGCCATCTCAGCTCACTGCAAGCTCCGCCTCCCCGGTTCCCACCATTCTCCTGCCTCAGCCTCCCGAGTAGCTGGGACTACAGGCGCCCGCCACCAGGCCCAGCTAATTTTCTTTTTCTTTTTTTTTTTGTATTTTTAGTAGAAATGAGTTTCACCTTGTTAGCCAGGATGCTCTCCATCTCCTGACCTCGTGATCCGCCCACCTCGGCCTCCCAAAGTGCTGGGATTACAGGCGTGAGCCACCACCCGACCTCACTCCTGGCTAATTTTTGTGTTTTTAGTAGAGATGGGGTTTCACCATGACCTCAGGTGATCCGCTTGCCTCAGCCTCCCAAAGTGCTGGGATTACAGGTGTGAGCCACTGCACTCGGCCTATGCTGTATTTTTAATGCTGAAATTGGCAACCATTTCCAAGCCCAATCATCAGAATGCAATTAAGCAGATCTTTGTGTTTCACACTTGGATAGTGTGGAAAATGCAGTGTGTCTGTTTACTGGGCATATATTATTTTGCAGTCACTCCTGCAGTGCAACTAGTCCTTCTGGCTTCTTCCAGTGGTTTTTCACTCTGCCACTGATAGCATGTGTACCTCTCTTAAGGCCCTTTCACATTTTACCTGGTTAGAAATTACATTTATCTCCTACTGAATTGTGAGCTTTTAAATACAAGTATTTACTATTCATTTCTGTACCCGCTGTATGCTTAATACATATTTGCCAAATGAACACAGGAAGGAATGACAGCAATGATCTTCTAGTCACAAATGCTTGAAGCCCTTGCTCATCTTTGACAATTTTTTTCTTTCCTTCACATCCAGTTAGTTGCCTGCTCCTGTTGATTATTTCCACTTCAGTGTTTCTCACATTCTTTTTCATTATAACTGATACCACCTTTGGCTTCTTATGTCCTCATTCCGGAATTGCTGAAATATTCTCCTAACTGATTTTTTTTTTCTTTCTTTCTTTCTTTCTTTTTTTTTTTTTTTTTGAGATGGAGTCTCGCTCTGTCGCCCAGGCTGGAGTGCAGTGGCACAATCTTGGCTCACTGCAACCTCTATCTCCCGGATTCAAGTGATTCTCCTGCCTTAGCCTCCCAAGTAGCTGGAACTACAGGAGTGTGCCACCATGGCTGGATAATTTTTTTTTTTTTTTTGTATTTTAAGTAGAGATGGGGTTTTGCCATGTTGGCCAGGCTGGTCTTGAACTCCTGACCTCAGATGATCTGCCCACCTCAGTCTTCCACAGTGCTGGGATTACAGGTGTGAGCCACCATGCCTGGCCTTCTCCTAACTGATTTGTGGATCTAAATTGTCACTCTCTGATTCATTCTGCACAGCATCAGATTTGTTTTCCTAAAACACCGTTTTGTTTTGTTTTTTTTTTAAGTAGAGTTTTGCTCTTGTCAACCAGGCTGGAGTGCAGTGGCGTTATCTTAGCTCACTGCAACCTCTGCTTCCCAGGTTCAAGCGATTCTCCTGCCTCAGCCTCCTAAGTAGCTGGGATTACAGGCGCTTGCCACCATGCCCAGTTATTTTTTTTTTTTTCTTTTTGTATTTTTAGTAGATATGGGATTTTGCCATGTTGGGCAGGCTGGCCTTGAACTCCTGACCTCAGGTGATCTGCCTGCCATGGCCTCCCAAAGTGCTGGGATTACAGGCGTGAGCCACCGAGCCAGGCCTAAAACACCATCTTGATCTTAACACTCACCTGCTTAAAAATGTTCTGTGGGCCAGGCGTGGTGGGTTGTGCCTGTAATCCCAGCACTATGGGAGGCCAAGGTGGGCGGATCACGAGGTCAGGAGATCGAGATCATCCTGGCTAACATTTTGTCTCTACTAAAAGTATTTTGTATTTTGTCTCTACTAAAAATACAAAAAATTAGTCGGGCGCAGTGGCACACGCTTATAGTCCCAGCTACTCTGGAGGCTGAGGCAGGAGAATCGCTTGAACCCGGGAGGTGGAGGTTGCAGTGAGCAGAGATCTCACCACTGCACTCCAGCCTGGGCGACAGAGCGAGACTCCATCTCAAAAAAAAAAAAAAAAAAGTTCTGTGAATTCAAGCTCCTCAGCATAGCAATCAAGGCCTTCCATAATCCATTCCCAACCTACCTCACATGCGTTCTCTGCTCCAGGGTCCCTATTCCTGGGGACCTCATTAAGGAGAAGTACAAATGATAAGTGCTGTGGTTCAGAGGTGGGTGAGGGAGTCAATATAGATTGGAAAGAGGCTGTGGATCCAGGATGGCTTTGTCAAGGTCTGGATTCACTTTTCTAAATCTGACTTGGTCCGCTCACAGCCTCTCCTTTCTCAGCCCATACCTGGGAAGGAATTTCACAACAGGTGACACTTAAGCCAGATTGTGGAATACGATTCAAATCGGTGAAAGGGAGGTGGGAGATGTGTTAGGAATAGAGAGAAAAGAGCCTGTGATAGATAGATTTAGATTGGACCATAGTGGGTCTTACATGCCAGCTTGGGATAGAAGAGAAAATCAAATCAGCAAGATTTGATTTTATCTTATAACTCTCCAAGTTTTCCTAACAAAGAAAACACAGGATTTGAGTAATACTTTAGGAAAACATGTCCATGTAAAGGGTAAGATTACAATGGGAGACTGGTGAATGCTCAATTAGGAGGTCATTCAACTGTTCAGACCTGACTTGATAATGGCTTGACCTAGGGAGGTGGCAATCCATCTACAAAGAGTCTAAGACTTAGCCTTTAGAAAGAAGATATATTCTAGGCTGGGCTCAGTGGCTCACACCTGTAATCCCAATACTTTGGGAGGCCGAGGTGGGTGGATCACCTCAGGTCAGGAGTTCGAGACCAGCCTGGCCAAGATGGCGAAATCCTGTCTCTACTAAAAGTACAAAAATTACCTGGGTGTGGTGGTGGGTACCTGTAATCCCACCTACTTGGGAAGCTGAGGCAAGAGAATCGCTTGAGCCTGGGAGGCAGAGGTTGGGTGAGCCAAGATCACAACATTGCACTCCAGTCTGGGTGACAAGAGTGAAACTCCGTCTCAAAAAGAAAGAATTAAAGAAGATATATTCTTACCTTTCAGCAAGATTTCCTGGTGGTCCTACACCAATGAGAAGAGAAGGAGTGGTTGGACCTTAGCATGCCCTTTGGGTTTCTCCAACTTTCCCATGGCCATGTTTACACCTTTCCTTAGTACTGAGGCCCCAGACAGCTATGATGCCACAGCCCCACCATCATTATGTCTGGAGGGTCCAGACTCTTTCCTTTGTGTGTGGGTCTGTTTCTTCAAATAAATCCATTTCCACAGCACCACCTTGAGATGCAACGTTTAGTAAAACATAAGTATGGCATATGTTGCTGCAGTAGTTGCAGCTTGTCACTCTGCCCCAATTAACTGGCTTTTTTTTTTTTTTTTTTGAGACAGGGTCTTACTTTGTTGCCCAGTCTAGAGTGCATGGAGTGCAGTGGCACGATCTCAGCTCACTGCAGCCTCACTCAGTGAGTGCTCAAGTGATCCTCCCACCTCAGCCCTCCACGTAGCTGGGACTACAGACACACACAACCACACCCGGCTAATTTTTTGTATTTTTTGTAGAGGTGAGGTTTCACCATGTTGCCCAGGCTGATCTCGAACTCCTGGGCTCAAGTGATTCACCCGCCTTGGCCTCCCAACGTGCTGAGATTACAGGCGTAAGCCAACACACCTGGCCTTGACTTCAACCTTCTGAAGGGTCAGCTGTCAGGGTCCACCAGCCCCACTCCTGTAAGTCTTAGACCCTGGAATCACAAGCCTCTCTGTTGCCATTGTGAACTATTAGGCAGAAGAGGGAGCAGGAGCTAGAAGGCCACTAGATCCTTTGGACTTCAATACAAGTCAAAGACGTACTGCCAAAGAACTGTCAGGAATGCCATCTCCGTATACAGATAAAAGGACATATTTATCTCCAAAGCAGGGAAGAAAGAGACCTTCAGGTTCTAGTTTCCTTCATTCCTCAGCAATCTGCCTTTGTGGAAAACATTTCAGCCTCTTTCTCCTCCCCGCTGTTAAAAAGTTCTCTTGCTCTTTTTTCTCTTGTCTTTGCTTTAGTCCACTTTTAATTAATTAATTACTTTATTTATTTCTTTATTTTTGAGATGGAATTTCGCTCTTATTGCCCAGGCTGGAGTGCAATGGCGGCTCACTGCAACCTCCACCTCCCGGGTTCAAGCGATTCTCCTGCCTCAGCCTCCCAAGTAGCTGGGATTACAGGCGTCTACCACCACACCTGGCTATTTTTTTTTTGTATTTTCAGTAGAGATGGGGGTTTCACCATGGCGGCCAGGCTGGTCTCGAACTCCTGAACTCAGGTGATCTGCCCTCCTCTGCCTCCTAAAGTGCTGGGATTACAGGCATGAGCCAGGCATGCCCGGCCTTTTTAATTTAATTTTATTTATTTTCCTTTCTTTATTTTTTGTTGAGACAGGGTGTCACTGTGTTGCCCAGGCAGGAGTGCAGTGGCACAATCATGGCTCACTGCAGCCTTGACCTCTTGGGCTCAGGTGATCCTCTCACCTCAGCTTCCTGAGTAGCTGGGATTACAGGTATGTGCCACCATGCTTGGCTAATTTTTTTTTTTTTTTTTTTTTTTTAGACAGAGTCTTGCTCTGTTACCCAGGCTGGAGTGCAGTAGTTTGATCTCGGCTCACTGCAACCTCCACCTTCTGGGTTCAAGTGATTCTTCTGCCTCAGCTCACGAGCAACTGGGACTACAAGCGCACGAACCACGCCCAGCTAATTTTTTCTTTTTGGTTTGTTTGTATTTTTAGTAGAGATGGGGTTTCACCATATTGGCCAGGCTGGTCTCGAACTCCTGACGTCGTGATCCACCCGCCTCAGCCTCCCAAAGTGCTGGGAAGCGTGAGCCTCCGCTCCCATCCCCGGCTAATTTTTATTTATTTTGTAGAGATGGGGGTCTTGATATGTTGTCCAGGGTGGTCTGGAACTCAGGTTCAAGTCATCCACCTGCCTTGGTCTCCCAAAGTGCTAAAATTACCACTGTGATCCACCACACCCAGCCTCAGTCCATTTTTCTTTCCCCATCTATCCCTTGAGTTCAAAGTGTGAGCTGAGTTCCTTGCTCCCATATCTCTGAAGAGAGTCCCCAGCACCAAGGTCTCCTGCCTCAGTGGGGTTGCAGCACTCTATTCTGACCACATCATTCCACTGAATTGTCTTTACCTCGTCCTAGGCTGGGAGCCCTCTCAGGCCAGGGAGAGGGCCTTATTTGTCTCTATATGCCCAGTGCCCCACATGGGAGAAATGAGGAGCCCAGCCCTGCTGCTTCCATTTGTGCCCACTTTTCTCTGCATTACCCCAGCCCCCCACCTAACTCCAGATAATTGGAGGATGACAGACAGGAGACTCTTTGGGTGACTCTCAGATGCGTCATGGGCAGCAGAAGGTGAAGGTTTGACTGCAAAGGCAGCGTCTTCCTAGTGCTGGAGACTCTACAGGCCTCATCCTGCCTTCTTTCAGCTGTCCTCTGAGATGAAGGCGGCTGCTCCATCAGCCAATCCCAAAGCCTGAATTGGGGATTGAGGAGAAATGAAGCGTCAGCTCACATGCCTTTCTGGCCAGTTCTGGCTGTGGCCCAGCTTCTCTGTAGCGTCCCTCCTACCCCACCAGACCCCAGTCACAAATTCCTGACTTGCTTCTTCCAAACTTCACTCAGTCCCAGGGATGGCTCTGCAGGATGTGTGCAAGTGGCAGTCCCCTGACACCCAGGGACCATCACCTCACCTGCCTCAGGCTGGTGGCTGGGCTGTGCCCCGGGGCTGTGACCCTCAAACCTTCCTACAGATCCATGGCCCCAGACTGGCCCATGGCACTACCACCCTGGCCTTCCGCTTCCGTCATGGAGTCATTGCTGCAGCCGACACGCGTTCCTCTTGTGGCAGCTACGTGGCGTGTCCAGCCTCATGCAAGGTCATCCCTGTGCACCAGCACCTCCTGGGTACCACCTCTGGCACCTCCGCCGACTGTGCTACCTGGTATCGGGTGTTACAGCGGGAGCTGCGGCTTCGGGAACTGAGGGAGGGTCAGCTGCCCAGTGTGGCCAGTGCTGCCAAGCTCTTGTCAGCCATGATGTCTCGATACCGGGGACTGGATCTCTGTGTGGCCACTGCCCTGTGCGGCTGGGACCGCTCTGGCCCTATGCTTTTCTACGTCTATAGCGATGGCACCCGCCTGCAGGGGAATATCTTCTCTGTGGGCTCTGGATCTCCCTATGCCTACGGCGTGCTAGACCGTGGCTATCGCTACGACATGAGCACCCAGGAAGCCTACGCCCTGGCTCGCTGCGCCGTGGCCCATGCCACCCACCGTGATGCCTATTCAGGGGGCTCTGTAGACCTTTTCCACGTACGGGAGAGTGGATGGGAGCATGTGTCACGCAGTGATGCCTGTGTGCTGTACATGGAGTTACAGAAGCTCTTGGAGCCAGAGCCAGAGGAGGATGCCAGCCATGCCCATCCTGAGCCTGCCACTGCCCACAGAGCTGCAGAAGAGAGAGAGCTGTCTGTGGGGCCGGGGGAGATGACACCAGGAGACTACAGGATGCCAGCAGGGACTGAGACAGTGTGAGAAGCAGGACTTGGTTGGGGGTGCTGTAGGCCTGGGGAGCAGGTGGGAGGATGAGCAGCAGGGGAGGGTCCCGCTGGCAGCAGCCTCACGGCATCTGACTCTAGCCTGTATGGGTTACTGGCTTCATTTATTGCAAGTCTCTGTCCTTTCATGACTCCCAGAGCTATTATGGCTCTGCCCAACAAGTTCCTGTTGACTCCCAGTGGATTGGTCCAGCCTTCTTCTTGGCACCAAGTCCATCTTTCAGTCAATACTTGCAGTGCGCCTACTGCATGCCAGACACATGCTAGGTGCTAGACCCTCTTTTCTTGCCATCTTCTCTGCTTTTTTCCATAATCTCATCCCCAGTTTCTCTTAGTTTCAGTCTTCTATATGTCTCAGCTTCAGCGTCTTTGTCTCTTTCTCCTGATCACTTTGTCAGCTTGGTAAGATGGGGCACCCGGGAGGGAAGCAGCCCCTCTGAGAATGAGGTGTAGTGATAGACACCCTTTGGATGTTGATGGGTTTGTCTTATCTGCTCTCTTCCTCTGCCTTGACCATAATGACTAGAATGATTATTCCTTTACTGAATGCAGTTCTCATGACAACGCTTTGAGGTAAAATAAGTCTCACTTTACAGAAGAGGAATCAGGTTCAAAGGGTTATGTGACTTGCCTGGGGTCACACAGTAAATGGCAGAGATGAGACTTAGATCCAGGCCTTCTCCTCCAGGGTCCATGCTCTTTCAGCACAGCTCTCCCTCCCTGCCTGGCCCTCTGCCCTGCCTTTCCTCTCTTCCCTGCAGGCTTCCGGAGAGGGATGCAGAGGGAGAAAGTAGCTGGGCCAAGCCCCTGCCTGGTGGCCAGGGTTGAATGAACCCTGAGGGCCTGGAGGTTGTGAGCTCACAGCAGCTGCTGCCTGCACAGGCTCCTGTGGCTTTATCTTCCAGGCCTGGAGCCATCCCCCACAGTCCGCCCTTGCTCTCCAGATTTCTGGGCCTGGCGGTGCTGCTGCCAGATTTCCCCTCCTCCTTTCTTCCCTTTGCCTTCTTTCCAGCCCCTCCTTCCTGATGCTCCCTCTGGAGAATGAAGACAAGAGGGAAGTAGTTGTTCCAGTGGGAACTGTCTAGCTAGCACATCCTCTCCTGCCCCTACTGTCCCCATTCCCACTCCCCCAGAAGCCCAGACTTGAAGATCCAGACTAACACCTCCAGGAGGGCCACTGCCCTGCTGTCCCCTGGCCAAATGAGAGAGAAAGCACTGTTAACCTGTGAGATAGAGCCTGAAGGAAGGGGGCCTGAAGGAAGGGTGCTGAAGTTGCTTTCCTCACATCCAATCCTAAAGCTTCCAGTCCCAAGAATAACAGCCTCCTGCCTTCCCTCCTGGACACCCCTCATCCCCGGCTCTAGCATAGGCCTGAGCCTTAATCTTGCACCCCAGATTAAACATTCCTCCAGCCTGGAGCTGGACAGACAGACCTCCAGACTCTGGTGCAGAGCGGGTGACTGGGGATGGGGGAGGTCCCCTGACTGGGGAAGGGTCAGGGGGCTCCAGAAGGGAAAACCCCAGAAAGGACACAGTAGGGAGAAATTGTGGTGGACCCCACAGAAAGGTGTCCACTATGGGGGGACTGGCCTTCAAGGAATCTGGCCAGTGGCCTCTGCAGTCACCCTTCTTTACCCCTTGCTCACTCCCCAGCCTCAGGGGAGGAGATGTGGGACTCCAGGACTGCTAACTGGGAGGCAGGGATCCCTGGAGGAAGCTGTGAGGAGGGGCAGCTTTTGCGTGGGGTTCAAGTGTTTGACTTGGCATAAGAGGGTGCATATGCAGTTCTGTGTCCAGGTGTAGGTGAGTGATACAGGATGGGTTTGTGCACATGAGTATGGCAGGCGATGCACGTGCAGTTCCTGTGTGCAGAGACAAGAAACAGACTGAAAGAGAAAGAGCAATACCTGAATAAGGAAATCAGCCTCTCAGCAGGAAGACTGCCAGGCCTTGTCACTTCTTTTGGGGAGTGCTCCAAAGTAAAGAGGAGGTGGGGGACAGGCTCACACCACCAATTCTCTACTTCCTCATCCTCCCAGCCCTATCCTGAGCCTCTCAGGAAGTGAGAAAAGACAGGCAGGGAGGGGTGGCCTGGGGCCTGGGATTGCCACCTGAGCGCAGCCAAAGGTGGGCTGTGAACTGCATGCAGCTGTCTCCCCCTGAGACGCTTGGCGCCTCACCCCCATTGCCAAACTGGAGGGGGAGGATGAACTCAGACCAAGAGGGCAGAACCAGACCAAGAGGGCAGAACCAGGGGTGGGCGGACCCTCCTCTCTTTTCCTTCCATAGTCCCACCCATCTTCACTCCCTTTGACAGGTCCTGTCCTTCCAGAGGATGAGGTAGTTGAGGCCAGAGATGAGCCCATGGGTCTTGCTGACAAGCCGGTTCCCTCTGCCCTATTATTTTCCTCTCTGTTTTGAATGAGTTGGTGGGGAGGACCTTAGGAGAGTCTTAGGGAGGGCTGGGCAGACAAAGGCCAACACCCCATTCCAATGCACCCCTCACTGTCTTAAGAGTAGCCCATGAGTCATTTCCCCCATTTCTCTACTAATTCCTGAAGGCTTGATACAGATATGGGGTTGAGACCAAAGGGACAGAGATCTTGCCCTTCCTGCCTCGAACCAGAAGACCTTGTCCCTCTGATTCTCTGCTTGGGGTGCCTACCTCCTCACAGTCTCTGGAGAGCTCGGGGGTATAGCCGGCTCTTACACAAGCCCTTGGACTGTCAGAGGTCCAGGGTTCCATCCTTCAGCAGAGTAAATGACTTGAACTCCAGCACTGGAGGGAGGGGACTTGTTCTCCCACCTCCTGCTTGTCCTTATCAAGCAGGTGGGGAAGGTGTGAGGGAAGGTATGTTCACATTGAAGCAGCTTTCCCCAGCTGCCAGTACCCCACACGAAGGGGGAGTCACAAGGACCTATCCTGCCTCGCCTACTTGTGCGTGCCTCTGGAGCCCTGGAGTTGAGAGGCCTGGGCTCTCATGCTGGCTCCTGAGTGGACTCCTTCTCTGTACATTGAGAGATGCTTGCAGTTCTGGCTCAGCTCCCACCCAGTTGACTGCTTCTGTCTCTCAACAGCCTGCCTCCCTGGTCCTCTCCCTCCTCCTTTGTGTTCTGCAAAGACTAAGACCATGGCCTGCGGGAGAATTAAAGGTGGGAGCAGCGGGCCCAGATTCAATGTGACTGTCTCACCCTGGTCCACCCTTTTCCCACTTGGCACTACGAGCCCCAGGAAAGGCTGGTTTGCCCCCACTGCAGCCTGCCACCCCCATTGTTTTTCTAGTCCAGAAACCCCTTCCCCTTAGTCTTTTATCCCTCCTGCCCTCTTCTCAGCAGCTCTCACACTTCACCCTCTACTTCTCCTGCCCACCTTGCCCTCTGAACAATCCCCCTATCTTTTTTTTGAGACGGAGTCTCGCTCTGTCACCCAGGCTGGAGTCCAGTGGGACGATCTTGGCTCACTGCAACCTCCACCTCCCAGATTCAAGTGATTCTCCTGCCTCAGCCTCCTGAGTAGCTGGGACTACAGACATGTGCAACCATGCCCTGCTAATTTTTTGTATTATTAGTAGAGATGGGGTTTCTACTGTTGGCCAGGCTGGTCTTGAACTCCTGACCTCAAGTGATCCACCTGTCTCAGCCTCCCAAACTGCTGGATTTATAGATGTGAGCCACTGAGCCTGGCTGAATCCTTATATCTTAATTTCCTTGGACAGCTTGAGACTAAGAGAACCCAGGAAGTTGGTGGTGAGAGTGAGGCGGAGTCATCATCTCCTTACTCATGGAATTAACCCAAGTCCTCCCCTATCTAGAAGGACATGAAGTGGCTTTTCCCCCCAAGGAGAAAGGAGAATGAACTGGGAGGCAAATAGGCTAGGCCTCTCCTCCCATCCTTTGGGACAATGAAGCTTTGTAAAGAAACCTGAGTGCAAAAACAGAAGCAGGGCTCCAGCTTTACAAAATAAAGTGTTTGTTTATTATGAAATTAGAGATGGAGGCCCCTCCCCTTCCTCCCTCTTTCCCCTTCCCCAGCCGCCTTCCCCTTTCCTTTCCCTACTCCCTCAGGAAGCACACAAGACAATGCCCAGGGCTGGGATGCCCAGGGTAAGGTGACAGCTGGGCAGAGCTCCAGGGAGGCGGCCACACGGGAGGCTGGAGCTCTTGCCCTGGGAGGCGGGCTGGTTCCCTCTCTCAGCTGGAGGCCAGTGAAGCCAGGATGAGGCTGAGGCCATGAGTGATGGATGGAACCATGCAGGCAGGTCTGTAATGACAGGGGAGCCAGTTTAGAGGCAGTAGGGAGTGGGAGCCTTCATCCACTGCCTTGCCCCACAGTCTAGAGGCACTGACCTGGGGCACAGCATCCCCTGCAGGAGGGTGGGCAGCAGTGGCTGGAAGTTTCTCTTGATTTTGGGATGGACAACAGAAAAAAAACAAAAAGCCAGTCACAGGGACCCAGAGAGAAGGAAAGGAGATGTGGGCAGAAGGCAGACACAGAGCATGTGTATGGGCAAGGGAGACACAGGGAGACTATGTGTGAACTTCAGAACTGCAGAGACAAAACAGCCACGGAGGAAGGAGAGGAATCACAGTGAGAGAACGCAGGGCCAGGGCCAGGGCCAGGAAACCCAGGCCCGGACAGAGGAGTGTGTCACAGATAGAGACAAAGATTCCTGGAGAGAGACACACAGACCGACTCAGGAGGAGGGAGGTGAGAGCGAGGGTGCCCCGGGGAAGCAAGGAGGGACACAGGGACAGGGAGGAGGCCTGAGGCCCCTGGGCTGCTGCCGCCCGCCTGGACCCCGTGGGGCTCACTCAGAGGGCCTGTGCCGGCTGCCCCCGCGCGGTGGGCCGGGCCAGCGCGGGCGCTCAGGGGGCCGGGGGCTCTTTGGCCCCATACAGCTCCGCCAGGGTGCGGAAGAGCGGACCCCAGTCGTCCAGCGGCTCCGCGGGGCCGGGGACGCCGCCGGCTTCGCTGCCGGATCCCAGGGAGCTGAGGGAGCCGCAGGAGGAGCCCCGGCCCTCGTAGCCGTACACCTGTACCGAGTCGTACGGGGGTACGCTGGGGTCCTCGTCCGCCTCGCGGAGCCGCAGCACCAGGAGCTGCGCCACGTCGGCGGGGCCGGGGGGTCTGGGCTGGCGCGACACCCGAGCCCGGGGCAGCACGTCTCGGCGCGCGGGAGGGCCGGGCGCCTGGGGGGCCGCCCCGTCCGGGTTCTGCAGGGCCGTGATGTCGAAGGCCTCGGTGTCCTCCTCGCCGCCGCCCTCGTCGTCGTAGGTGATGATGTTCTCTCGGACGTCCTCCTCCTCCAGTACCATCAATGCTTCCTGCTTCTGCCGCCGCAGGGCCACGAAGAGCACTACCAGGGCTGCGCGAGAGACGGGCACACAGGCCCTGAGCCAGCAGGGCCGGGAGCTGGCGGCCTGTCTCCATGTGAACGGCTGACCCATCAGGTGACAGAAGCCGTGTGGCTAGGGGCTGACATCTAGCAAACCTTGCATTGAATCCTGACTTCAGCCCTTACTCGCTGTGTGACCATGGGAAGTTGCTTGACTTCTCTGAAGCCTCAATTTGCCCCTCAGATTACTTGCGTGGAAAATAGGGAAAATATATTTACTTCTAAGGGTTGCTGACACAATAAAATGAAATATCACAAGTGATGTGCCCAGCACCATAATTGGCACAGAGTAGGGGGCTCAATTATGATTGGCATTATGATTGGCAGGTCACGGATAGAGGCCAGAGCTTTTCTCTTGGATGCATCAGGTGGTGGGAAAATCCAGGCATGACGGTCGTTCAAGCCCTAAGGTGGATTTCCCTATGTCCAGAAACCTGGTTCTTCTCCACACCCTTGCAGGCCCAGATCCCACAGCTCTGTCCCACTGCCGCCTGACTCACCAAGCAGGGCACCCACACAGGTGATGATGGCAAGCAGGGCGCCGGTGCTGAGCCCAGCAGCTGAGAGGTGAGCCTCAGGCCAGCAGGATGCCACAGAGCCGTCAGGCTGGCAGCGGCACACACTAACAGTCACTGTGGCAGTGCTGCTCAGTGCCGGCTGCCCCCAGTCCCACAGTTCTATGGGAACCAAGTAGGGGGCCTGGCGGGGTGGAGCAGGGCGGGAGGGCAGCAGCAGGCTGGCGGAGCCATCTGTGGGAGAGGGAAGGTGTTGAGGTATCTTCTGGGACACCTTCCAGGTAGGATTGGTCCAGCCCATAGAGCCAGCTTCCCATGGGGAAGGTTTACAAAGAGCCAACAAATGAGTGTAAGTCCACACCCATCTTCTGTTGGGCAGAAGGCCCAGGCATGTGGGGCAGGGGTCAGGCAGGCTGGGCTAAGGGTGGAGGAGGAGGAGAGGAGGACAGAGGCAGGTATGGACACAGTTGTAAGAGGCTACCCACCTCGGTTGTCCCGGACAGTAAAGTTGGCATCGGGGCCCAGAGGACCTTGAAAGGAGACATGGCTACTGTTGCCAACTTCATCTCTGTCCAGGGCCTGGATGACCTGAATCAGCTGGGAGGAGGAAGAGAGAGGCCTTGTATGGAGTGGGCTGCTGGAGGCCTTGATGTCCCAACCCCTCTGCCTCAGTTGCTCACCTGGCCAGGAGCTGCAGAGTCACACACAAAGGTATCGTAGGGCTCAGCCAACTGGGGAGCATTGTCATTCTCATCCAGGGTCTGGATGGTCACTTGCACGCGCGAGGCCTGTGCAGAGCTGTCTGAAGCCAGAACACCAAAACACACACCACACACACATCACACAGTTTACACATAACATATGTGGTGCATGGGCATGGATGCCACATGCAGCATATAGCATGCACAGGAAACACATGAAATATGCATGTAATGTACAAGTAGAAAGCAATGTTGTAGAATGAATGGAACAATACCAAGTGCATACAATATTCATGTAATACTCAAGATATATGCAATACACAATAAACATTCAACAGGAATGCCGCAGCCATGATACACATATACAATAACCCACATGCAGGGCACATGCAGCATAAATGAAAGATAGAAGGTGCATACAAGTTGCATGCAGACAACAGCCACGAATATACAAAACACATTCATACCATATATCCAATGTACACTCAACATTTAAAACAAATGCAATGTACATGAAGCAGATGTTTGATACGCATAGTGAATGCAGTGCCACATCCCCCGACAACACCCAGAGCCCATAGAATGCATTTTCACGCATAGAGGCCATGCACAGCACCAGTGGGGTGGACAGACACATATACACCACACACACACACACACACACACACACACACACACACACACCATCAGAGGTCTGGGAGGCTGTAGTACAGCAATGAGCATCACTTAGAGTTGACCTTGGGTAGGAAGGAGCTGCATGATCTACAGGGTGCAGAGCCCAGGGCAGCTTGGGCACCACAGCCAGACACAGGCCCTACCTTTACCCATCCCTTCATGAGGTGACTACCTACCATTACCCTACCTTGCTTCTCACTGCCAGTGCCTTCCAAGAGAGAATGCAAAGTGTGTCTCCCTGTCACCTCTCTTAGGCCGGGTCTCCCAATTCCTTTAGTCTTTCCCCTAGGCAGAGGGATAGCTGGCTGGGCCTGGTGAAAGGGGCTGAGGTTGCAGCATGGGCAGGGGAGGCTGAGTGGATCACCTGGCTAAAAGGATTGGGATACCCCAGAGAGAGGATGGCGAGGGGGTCTACTTTTTCACTGCAGTAAGGGCCCAGTGCTGCTAGTTGGTATCTGGGTGAGGGTAGGAGCAGGATTTGGCAGGAGAATGAGAAGACAGTGACAGGAAACACACACACACAAACACACACACACAAAGTTATGTATCTACAAGCAGCCAAAAACATACTGTGTGTACACGGACACACACACATGGCCATCCATGCACTAACAGATAACATGTGCACCGCCAGGTAGTATCTGTGCATATCACTATGCACACAGTAGCATGTACAGAAACATAACCCTAGACATTACATAGAAACATAAACATAGCATTAAACACATTTGAGAGGCAGTATGGTGGGGATAACAGCTCAGACTCTGCACACTGACTGGGTCTCATGGCTCCACCACTTAATCTCTATGTGACCTTGGGAAGTTACTTAACTTCTCTTTGCCTGAGTTTCCTTGTTTTAAATGGGGAAATAATCATACTTCCCTCATAAACTTGTGGTGATGATTAAATGAATGAATCCATTTTGAAGATGGATAGTGCCTGATACACAGTAAGTAGTAAATTATCTGTCCACAAATGCCCACATACACAAAACACATACAAACAGCTGCATGTGCATACCACTATACATATCCAATCACACATATGCACAATTAATATAAATATAATTATGTACCCTCAACTGTAAACACATATATATCCATTACAGATATACACCCACAAATATATATGTGTGTATATCTACATACTTTCCCCACATTTGGAATTATATGCATGGCTGAGAACATACCCACATGTACACATTCATAGAGCTCTTCACTGACACATTCAGATATCCATATATGCAAGGGCAATTTTCATATGCAGTATGAAGACAAAAGGGTAGAGGAGCCCCTGGGGCATACGCAGGGGTGATAAGGGGCTATTCACAGAAGAGTGGGAGGGAGGTCTCCCTGTCTCTATGGGCTAGGGCTGCCCAGAGGCAGCTGAACCCGCTGCTGGCCGGACTGATGGGGGAGACCGCATATGGAGCTGGCACTCCTCCCTTTCCCTATGGGTGTCCACTCCCCTACCTTGGGGGATTCCCACAGGGCTTCCAACAGGGCTTATCTGGGGTGGGGCTGTTGGTGTGCTCCACTTAGCAACCAGAGGAGGTACCCAGCCCCTTTCTGGCCCCCAGCTCCAGCCTGAAGCAGAGAGTGAGCAGGATGGGGTCTGTCAGTACACAGATTGGGGGCTATGTAAGGTCTAGTTTATTTCTGGGTTGGAGCAAGTCAAGTAAGGGAATGAATTGAGGGTCAGGAGAATGCTCAGGCACACCCACTGTGCCAGCCCAGCCCAGCCTAGGGGGCCAGGAGACCAGGAGGCCTGCCCTACCTGGTAGCAAGGATCCAGGCTAGGACCCAGATCCAGGCTAGGACTCGGATCCAGGCTAGGACACAGTGGCCACACGCTGGTGAGGGTGTGATGGCAGTGAGCACCCTTCCCCACCCCCACACCCAGGGACAGCCCCTCGGCCAGGAGGCTGCTGCCGCCTTGTGGGCCCTGGACTCCTCACCGAGCTCTGTAGCCAGCACAGTGAGGTTGTGCCAGACACGAGCCTCGCGGTCCAGGGGTGCTGCTGTGTGGATGGTCCCTTCTTCGGGCTGGATAGAGAAGCAACGCTCCGGATCCGAGTGGGGGAGGATGGAGTATCTGGGGAAGGGAGAGAGATGCTGGGGCTGATCTGGGGCGGTACCACAGCTTGTTCCACCCCTTCCCTTCTTTCTTCCCTCTGTTCACCTTGCCAGACCTCATGACTCCTCTGGGCAGAGCCATAATTCAGGTTGGAGTCCCCTTAAAAGGCATATATCCCTGGGGGATCACCACCATTAAACACCTGTTAAGACTCAGGGCCACCGGGCTTCATAGGGGGAGGGGGAGAAGATACAGAAGGGAGTAGAAGAGGGATAAACAGACCTTGACTTTCAGACTTCTGGGCCCTGTTCTGAGAACCCAGGGACCTGTGTTTCAGCCCAGCTCTGCCTTGGACTAGCTATGTGACTTAGGGCAAATCGTTTAACCTCTGTTTACTCAATTGAAAAATGGGAATGACACCAGTACCTCCCTCACAGAGCTGTGACAGGGATGCTGGCCGGGGAGGGGGAAAGAGTGGCTGTTCTGCCACTTACCAACTGTGTGACCACTCATGGCTGGCTTCTAAAACAACTGGTGATGAGAACACCCACTTCACGGGGCTGTTGTGAGAATTCAGTATCAGCAAGGGGGTAAACTGTGAAGCACTTTGGGAGTGATCAATAGAGATCCACTTATCAAATGAGATTACATCTGCTTGCACTGCCACTGGGAGGTGCCACCATTATCTACCCAGAGGGATGGATAGAGGGTTGAAGAATGGTCAGCCAGGCCCTCCGGCTCTCCCCTGGCACCCAGACCTGTAGACTAGCAAGCCCAGCTGCAGGGAGGGAGGCTTTTGCTGGGATATGAGTGATTTGCTATAAGGTAGGGGGCACATTTACTCATTCTCTGGGTGGGAATAGCCTGCCATCTGGCTCCCCAGCCCACACCCCAGCTCACCTACCTGATTGGGCTGGCAGGGGAGTCCAGGTCAGCCGCTGAGATCTGGCCTACCAGGGTCCCTGGGGCCTTGTTCTCGGGCACGGTCAGGTGGTAGGCAGCCTGGGTGAAGGCAGGTGGCTCTGGGGCATCTTGCACCACCACACGCACAGAGGCCACATCCTTGAAGGGCCCTCGCCGCAGATAGGCTGGGTCGATGAGCGTGTTGGTGGCCTCGACACGGAAGGCGTAGGAGCGCCGGCTCTCGAAGTCTAGGGGCTACAGTGAGGGGAGAGAGAGAAAAAGCGAGGTGTGTGGAAACCAGGGCAGGTCCCAGGCTCTTGGACGGTGACAAGTCCCCTCCACATGCATGCAGTGCTCAGTCCTCATGTGAGGAGAGGTGGCACTAGAGGGACAGTGGCCTTGGTGGTCAGGATGCACGGCAGATTACTTAGTAACTCTAGGTCTGCCCCTAGCTCCATCATAGACTTGTCACTTCTTCTTTCTAAGCCCCAGGGCCTCATCTGAAAGATGAGGAGGTGACCATGATCTCTAAGCTCCAACAGAGAGATCCTGAGTCTGTTCTAGAAGAACAGTTAAATATGTGCCCTATGGGTCAGCAGGAGGCAGGTCTAAGAGAAAGCATTAACAGGCAGGAGACTAACCTTGCGGACAGTGAGGAGCCCGTCTCGACCCTGGGAGTCTGTGCTGATGCTGAAGGCCTCGGACCCCTCCCCATCCAGGATGCTGTATGCCATCAGGGCGTTGTCCCCCAGGTCTGGGTCCTGGGCCCGGAGCCGGCCCACCAGCGTGCCAGGTCCAGCTGTCTCCACCACGGAGAACTGGTATAGGCCTTGGGGTGACAGAGGGGAGACACCTTAGAGAGGTCCCCAGCCCTCCTCCCTCCCCATAGCACTTTCTTCTCCCAGGGTCTGGCTGGGGAGGAGGCGAGGAGGGAAGGTTTCTCCAGACACTGTACGGGTGGGGTGGTCAAAGGATGGCTCAGGTGGCAGCAATGGCCCCTTACTCTGTGGGAACTTGGGGGGATTGTCGTTGACATCGCTGAGTGTGACGGTCACCGTAGTGCTGCCTGACAGCCCCCCCATGTGGCCGCCCATGTCCTTAGCCTGGATCACCACCAAGAACTCCTCCTGTGTCTCCCGGTCCATGTTGGGGATGGCTGTACGCACCACTCCTAGGGAGACACGCTGGGTCAGAGGGTGTCTGTCCCCTTGGCTGCCCCACCGGGCTCCCAAGCTCCATCCTCACCAGTCTGGGGGTCCACAGAGAAGAAAGGCAGTCCATCCAGAACAGTGTACACCAGCTTGGCGCTGTTCCCATAGCTGGGGTCATCAGCATCGTGAGCAGTCACCTGGATCACTGATGTCCCTGTGGGGGATGCCAGCACCCCATTCAGCAGCAGCAGGGCAGGATGGGGAAGAATAGCAGACGGGGGGATGCAGACATGAGGGAGGCTGAACTGAAGGGGGCAGGTTCTGGGGCAGACAACAAGAAGGGAAGGAGAGGTGAGAGAGCTCCAGAAGACGGAAACTGGGGCACTGAGAGCTGGGGTGCTCACCGACATTGGACATCTCGGGCACGGTGGCATGGTAGGGTCCAAGGGGAAAAATGGGTGGATTGTCGTTGATGTCTTGCACTTTGATGATGAACTCTGATGGGGGCTCCAGGGGCCGGTTGGAGGCTCGGTCCACGGCTTGGGCCAGTAGCACATATTGTGCCTTTTCCTCCCGGTCAAGGCTCTTGGTAACGTGAATATTGCCTGTGGCCTCATCAATCACAAATACGGTGCCTGCCCCCTCCCCGGTCAACAGGTACTTGGTGCGGCCCTCTCCCCGGTCAACATCCGAGTGCAGCTGCAGGGGTCAGGAAAAGATGGCAGAGGGCTCCAAGTACAGAGACAGGGTTAAAGAGTCTAGGTTTGGGTAGAGCGTTGGGAGTCCTGAGGGACCAAGGTCATTGCAGAAGTGATGAAGTTGCAGGGCAGGGCCTAAGGGCCTCGTGTCAGAGTAGACATGGGAGGGGTCATCCTTACCTTGCCAATGAGGACAGGCTCTGGACCAGCATATTCCTCAATGACAAAGAACTGGTTCCAGACCCAGCTCCTTCGAGTCCGCAGCAGAGCAGGCCCTGGGTGTCCCCGGGACCCTGCCCAGGCCCGGGCTGGGGCTGCCAGACGCCCCATGCATCCCCAGCCACCCAGCCAGGCCAGCAGGAGCCTCACCAGGCCCCACATGTTTGGACTCCAGCCAGGGCTCTGTTCACTGGCCCTGGGTGCCGAGGCCGGGCCAGGCCACGTGGCCCATGAGCAGCTGGGGCGGAGGGGAAGATGCGTTGAGGCTACCCCATGGATCCACACCTGCAGGACAAGCAGCTGCTCAGGCTCAAGGAAACCCCTAGCCCTCCTCCCCCCAGAATTAGATGCTGAAGACCAGACCTCCAAGGAACGAGACACTCCACTGCCCAGAACTCAGACTAACACACAGAGCAGAGAGGCTGATCTTTCCTCTACCCAGGCTCTGCATGTATTCACCTCCAGCTCTCCAAGCTGATAAATCTCTGGTCAGTCAACTCCGAGTAGAGAACTGGGGAGGAACACAGCAGAGGGGATGCTGGGAGGGCTTGGAATCCCAAATCTGGTCTCTGTCCTCCCAGGTTGGGCATGTAGCCAGGTATTGGAGGAGGCGGGGCTACCAGAGAAAGGGCTTAAAATTACAGAGTTGGGATTCATGGAGGTGTGGCCTTAAGGTGTCTAGGGTCAGGATGAGATGACAAGGAGAGCAGCCTCAGGTGGGGTTGAGAGTGGGAGAAAGTCCCTCCCACAAGGGGGAGCCCCACTTCTCTAGGCCCTGTCTCCAGCCCACACTGCCAGTGCAGTCCTTGAAGGGGGACTGGGCTCATGAGACAGGAGTTGGGAGCCAGAGCTGAAGGAAGAGGATACAGGGTGGGGGACAGGGGGAGGTGACCGGGGAGGGAGGCCGACCCAGAGGCTAGAGATACAGCATGACTGACAGCTAGACTGACTCAGGGACTGTCCAGCAGAGACAGAAATGACTGGATGAGAGACAGAAACAGAACAGTGGCAAGAGACAGAATGAGAGAGACCAGGGCAGCAGCCTGGGTGTCTGAAGGTAGAGAGGAGTCCTAGGGGCCAGGCTTGGAAACAGGTCACCCGGGGCAGTTCCGGGCAGGCAGTGGCAGCTCTCAGCTTCGGGGGTGTCAAGTCAGGCCTCAGGAACTTAATTCTGGGAGAAGGAGCAGACAGGAGGGGTGGAGGCAGGGAGGGGCCGCGGGAAGGGAGCTAGAGAGGAGACCCTTCCCACTGCTGTCCTTTCTCCCAGGGGTGGGTGGGGGGACCCCTCAGGTAGCTGTGGCTTCTGCCCCTCCTCCCTCAGAGCAGACATACACCTGACAGTCCCTTTGCTCCCGAGGGAAGGGGGAAGCCGGAGGAAAGCTGGGGACCAGAGAGAAGGCGGGATGAGGAGGCGAGAAGGAAGGAGATAGAGGAGTGGGAAACAGGATAGCAGGAAGGGGAGAGGAGAGGGAGGGAAAGGAGAGCAAGAAAGAGAAAAGAGAAAGACAGCAAAGGGGAGAAAGGTAGAGAAAGAAAAAGGCAAAGAGGGAGAGGAGATGGAAAAAGGACAAGAGGGTGAGGGAAGGGTTGGGAGATAGAGGGAAGGGATAAGGAAGGCAAACAGGCAGAGAAGGAAGGGTGAAGAGAAATCGAGAGAAGAAAGAGGGAGAGAGGTGCGAGGGGAGAAGGGAAAGAGGCAGAGCGCGGGAGAAGGGAGTAGGCAGCGGGTTCCCAGCCACGGAGCGCACCCCTCCGAAGACCCCCTGGCTGCGGGCCCCCTGCTGCCCCTCCGCGGATTCCCGACCCCTGCTCCGGGGCAGGCGCCCTTACCTGGCACTGCCGAGGGGCCCAGGCCGGCGGGAAGCACCCCCGCCCGCCCCCGTCGCCCGGTCCCGGGGGCGCAGCCCCGAGCCGATTGGAGCGGGCGCCGCGGCTCCGCTGCAGGTCTGAGCGGCCCCGGCGAGAACAAGGGAGCGAGACGGAGGGGGCGGGGGAAGGAGGCTCCGCCTGCGGAGAAACGAGGCGGCTCCGCGCCGCGCGGGAGAGAAGAGCCCAGCCTCCGACCCTCCCCGGCCAGCCGGGCCCGCGCGGCGGGGGCGGAGGCGGCGCCGCGCGTCCGCCCCCTCGGCGCTCCTGGGCTGCGGGGCGCATACAGATGTGGCGCCCCTCCCGGACTGGGCCCGCAGCGCCCGGCAGAGCACTCGGGCGGGAGGACGTCCAGGCCACGGCGCCCGGCCATTTCCGAAGAGCTGGCGGGGCGGGTGCACCCGGGAACGCGAAGCTGCCAGCCTGCCGCCCGCAGCGGACAACGGGTGAGCGCACTGTGAGGTGGGGAATTCCGAGCCCACTGCGGAGAGACCCGGCTCCGGGCTCCGGGCTCCCGGTTCCTGTCTGGCTTTTGGGACTGATGGGGATTCCATCTGCAAGGCGGTGGCGTTTTGAGAGCCCGTGGAGAGCACGGTAGCAGGTCAGCTGGGGGACACTTAAGGACGGCAAGGGTCCAGAGAGTCCGAGGCCCGGGCCCAGGGAGCGGTTCGGGGACAGAAGCACGACATCGGCGGGAGGGCGGAGGCGGGCAGTAGAGCCCTTTTTGGGAAGCTCGGTTACCGGGGCCAACAGAGCGAGGAGCTGCTGCCCCCTGGCGGCAGTTGTGGGAAACACCAAGGTGGCAGGCAGGTGATCAAATCCCTGATTTAACCGTGCACAGGACCATGAACCAGAGGAGAACCCACCCTCCTAGCCCTGCTGGGGTGCCGCCACGGACACAGGTTGCCCCATTTCCCAGTGGGGCCTTCCCAAATGAGGAAGGTCCACAGCTTTGGGCTGGTCAGGGCCAAGGCAGGGGATGGAAGACAGTGGGAAGTTCCTGTTTCAGTAAGCAGGAGGCAGTCAGCCTAAAGGAACACATGGTATGGGAGCAACTCCTACTCCAGGCTACAGATATCCACAGTGTGGCTTAACCTGCCCAACGAAAGCCACTCACACAGTTTAAAACTAAGTCAGATTTTTATTTTTTTTCCATAGACCACATCATTTAATAATAAAAAAAATAAAAATAAAAATTGAACAAAAGGAAAAGGTGGATATAAAGTGGAACCTGTGGGAAAGAGACAAGGGCTGCAGGACAGAAGAGACTGGGAACTGCAGGGGCCCTGGGACTCAGGAGGAGATGCTGATTCAGCTCATAGGTGACCCAGTCCTGGCCCCGGCTGTTCCCAAGAGAAGGCTGTAAGTACCCAGGGAGGTGGTAAGCAGGATGGAGGAAAAATCAGAGGACTAGGGCACCTGGCTGTTCCCCATCTCTGGCCAACCGCCTCCTTGCCTAACCTAGCTCTTGCCTCTCAGACTTAATGGGAAATGAGAGGGAGGGGAGGGCTGTCCCAAGAGATAGGTTAAGGGGGTGTGTTTGGGGGGAAAGGATAGCCACCGTTCCATTTGGTATGTATGTAGGGGCAGGTGGTGTGAAAGACCCTTGGCTCCAGGGTGGTGGAGACTGTGCCTATCCCTCTGTGGCCGTAACCCCCTGGGGCCGAGTGGCTGGTACCTGCAGCTCTAGTGTTTTCCCCGCTAGCGGCGCCCACCCCGGTCCCGCACAGGTGTGCTCCGACTCCGGCTTCTGCTGTGCCGCTTGGTGTCCCTGCGATCCCTTTCTCTGCCTCGTTCTCGGTCCCTTTCCCTATCCCGATCTCGGTCCCCCCTGTCCCGCTCTCTTTCTCTCTCTCTCTCCCTGTCCCTCTCCCGACTGTGCTCCCGACGTTTCTCTCGCTCCAGCTGCCGGTTCCGTTCACGCTCGGCTTCCTTCTCCCGCTCCTTTTGCTCTTCTTCTTCTTGCTCCTTTCGCCGCTTCTCCCGCTCCTTGGCCCGTTCGGCCCGCTCTGCCTCCTTCTGAACGATCTGCAGCCAGGTAGGAAAGGCACAGAGTAGGCAGCTCAGTCCTGGTCACAGCCTCCATTTGTGCCTGGACCCCGCCTCCTAGCTCAGGATCAGCTTTTCAGTTAAGCAGGAAGGGTTTGGGGGTTCAGCAATTGCATCCTTTCTTAGAGCACCTTTCTCCAAGTTTCAGCCTTTTTTTTTTTTCCTTCTTGAGACAGTCTTACTCTGTTGCCCAGGCTGGAGTGCAGTGGTGCTATCTTGGCTCACTGCAGCCTCTGACTCCCAAGTTCAAACGATTCTCCCACCTCAGCCTCCCTAGTAGCTGGGATTACAGGTGTCTGCCACCATGCCCCACTAAGTTTCGTTATTTTTAGTAGAGATGGGGTTTCACCATGTTGGCCAGGCTGGTATCAAACTCCTGACCTCAGGTGATCCACCCACCTCAGCTTCCCAAAGTGCTGGGATTACAGGCGTGAGCCACCACGCCTGGCCACCATGTTTCAACTTTTACACACATTGACAGGTACTGGCACCACCCATGCCTGGCCCTTGGTGTTTCCCCAACTCCCTACCATCAGCATAGATGTGAACAAATCTTTTTTGAGTAGCATAAGCCGAAAATTCCTAAAAGGACTGTTACTAAGAAACTAAATTAAAAATGCAAAAACTTAAAAAGCAGGGAAATGAATTTATAAAACACAATTTCTCAGCTAAATAGAGTCAAGTTCTTTTTTTTATTATTGTCCAAGACAGAGTTTTGTTCTTGTTGCCCAGGCTGGAGTGCAATGGCACAATCTTTGCTCACTGCAAGCTCCGCCTCCTGCGTTCAAGCAATTCTCCTCCTCAGCCTCCCAAGAAGCTGGGATTACAGGCACCTGCAACCGCGCCTGGCTAATTTTTGTATTTTTAGTAGAGACAGGGTTTCCATGTTGGCCAGCCTGGTCTGGAACTCCTGACCTGAGGTGATTCACCCAACTTGGCCTCCCAAAGTGCTCGCATTACAGGCGTGAGCCACCACACACTGCCTAAAATCAAGTTCTAAGAAGCTTGGTTGGCACAGCCAGCTTCCCAGACATCCACAAACCTCAGCTGCTGTGTGTCCATCATTACCCTCCTTGGTCTGGTTTCTCTATGGTATACCAATTAACTGAAAACTGCCTTTTTGTGATGCTTAGTTTTTTCCCCTTTAGCCTAAAGCTAGTAAGTACTTGGGCCAACTCACTCCCACAGTCACATGAATCTCCCCTCACCCTGACCTCAAGCCTCGGTGCCACTAGGGAGCAGGGCACCAAGGAGAGCACTCACCTGGCTGTCAGTTAGTGGGAGCCAATAGATGCAGGGAGCTGCCTTGGTCTTTCGGAAAAGGTCATCCAGCAGCTTGGCAGGTGGTTCCTCCTGGGCTTTCTCTGAGGTAGAAAAAAGTGAACCAGATTTGATGCATCTGACCCTCTGTCCCATCCCATCTGGGTCCCTTTCCCACCTACTAGTGGGTATGCGTACCCCATAGCTAAGTACCTACCTTTCTTCTCACTCTTCTTTTCTTTAGACTTTGCGCGTTCCTTGCGGCGGCGGTCACGGGACCTTGATCGGGAACGGGGCCCTTCCCGAACTTTGTCCCGATCCCATTCACGCTCTGATCGAGTCCGCTCCCGCCGCTCCATTTCCCGTTCCCGCTCTGCCCACTGTTCCCGCACTGCCCGTTCCTGCTCCCGCTGCTCTGCCCGGGGGTGCTGTGGTGGCTGGACCGGGGGTGGGGGTGGGGGGTGCAGGGGCCGTGGTATCCCCTGCTCCTCTGTCTTAGTTTCAGAGGGACGGTCCACCAAGAGGCCTCGGTGATAATCCAGCTGTGGGGAGAGAAGGGACAAGAACAGTCAGGATAGAGGTGGTATCACTCCCACTCAAGGAGCCCAGGTACCACTTTGAAGCCCCATGGTACAATTAAAGGAACCAAAGCCAGGGAAGAACAGGAAAGAACAGAATCTCAAGGTCTGGCAGGGATCTCTGCTGAAATCTAGCAGCTAATGGCTTCCCCTGCCCCTCCCCTCCTTCCTCTCCCTAGGTTTCTTACCTCATCTTGCTCGGCATAGTCAGCACAAAGGAATTTGGGATTGGACTGGGGCCATTTGACCCCATGCAGAGCTGTGCGGGTGGCAACAGCTTCCTCTACTGTTGAGTACTGGTGGAGGAAGGGAGAAGATGGAGGGTCACAGTGTGTCTGCAACCCTTCCCACTTGCTGCAACACCCTTAAACCTGCCCACACTGGTCACAAAAGGAAATATATGCCATGACCTATAGAATCAGCTTCTTCCCCTCACCGTTACAAAGCAATGAGATTTGATCTTGTCAATCCAGAAGGCCTCTTCCACCAAGGTTCCTGTGCGCCCCAACAACTCCTTTAGCTGGCCTAAAGTGAAAGGACGGACCTGCCAATGAAAATAAGACTTTCAGGGTCTTGAAGAAGGCAAGACCACCACCCATACAGCCAATCTTTAGATTTCCCAAGCTGCTGTCACAGGACTATAGTTTCAAGGTTTGGGTGAGGGCAGAGAGTTTAGGAACCTTGCAGTAAGAATGTGAGAAGAGTGGTGGTGCTTCCCAGCACTGAGACATTGTATATGAGGCCCTCTGCAAGTCCTCAAAACAACCCTGCAGGGCGACAGCTTTTCCCCTTCATTTTTAGATGGGTAAATAGGTTAAGTAACTCACTCAAGATCAGTGAGTAACTTAATCTATTGGTAGACCAGTTCAACTATGAGTGGAACCTAAGAAGTGTAAGCCTAAAGCTCAAACTTAACCACTAAGCCAGCTGGGATGTGAGAAACAATGACTTACCAAATTGGAGATATGGACAATGTTGCTAATCTTGCCCCGGGGTGGGGAGGGCACCTGGGCAGTTCGGACTGGGTCATCAATTGTAATGGAAACTCCGGACTTTTGCTGGCTAATGGAACGTCGAGTTAAGGTATCTCCTAAAGTCACTATGAAGAAGACCACAAGAACAGCTTTTGGTAGGAATCAATACTGGCTTGTTTCACTTTCAACATAACTATCACGGTTCCCCTTCTTTTATACCAAGCAGCCACTCCTTCATCTAAACGTGTAGAGCACCTATAATCTGCAAAGTACTGTGCTAGGCTAACCTCATCATGGAGATTCAAAGATTAAACAGAGTCAAATCTGGCCCTCAAGTAGCTTACTTCATATGTAGGAGAAAGATATGATATACGAAAAGCGTCACTCACCTTTCTTTACTTCATGCTCTGCAGGTGGGGGCAAGGCCACCTCTACTGACACCTGGGGAGGTACAGGAGGTTCTGCTTCAGGTTCCTTCTCTTCTTCCTCTTCTTCTCTTTGCCCATTCTCCTGGCCCTCTGCAGGTACTACCTATCAAGAGAACACAGCAGGTCTGTTAAACACCAAACTGGCATATTCTTTTCAGCCTCTGGTTCCCTGGTGAGAGCAACAGTCAACTTAGCATGTTCCTTCCGCTAGGGGTATTTCATTATCCAGCTCACCTCTACTAGATCCTGGGATTGTTAGTACCTCAACTTTGCCTTGAGGAAAACTAAGGCAGGAGTTGGTAAATTTTTTCTGTAGAGCAAAGCAGTACTTCAGGTTTTGCAGGCCACATAGTCTGTTGCAACTACTCAACTCCGGTGATGTTGCAGTGAACAAACAGCCACAGACAAAAGTGAATGGTGTGGTTGTGTTCCAATAAAACTTTATTTATAACAGGTAGCCAGCTGGATTTGGTAGTCTGACCCCTGAAAGTGTCAATCAACCCAACCCTCTGCACAGACAGGAAAGTTCCCTCCAAAGACTTTATCTCAGCTCCTCAGCTGGCTGCTCTGCATCTACTGCTCCCACCTTCCTCCCGACACTGGGGTGCAGAAGCCTTACCTGAGTGACTGTCCGGCATATTTTCAGCCCCTTGTCATGGGTCCCATCATCGCCATTACGCTCTGTCTCATCCTCAGAGATGCGAGAGTCATCAGCATGAAGATCCACAACAGCCTCCTGCCCCGCCAGGGGTTTGATGTCGGGGATGAGGCTCTGGGACACAGATACCCCCCACCCCGTTACACTGGGCCCATGTCTACTCCCACCTTAACAGGTCTCATCCTCCCTTCCCTGGCTCCTCCCACCTCACCTTGAGTGATTCAGTGGTGATACTGATGGAAGGTTTCTTCTGTGTGGTGGCTGTGCTGGCTCCCCAACGTCGTTTCCGACCAGGCTGGCCCCCCTCTGTGTCACTGTTTCCAGCTGGCACCCCCTTGGTAGCTGCTGTCCCCAAGAAATAGACCCAACAGTTAGATGGTCTCAGGACCTCTGCTAGTTCAAACCATAATACCTACAGGTTACCCCTGGCTGGAGTTTTGGAGGTTAAAGAAATCAGTGTGTGGGTGTGGTGACTCACGCATGTAATCCCAACACTTTGGGAGGCTGAGGCGGGTGGATCATGAGGTCAGGAGACCAGCCTGACCAACATGGTGAAACCCCATCTCTACTAAAAATACAAAAATTAGCCGGGCGTTGTGGTGCACGCCTGTAATCTCAGCTACTCAGGGCGCTGAGGCAGGAGAATTGCTTGAACCTGGGAGGTGGAGGTTGCAGTGAGCCGAGATTGTGCCACTGACTGCACTCCAGCCTGGCAACAGAGCAAGCCTCCGTCTTAAAGAAAATTAAAAAAGAAAAGAAAAGAAAAGAAAAGAAATCATATCTGGGAACTGGGAAACCATGGCTTCAGACTGAACACTAAAAGGGCTGAGGTCCCTTCCTGATAGAAACTACTGATCTAAAAGCAGTAAGGGAGGGGTAGCTAGTATGATGAGCTGTTTAAACTTTTAATAGTAGACAGTAGTATCTTAAGTAGTGTGGAAGAAAAACTGAGAAGGACATGTGAATGCAGAAGAAACAAGAACACTACGTGATACTAACATCTAAGCAAGAACTAAGATCATGATGGGATCTGGTCTTCCTTTAATTTTCACACCACAGATTGATATTTAAGTTATAAACATCTATTATACTTTTGTAATCTAGAGTTCCTCATTGGGGAAAATGTTAAAATTGTTACTGTTTGAGGTGTGGGGCACTTTCATTTCCTCGGGTGCGCTCTTAGAATAACCCATAAACAAGGTCAAGCGCGATGGCTCATGCCTGTAATCCCAACACTTTGGGAGACGAGGCAGGCAGATCACGAGGTCAGGAGTTCAAGACCAGCCTGGCCAACATGATGAAATCCCATCTCTATTAAAAATACAAAAATTAGTTGGGCATGGTGGCACGTGCCTCTAATCCCAGCTACTGAGGAGGCTGAGGAGAACTGCTTGAACTGGGACCTGGGAGGCGGAGGTTGCAGTGAGCCAAGATTGTACCACTGCACTCCAGCCTGGACTACTACAGAGGAAGACTCCGTCTCAAAAACAACAACAACAACAAAACCCAGAATAATTCATAAACTGCTAAGCATTACATAGGAGTCCTTGAAACTCATTCGTTGTTGAGTATTCACGTATCTGAAAGAATAAATGCCTCTAAGGCTAAATGGGACATGGTCTCAGACACCTCATAGTGTATCTCATTAAAATGTGACTAGAGAAATATGATGGAGATTGTCTCAAGCTTTGAATTTCAAAATGAAACCCTACATAGGAAAGGATTCAGATTTGCTAGGCACAAGGGGTGGGGCAGGAGGGAGCGACCCAAGAATGCCATTGAGAATGAAAATCTGGTTCTCAATGAATGCTGATTTTTATGGTATGGTATTCTTGACTTTTATCAGGGACTTGGGGCTAGACTTACAGACAACGGAGATCTTCCTCTTGAATGATTTGGGCAGCGAGCTCTGTATAAAGAAGAAAAAGGGAAAAAAAGAGAAAGAGAGACACCCCACAGAGAGGGGGGAAGGAGGTTAGATGGGGCAGTCTTAGAATAGCCTCCAAAGACACAGAGAGAGTGAGAGAGAGAGACAGAGAGAGACACAGAGACAGACAGAGACCAAAACAGAAGCGGCAAACGGCAAAAACGAAGCAGAATCAATGCAAGTTAGAGAAAAAAAAAAACAAAAAACTAAACATCAGAGCAGGGAAAAGTCATCTACTCCGTATCACACCTGTGTATTAGCTTAACCAGAAATAAGCTGGAAGAGGAATTCAGTAGCCTCTCAGCCCCTTAAAGATGTTGGTCATGCCCTCTTTCACTGTCTGAGTCGAGAGGACACCAAGCCAAACAAACTGTGCCCCAAACTGGGTCATCTAGTCCTCCCAGATCCTTCCTTGCTAACTGGAGGAAACAAGGAAAACCAACTTTGGATGGCAACTTCAACAAGGTAACCCTCCTTTCTTCAATGGCCAGACTGATGCCCAATGACAATGGCTTTGAGATGCCTGGACAGCAGACCGTCATGTCAAGGCTGCCCAGACCCCCGCCACACTGTGGAAAAGGGCAGCACTAGACCCACTGGAGATGAGGCTCTTGAGCCAAGTGCTAGCAAAAAGAACTTAAAGGTGTCTTTGGCAAAGGAAGGTTTTTATGAAGGGCAGACTGTCCCCAAGGAGATTCTTAAGACTTTCCAGCCACCTCAGGGAGCTTCAGCAGAGTCTTACTGTTTCCTCTGCAACCAGGGTTCAAGCCTTAGAGGCCCTGCCAAGGACCAGAAGACATCTTTGGGACAAGTTTCTACCCCACACACTCAGTGGGTGAATGACGAAAGACTATGGAGAGGGGGAAAAAAAAAGCAAGAGAAAAAGGGAATAGAGTATTTTTAAATGTAGGTGCTTATTTCTGGAAAAACTAAGACCTCTCTACCACTCTTCTAAAGGGTAGGGCAGAAACCTCGTGATGAAATCCCTTTCCCATCCACCCCCGCCCCCAGCCCCGTTTGTGTCGTCTAACCAAGTCTCCTTGGTCTCTGTTAAGGGCCAGCCTGACCCCTAGCTGGGCCGCTCTCGATGGGTAAGTTAGTGAGGAGGAGAAAAAAAAAAAAAAAAAAAAAAAAAAAAAAAAAAAAAAGTCTTAATTAAAACAGGAAAAACATGAACCAAATAAATAAATAAAAGAAATCAGAAAAAATAAAGATATAGAAAAAATAAAATAAAATATTAAAAAAAGAAGAAGAAAATAAAGAAGAAAATAAACTAGGAATATGACAAATGTTCCAGGTACCATCTCACACCTGGGATCTTCAGTTCAGCCAATCGCACCTCACTGTGTACTGTATCTAGTCAACCGCCGGTCCAATCAGAATGAGCCCTCCCTGCTAGGCGCTGTGCAATTGGTGGGGGGTTGGGTTGGCAAAAAAGGTGGGCGCACGGCGTGGTAGTCAGCACGGCACTGCCAGAGTCCTCCCAGGGGCGCAGGGGGGGCGGGAGGGAAACGTGTGGGGGGACGCTGCCCAGTTTCCATGATGTCAAGACAGTTCACTGGCGGTGGCCAGGCTCAGCGAGGGATAGAGGGGGAAAAGGGGCAGAAACATCAGTCCTGGCCCTGTAGGGACATCATCTTGCAGTCCCTGATGAGATGGCCTGTGAGTAGCAGGAATGATCCTTGCCTTTTATCGTGAGAGGCAGGCAGGACCCATGTCCACCAGTGGCAAGCTGCAGCAATACCACCACCCAATACTTGGAATCCAGGTGATGACTCCAGAGTCCCTTTCTCCTCTGCCTGTAACTGGGGAGGGGGTCCTCTCACCGAGTGGGATCATGGAGCTTCTGATGAAGGTAGCCTGGGGGTAGTAGGTGAATATCCCCCGGACCTGGCACACATTCAGCAGCAAGGTCAGAATACTTCTCTTCGGAGAGTTGTGGCTGGCATCTCCTCAGGGACTCCAGCTGAGACAGTGGTTCCAGTCAGGTGGATGAAATGAGTCCCTGCCTCCAGGGATGGAGGAGAAGTTGGAGCAACCAACATGCTGCCCTTCACCATGGACAACAGGGACCAAAGGAAAGTCCATCTGATGAGCAAGTGGTGATACATGGGCTGGGCTGTCATCAGCATTAAATCCCCAGGGGCTCAGACCCTAGACTCCTCTGCACGGTTCCTAGTCGTCACAGCTTAAGTAGAGGGTCCCACTCAGTGTTTTACAGCATGGCACTGCGATCACAAACTTTAGGAGGTCTTGGTGCCCTAGACGGGGATCCCAACAGTCTGTAGCAAACAAGGCAACCCACAGTCCTCAAAAGGGCAAGGGCATGTGGGCAGGCGCCCCAGCACTGGCACAAGCTCTTCTTGGGGTGTCCCAAGTAGGGAGATGATGCAAGTCCACCCCTTTCCAAATGTTTTTTGCTTGCTCAATACAAGTCTCTCCAGAACAGTGTTCTTCTTGGCCCCCTGATGTAAGCGAGACAGGGAGGCAAAAGGGGGCCCATCACAGGAGCCCATATACATGCCCCCCTCTGGCCAAGACACCTGGATAGCAGACTTGGCTCTGATTGGGCAGCTCAGTAGCAGCGGGTGGGTCCAGAGGAAGAGGCGGCATCAGCGATTGGCCAGTTGGGCAGGGTTATATTTTACGGGCGGATTACCGTACATGAGGTACTTGGACAAAGTTTTACGGGGAAGAAGGACCTTGTAATAAATAATATTCTGCACATCAAATCACTTTCACCGGCCCCCACCCCCGCAACACACACCAGAAAAAGGCTACACACACAACAGTCCCTCCCACCCTGTTACCCGCTCCTAAACCCAGCTCATTCTTTCTCAATTACTTTAAGAGCCAAGAAGACTTCGCTGGCTCTGATGGGGGAAGCCCCCTGAATTGGGTGCAGGACACAAGATAACATATGCCAAAAAAGGAGGTAGAGGGGTCACAGATAACTGAGAAGGGGCCTTCTGGATCACAAGTGCTGGCTTCTAAGTAGCTACATCTCTGCAATGAGACCACTGGGGGGCAGAGGAGGAACAAAAATTTCTCAGCATGGCTGGTCTTGTGAGAACCATCAATGTCCACTAGATGGCGTTGGGCTCCATCAGGCTTTTAAAAAGGAGGGAAAGCTAAAGGAGTTACCACCAGAAGCTTGGGAAGACAGCAGGAAAAGCTGAACATAAATCTTAGATAAAGGGCCATTATCAGACTTTCCAGTTCGTTACAAACATCTAGAATCTGGGCACTACTTCCCCAACAAGGAAAGGAAAATGAATGAGCCCTGTCCCCATCACAAGAGGTCTCCCTTGCTAAACCAGCGAATTCTCCCTTGGCCCTATTCTGATCCAAGTCCCTGCCTCATCTTTCCTTTAAGTTAACCCACTGTGTAAGAGGGATCACTAGAGTGGTCTACTCTTTCCCTTAGGTCCATTCCTGCCCACCCACCCCAACAGGTGGCTTGGATGTTTACCTCTTTCTTCTCCTCATCTTCAACACTGCCCTCCGGGCGGTCATCATTGCTGACTTGGTCTGCAATAGGCATGGGAGGTTCTGGAACATCATTTTCAGGTCTGTTTTCACTTGTGTCCATGGTCACTTCCTCCTTCTCCTCACTGACAGGAGGGGGGGAGTGGTGGTGGTGGGGGGCCAGAAAAGAACCAAGGGGGAAGAGAGAGCAAGATGTTAGTTACTGGGTCAGGAAACCCCCATGCCTCCTCACTTGGGTGGGATTAGGAGGGCTGCTTTTCTGATCAAGGTTAGAGACCTTGTCCCAGTGGGAAAAGTGGGAAACAGATTTTCCTTGGGGAAAGAGTGTGGATCACAGCAACCACATCCACCCATTGCCCAGATGAGTTAAAAGTTGTCATTTGCGGGGTTAGGACTGCAACTATTCTCAGGTAGTAACTCACCAGAGTACTCTTATATGAAGGGAGAAAAACCCTCCTCTGAAAATAGTCCCACAAAAGTGACTGTGATTTACCCACAACCCTGTTGCCTCAGTCTCCCTGGCCACAGGCACCTTTATATAGCAAAATTGCATAAAAAACGAAGGGAAGCCTGATTCCCTTAAAAAGACAAGAAAGAATGGCCACGGCTTTGGCAAAAAAGCCTGACCTGTGTTTAATCAACTGCTTAATAAGTAAAGGCCTGCTGACCCTCAGGATCTGGAGACACCAGCATGGAGAAAATGGTGGGGGTGGGGGCTGCAGGGAAGCAGGCCTGGTGAAGGTTCAAGCTTCAAGGACCCTCTCTCATTCAAAAGGAAAAATTAAAACTGCTGAATTGAGTATGAGAGCTCAGAGAAGATTAGGGCCACTTTTACCTGCTCAGAGGTGTAGAAACCGTTCCTACATTCGGCTTTCACCCAGTTTCT
Organism: Macaca mulatta; assembly: GCF_049350105.2. Lineage (NCBI taxonomy): Eukaryota > Metazoa > Chordata > Mammalia > Primates > Cercopithecidae > Macaca > Macaca mulatta. The sequence continues at coordinate 96,163,441 of NC_133412.1, forward strand.
CCCACTCCCTCATTCCAACTTCCAAGAGATAAAGAGAGCAGGCCTCCTAGTCAGGACACACCCTCCCCCACACAGGCAGCTTCCCCCACGAACACCAAACCCACTCTCCCACTCTTAATCTCTCAAGTTAGCTCCCATTTCAGGCAAAGAATCCCAGAGATTCACTTCAGATAAACTATCTTTCCACCTTTGATTTCTGTCTTCACCTCCAACTTCTATGTCAAATCTCACCCCCTCTACCACCCAAACACCAAGCAAAAAAAATCAAATAAAGATGATCAGAGGCCTAAGGCTCAGGAGAGGGGAAACCAAGCCTTCCAGGCCGATAATCACCACCAGAAAAGTCAGCATTCCCAACAGGCTGACTGACACTCAGAGGTCAGAAGAACCTCCCTAGAGCAGTCAAGGAGGGATGCACTAGGGGGTTAGGGGGAGGGGAAAATCGGAACTGGGCCCCCAGCTAACAGGCCCCCACAGAAACACGAGATTGAACTGCTTACATCTAGAGAAAAGACTTATAAAAAAAAATATCTATTTCCCATATAGAAAGGGCAAATGGGGCCAATTAGAAACTGGGCAGGAAGGACAAAGGGGGAAAACAGAATGACTGAAAACAAACCAAAACGAAAGACGGAATGAAAGCCATGAGGAAGAGAAGGAAGATGAGGCGAGCTAGAGCGGTGGGGAAAAGGCATACATGGAAATGTGAAGCTCTCACCCTTCTTTGCTTTCTGATAACATGATTTTTTTTCTCCCCCTGGAAGTGCTGTTTATCCCTTTCTGGAATGGAAGAAATAACAAAAACCAAACAAAAAAAATCCTAAAAAAAATAAAGAAAAAAAAAGCACACCTTCCTTGTCCCAAGATCCCACCACCTCCTCCCCAGCCACCCGATCCAGAGAGAGAAAATTGAGATGTAGCAACCGGGGATCCAAAAAATGGTAAATGGAAGGGGAGGTGGTGGTGGTGTGGGGAGGCTAAAACAGATCTGGCTTTTAAGAGATAAGCGTTAAGTCCTCACGGCAAACCCCGAGTTCGGCTGGATTGGTCTCTCTGGAGAAGGAGGAAGAGGGCCAGGCTGCTGGTAGTGGCTGGCTCTATTGTATTGGCGGAGCGGCAGCGATCAGCCGGAGACATGCAGGGGAGCCATCTTGCCACTTACCCAGCAGCCCGTGTGTGCGGATGGGGGAGGGCCTTGCTGCAGCAGGGGAGGAGAAAGAAAAGAGGGAGGGAGCTGAGTGAGCAAGGTTCTTATCCTTTGGCAGGCCACAGGGAGCTGACTGCCGGCTCCAGAGGCCTGGCCTTCTTTTCTCAGGTTACAGCAGCTACAGAGGCTTAACCCCCGAGGGCCGGGGTGCTCCCTCCTGGTCTTCCCAGGAGGCAGGGGAGGGGGCTGGGTGTAGGACATGTAAAGTTACAGCTGCTTGATTGGAAGATTCCAGAGAATAGAAGGCAGGCAAACAGTAGAGGTGGGAGTGAAAAAAGATTAAATAAAAGAACGATAAAACCCAAGTTGAAAAGTGATTAAAGAAGGATGGTAATGAAAGCTGGATACAGGGTAGGGCATGAGCAATGTTTTATGTGCCTACCACCCTCTATCCAGTAATCTAGGCATGGAACACTGAAACCAGACCAACCAGTCAGATGCTGCAGGTAGGGAGGTGGGATGGGAATTGTCACTATCCAATCACTACAGTAACTGGCTGCTCACCCCGGCAATGACCACGTGTTACTACTCCCAACACGTCCTTTTCCCAGGGATGGCGGAGGGAAGTGGATAAGCAAGGAGAGTTCTTTTTTCAATTACCAGTAGAAGCGGGGCAGGGGGTGGTGTCTCTGAAGAGATGACAGACAACTTTGTTTTATAGAGTCTTTAATAAGGTCACCCTGCCCCAGGGTCCACTGGGGCCAGAAAAAGAAAGGATAAACAGGGCAAGGGGACCTTGGGTAGCTGAAGCTTGAAGGCCACTTCTTGAAGCAAGGGCTCCAAGGTGAGGCTCTAAAGCAGATAAGACAGTGAAGTGAGAGTGCTGCTATAAGGGGCGGGGGAAATCAGCTGGGCAGAAAGCGATTGGGAACTAAGCAGAAAATATTCACCATGGGAATCTTCACTAGACCAAAGTGGGAAACATGCTAATAATTCAAAAAGTGCTCAGTAGATACTCAAAATGCTTATTTGTTGACTGCAGAGATGTTCCTTTTGTATCGTAGTGGCAGAAGTTTACACTAAGACAAACTTCTGAGAACCAAAGCTCAGTGTCTTGCGTAACATTTGAGTTTTTAGCTAGGAATGAAAATTTCTCCTGGCTGCTTAAAATCTTACACTTACAATGCCAGCTGCATGCTAAAGTGGCCATATTTATACATTACTTTAAATGTTTCCTTTCACATAGTGGTCCCTGTCTGCTCAGGGTAAGAGTGAAGCCTTTGGAGTCAGACTGGCCAGCCCCACTCTGTTGAAAGTTGTGTGATAGTAGGCAAGTTCCTGGTTCTGTGTATCTGTTTTGTAATCTGCAAAGTGGGCATAATAACAATACCTACTTCATGGAACAGTGTAACAAGTGTTAGCTTCTAAGAGTCTGGCTTGGAGGGCACCCCAAGTGAAGGTACAGATACATGTAAAATACATGCACACTTAATAGGCCATTATCTCATTTGATGTCACCTCTGGGGCTCTGAGTTTCCTCAAAAGAGCAGACTGCTTGTTCTCCGAGGCAAAGCCATTTGGTGATTGGCATGACAGGTTTTCAGCAATGCCCTTATCACTCTGTATAATAACTGCTACTTTACCTGCCCCCCATCTCTACCTTGCATAATTCCTCAAGGGTAGGGATTGTATCTCAGTCCCAGCTACTCAGGAGGCTGAGGCATGATAATTGCTTGAACCCAGGGAGGTGGAGGTTGCAGTGAGCAGAGATTGGGCCAGGGCTTAACACAAAGTAATGTTCCCTAACTATTTCTGAATTAGGGTGTCACTGTGGGTACCAAGTGGACACTTACTAAATGTTTGCTAACCTGAAAGTTTTCTTTTTGAAAAAAAAATTTTTTGGCCGGGCGTGGTGGCTCACGCCTGTAATCCCAGCACTTTGGGATTTGGGAGGCTGAGGTGGGTGGATTACCAGCCTGACCAACATGGAGAAACCCCGTCTCTACTAAAAATACAAAATTAGTGAGGCGTGGCAGCGCAAGCCTGTAATCCCAGCTACTCGGGAGGCTGAAGCAGGAGAATCGCTTGAACCCAGGATGCAGAGGTTGTGGTGAGCCGAGATCGTGCCATTACACTCCAGCCTGGGCAACAAGAGCAAAACTCCGTCTCAAAAAAAAGAAAAAAAATTTTAATAGAATCCCCCAAAGAATGTTACACCACAGAAAATGCTACCTTCGGCCATCCTCAAATAAAATGCTCCATTTATCCACTGTCCTAAAATACTCTCAGCTGCTAATATGCCTCTCCAGAAGTGGTTGATTTTGAGAGATTTTGTTATTGAAAATTCCTTTTTTTTTTTTTTTTTTTGAGACAGAGTCTCACTCTGTCACCCAGGCTAGAGTGCAGTGGAACGATCTCGGCTCACTGCAAGCTCCGCCTCCCGGGTTCACGCCATTCTCCTCTCTCAGCCTCCTGAGTAGCTGGGACTACAGGTGCCCGCCACCACGCCAGGCTAATTTTTTGTATTTTTAGTAGAGACGGGGTTTTACTATGTCAGCCAGGATGGTCTTGATCTCCTGACCTCGTGATCCGCCCGCCTTGGCCTCCCAAAGTGCTGAGATTACAGGCATGAGCCACCGCGCCCAGCCAAAAATTCCTTTTTTTAAGAATAAGAATCTTACCACGCTCTCCTTTACCCTCTGAAGACACAGGAGGTGTGTGTTTTCTATTTCCCCATGATCTATTCTGTGGGACCCAAGAATTCCAAACATTTTATTGTCAGACAATAATCAGGGCCGGGTGTGGTGGCTCACACCTGTAATAACAACACTTTGGGAGGCTGAGGCAGGAGGACTGCCTGAGGCCAGGAGTTTGAGACCAGCCTGGCCAACATGGTGAAACTCAATCTCTATTAAAAATACAAAAATTAGCTGGGTGTGACAGCCTGCATCTGTAGTCCCAGCTACTCAGGAGGCTGAGGCATGATAATTGCTTGAACCCAGGGAGGTGGAGGTTGCAGTGAGCAGAGATTGGGCCACTGCACTCCAGCCTGGGTGACAGAGTGACTCAGTCTCCAAAAAAAAAAAAAAAAAAGAAAAAGAAAAAAGATAGAGGAATCCTTGAAACTGTCCCCCGCAAATGAATGGACTCTATCTACTTGCAGGACTAGTACCAAAGCCTTGATAACTATGTGTCAGAGCCCAACACAGCTTAACAGTCTGTGAAATTGCACAGAATCAGCAGTGGGGATATCTACCCATAATTAAACAGTACACAAAGCAGCCCAGAAGAAAACAATATGACTATTTGGAGGCTAATAATACCATATAACAATTCATATGTGAATGAGATTCAGAGAAGCTAATGGAAAGGGAAATTCCTATAGCCATATATGTTGAAATTTTAGTTATTATAGAAAATTCATGAAGAGCTGAAAAACTGATGTGAACATTTAGTAAGAAACAGTGGGACTAGATACCCTCAGGAGCATACTGGTCCCAAGATAACCAAGAACAGTATGATTTTGGGGTATATTCCTTAGATAATTTCTCAGTGGAGCAAACTCTATTGATGACAACAAATTCTGCTTTTTCATGCATCATTTGGGATATTGGCATTGTATATCCCCTAAGGAGTATCAATTACACCATCATATTGGCTTAAAGAACCCTTACCTTCTTCCTACACAGGCAGAAGGACAAATATGCATTGTACCAAGAACCTAAAGCTGCTACTTCCTGCTAGGTCTGTGAATATACAGGAAGGTTGTATCGAGAGAAATCCAGGTCTGAATTAACTACAGCTGAATGATACAGCTGCCCACACAAACAAATCCCCTCTTTCCTTTCTTCCTCTGTTTTTTTTTTTAAGTAAAAAGAGAATACCACTATTTTCTCCTATATAGGGACATTTTTGTTATACCCACAGGAGGCAGAAGACCAGAGTTTTGAACAGGGCTCAAGTGAAACAGGACTGAGGACCCACAATTTCCTGCTCCAAGCAATGAAAAAGACACCTTACCTCATAAATTTAGAATTCCTCAGGCACAATCAGAATCAGAATGGATTTAACCAAACACAGCAAAAAAGTTAGTCAATCTCTTCCAAGTGGTGACAGGTCCTTGAAGTCTAATTTTTTTTTTTAAACACTTTACTGCTCTGTTTTTTTAAAGTCATATGACTTCTTTTTTTTTTTTTTTTTTTTTTGAGACAGAGTCTCGCTCTGTCGCCCAGGCTGGAGTACAGTGGCCAGATCTCAGCTCACTGCAAGCTCCGCCTCCCGGGTTTACGCCATTCTCCTGCCTCAGCCTCCCGAGTAGCTGGGATTACAGGCGCCCGCCAACTCACCCAGCTAGTTTTTTGTATTTTTAGTAGAGACGGGGTTTCACCGTATTAGCCAGGATGGTCTCGATCTCCTGACCTCGTGATCCACCCGTCTCAGCCTCCCAAAGTGCTGGGATTACAGGCTTGAGCCACCGCGCCCGGCCTAAAGTCATATGACTTCTTGTTGAGACAGACAGAAAAACCAAGGTTAAGCCATAAATGGTCTTTTCCTTTTTTTTTTTTTTTTGAGATGGAGTTTCACCCTTGTTGCCTAGGCTGGAGTGCAATGACATGATCTCAGCTCACTACAACTTCCGCCTCCTGGGTTCAGGTGATTCTCCTGTCTCAGCCTCCCGAGTAGCTGGGATTACAGGCATGTGCACCATGCCCGGCTAATTTTGTATTTTTAGTACAGAGGGGGGTTTCACCATATTGGTCAGGCTGGTCTCGAATTCCTGACCTCAGGTGATCCACCTGCCTTGGCCTCCCAAAGTGCTGGGATTACAGGCAAGAGTCACCACACCTGGCCACACCATCAATGGTCTTTTCCATTTAGCATTGTTGATTCTGCTTTCAAAATTGGCCAGGGCTCTAGAGGGCTGCCAGGCTGCACACTTAACACTCTGGAAGGGTGAGAGACCAGGAAGGGTGTTGTTAATCAGTTGTGATAGGGCCTCCAGAAATGTACGCAACCTTCTCAAACGTTTACCAGATCCAATGCCTATGGGTTTAGGCCTTTGGGCATCCCATTTTGTTACGATGTTGAACAAACCATCTGGTAAGCAGGTAGAAGGAAAGCAGGTATGAGTGATGTGTGTGAACTGCTCCTCAGTGAAAACTGCATTTCCCTTCTATACACTACTCCACTGAAGCTAGCCTAGGCAACAACGGACAATCTAAATATTTGCCCAAGATGCCACCTGCCCATCATCTTATTAGAATCAATGTGACTAAATTATCTCAGTCATAAAATGAAGATCAAAACCACCTTTACCTGGAGTGAGGGGACAGGAAACTCTATGACTCCAAGCTTCATGAGCCCTGGACTTGCATGGGAATGTCCAGAAAAAAAGCTGCTTCAAAACAAAATAAAATGCCTTTCTGTTGCTAGGATCTCATAAACCCACAGAATTTTAAGGCTAGCAAAGAGCTTTTCAGAAAATCACTTTCTTCCCAAGGTGCACAGGAAGCAGTTCCTCAGGCCCGATTAGTAGCAGGCTGTCAATACCCACTTCAAAACTGCCATTTCACAAAGGACATGCTTTTGTAAAATGGAATGTAAAATGTACCTCCATGGAATTGGGAGGAGGTGGGCAGGTATTATGTCTGGTTGAGGGATATGGAAGAGAAAATGTCACCCCATTTCCTCATCGATGATGTAGCTGGGGAATCCTGAACACCTTCCAGAATCCGCTGAGTTTTCACTTTATGGTCCTAGAAGAAAAACCCTTTTCCAAAAGGATAATGTACCCATTCCAGAAGGGGAAAAACAAAAAAATTTCAAAGGAAGTAGAGTGAACTTTTGGCTGCCAAACAAAAAATGTTAACAGCCACAAGATGGCAGCAGAGGTAAGACTATCAGAATGGACAAGGATATACCCCCAGCAAGAGTACACCCCCAGGCAAAAGCTATATAGTAAGGTCTATAAAACTATCATTAAAGTCACAAGCAAATGAGATAAATCATGTCACCTGCCCACTACTCTCCAAAAGTCAGAGTTAAAGTACAGTTTGAAGCTCTCAGAAGAGTATAAATTAGACAATTACATATAGGGGAAAATCATACTGGTAGCATTAGTGTTAATATGGCATAAAAACAAGTATAGAATAACTTCAGGCTAACAATCTACACAGGACATTCTACAAAGCAGTTCAGGGTTCCTGATGTCTAAAAGCTAAGCAATTTTATTCCCATAAGCCTTCATTTTTTCATTTCCCATGAGACTTTGAAGCCAGGAATTCTGGCTCATTGGCTTCTTAATTTATAAAACCTATCTCAGAAGAATGAATGACATACCTATTTAATTACAAATTTAACTTGATATGAGTATTTCTCTAGGACTTAATATAAGGATTTTAAAAACTCACATTAATTGTATAAATCTTAAGTTCAATCAAATGGTCTTAAGGGCCCAGGAATAAACTTCTGACTTGAAAGGAACTTCGTAATTTGCTGTACTGCATGCTGTTCAGAATTAGGATAGCTTAATGACAGGTAGTAACTAGGGAAAAAGCACAAACTAAAAAATAGCACCCAGCTGTGCTGTTCTTTATTAAGACCCTCAAAATCCTTTATTAAACTGGGTTCCTAGTTAAATGTGAGTTAAAGGTTAAGATGCCCTGAGTCAATTCCTTTACATGGTTTTGAGTGTGGAAGCAGAAGCTTCTATTGCCTGAACCTTAAAGGAGTTGACTATTTTGGCTGGATGATCCCAGGTGAGTTTTCCTTGTGCCCTGATGACCACTTTTCAGGTTACCTTAAAGGTGGTGACTCCCAACATAGTAACTGAAGTCTATCTAGCCTTTGTCCAGATAAAGCTCTGCCTTTATGTTTTAAAAGGAAACTAGGACTGCTTAGTCAAAGAACCCTAGGGAGCAAAGAACTATCGCACACTCATAGTTCCTTGTTATACCCCGGTCGAGATATATCACTTACACAGTGTGATGAATTCTTTCTGATTCTGGCAGATGAGAGGTCTGAGTCTCTGAGGTTTGGGGCTGTGTGGCAGCTGGTGGCTCTGCCTCTTCAGCTTCACACTTCTTTGGGCTCCCCTGTCAGGAGATAGCAAAAACAAACAGCAAAATATTTAAATCTGCTTGGCTCCTTTTCTTCTACCAGGAGCCTGAAAAAGGCAGGGCAGGACATACACAGTACCAGCTCTACACACAGCCCTCTGTATATTTCATTTCATTTTAGAATAAGGAATGGAACACGGCTTAAAAATAGGTACTTCAAGAATATTTATGCCAGCAATCATTTTATCAGAATTTCTAATTTTTTTCCTTTTCCTCAGTGATCCTTGTTCTGACAGATTTCTTTTTTGAGAGAACTAAGAAAAGGCTGCTTCCTTTTGGCAGATAAAAGGAGGAGCTATGAGGAAGAATTGACCATGGGGGCCCTGGAGATAACCCTGATGCTCAGCCTCATGTAGAACTTCCACGAACTAGGGAGCTGGAAATGAGTTAAGAAGGATTAACAGGTATCCACTACATTGCTACTGAACCTAGTCCAGACTTAACTTTTTAGTTTTATAGCAAAGACAAGAGGGAATATCTTGTTTAATCCTCCATCTCTGTGTAGGGAGGGGTCACAATAGCCTACCCGCTCAGGCTGTAACCTCTGGGTCACATGCTTTTCAGCTGGTTCAGGCTGACTCAGACGCCTTGCTTGGACAGAGGATGAGGAGGTGGAAGTCCTCTCCTTTGGCTCACGGACCTGTAGTTGTGGCACTGGTGGAGTTGCAACCTCCTGACCAGAAGAGGGATCTTTGGTTTCAGTATAGCTGGTGCTGCTATCCCTGGAGACTCCAGGGCTCAGAGACTAAAATAAAATGAAACACGTAAAAAGGAAAATTATTGTATACGGTATATATTCAGTAGATTGCTGAGTTTTCCAGTTTCCATGAACCAAACTTTATACTCTGGACCTTTCTGTCTGCGTTTACTCCCATTTTGTCTGTGTTTATTCCCATTTAGTGATCTCCTTGACCACTTATTTAACAAATTACTAAGTTTTAACTAGATGCTAGATCCTGGAACACACATGTAAAAGGGCATGCCCATACCCTCAAGTAGTTTACATCTAGTGAAGGAGATGAGTATGTAAATTGAACATTCTATCAAAGGGACTCAAAATGAAAAAGAACCCCATTTTAGGAATCAATTAATTGAAAATTCGATTCTGAAATGAAGAGAAAAGTAATCAGTGAAGGAGACTAGAGGAGGCTTTTCCTATTTCTTTCAGAAATCATGACCGGTCCTCCAGGGGCTGAAATGAAAACTACTGGAATATGACAGAACATTAGTACACCTAGGATTCTCTCATACTCACTTTTCTGCTGTTGCTTGATGCTGAACGAGAACGTGAACGTGACCTTGATCTGGACTCTGATGTTGATCTGGAGCCCATCTTGGGTCTACCACGAGGGTTGGCATGAGTACGTGCCTGGGCTACATCTCTCTGCGTGGATCTGAGCGGCGAATGAGACCGAGAACCTGAACTGTCAGGAGAGCGAGATCTTGATCTAGAACTGGAGGAGGAAGATGACGAGGACCGGCTAGAGGATGAATCAGCTGACTGTTTCAATCTGTGGCTTGGGAGAAGGGTATGAGAAGCTCTTCTGCCTTCCTTCTGTTCCAAAGATGGCTGTTTCAGACATTCTTCAGTGATTCCTTTGGCCAGTGCTAACTCCTCAATTTTTAGAGGGAGTGGCTGAGCAGATTTGTCTGACTCAGGTTCAAGATCCTTCTGGGCTGAGTAGTCAGCCAGTGTGCTTTTTTGAACCAGAGGCAGGACACTCTCCTCTGGCACTTTCTCTGCTGGAGATTCTGCTTTGGTGTCTGCAGGACTTGACAAAGGAGACAGGCCTCCTACCAACTGGACAGTATGCTGAGATACTAATAGCTCCCTGGTCTCAGCATCTGTATTAGGAGGAGATAACTGAATGAGGACAGGGGGGGCTGGGCCTTCCATGGGCTCTATTTCTTCTTCGCTGCGGAGTTGTATATGAGGTGGTGGTGAAGATGCTTCCTTGGTAAGTAAAGGTGGAGGAGTCTCCTCCTCGCTGGCAGTTTGCTCTGGTTGCACTACAAGTGGGGCCTTCTTTAGATCTTCAGTCAGTCGAGGAGGGGAAGGAGACTTCGATTTTTCCTTTAAGCTTTGTGCAGATTTTATTTCTCTTTCTTCCTCCTCAAGGGGAGATGTTTTCATTTCCTTCTCCTGCTGCTGTCTGGCCAGATGACTTTTTCTAGCCTCTTCCTGGGATCTTGTAACTCTCCCTCCTCTCTCTAACACCTCCTGTTCCTGGGATCTTGTTTTGGGTCTCTCATCCATCATCTCCTCTGGTTTTACTCTAGGCATCTCTTCCCCTTCTTCCTTAAACTCTTTCAGGATTGGTGCCTCCCTAGATTTTTGTCCCTCATCATCATCTTCCTCTTCTTCATCTTCTTCTTCCTCCTCCTCCTCCTCCTCCTCTTCCTCCTCTGTTTTCAAATTTCGTTCCGCTCTGACCCTTAGGTTTCTGGAAGGTGTTTCTTGATCCTCTTCCTCCTCACCAGGCTGGCTGCCCTCAGAGAGTTTAGCTGCTCTTGCCTGAAAGAACAGATATACAATGGCTCCAAATGTATTTGCTCACAATCAACAGAGGAGAGAAAGTATCTAATGAGACATCCCTAGGAAGGAGAAATTCAATGATACATACTTTCAGCAACAGAAACAGGAGTGACAGGAGATAATCATGACTAACTGTGGCACTTAGGGGAATCAAAATAGAGTGACCAAAAGAAGTACAATAATGAAGCTACTTCTATGTAGTTTAAATTTTAGCTTCAAGTACCCTTTTTTTTTTCCAGTAAAATATTAGCAGAGCATCTAGAAAGTAGAAGGGTGGATAGGGGGCTGAGGAGAACTAACCTACTATCAATTAATATGATTATCTTTTTATCATTTTGGTATATTTCTTTTTATTCTTTCCTCTAATCATTTCCTTTGTACAGTCATAATTACACTACACATAACACTTTTGTATTCTGCCCACTTAGTATTGTATCATATAACTTTAAGGCTTTAATTGAATGGTTAATTATGTCATATCTTGTCTAATAATGTGCTTTAAGAATACAGAGCAGCCTGCTAACTTACAAATTTAAACTTTGTAAAAATATTCACTTAGAAATCTGAAAGGCAGAGCAGATCTAAATAAAAAACAAAACGAACAACAAAAAGATGACAAAGAGAAGGAAGATGACTACAAAGAAATCTAGAGGCCAGGCAGTGGCTCACGCTTGTAATCCCAACCCTTTGGGAGGCTGAGGTGGAAGGATTGCTTAAGCCTAGGAGGTCGAGGCTGTAGTGAGCTGTGATTACACCACTCACTCAGGCCTAGGCGACAGAGCCCGACTGTCCCAAAAAAGAAAAACAAAACCCCTAAATGTAGAGACATACGAACTCAAAAAAAGTTTGAGGAGGAAAAGAAGATATCCAAAGCATTACAAAAGAGGTGATGCTTTAGGAGGTATCTGAGTTACCTGTCTGACCCTAGATGATCGTCTTTCTCCTTTCCTCGGTTTCTCATCATCAGAGTCACCTTTCTCTTCAGAAATTGAGGAGCTTTTTCCTATTGAATGAAAAAGAATCAAGTCAGATTCATGAAGTGAAGACTCATTCATGGTTTTTTAAAAATCAGACTTTCTAATATCCAACCAATTACAGCATATGAACCTACCAAGACTTATCTGTATCAATTTCTTTGACTTCATGCTAAAGAAAAGACTACATAAAGCCCCAAGATCAGGGTCTTATTGGTAATTCTTGGTGTGCATGTCTAGTATATTTTCAACACCTCAAAGCCAATTCACAGATTATAAATAACTCAAATAAATGTAAAATAATTTCCAGGGGCTTCAAACTGTCTAGCAGGGATGTACAAATACAAAGTGTACTTATATAAGTATTCTACAAGTGTTCTTACTCTGAATAAAGTTTAAGACTTCATTATGTTCTGTATCCATTTTTTTGGATTGCCTATTACTACTACTTCCTAATTTCAACCAAAATATTATGATTAAATATACAAATTTGCACAATAACAAACTCAAGAAATAAATACTTAGAGGAATGTTTTTCAGCACCCTGAAGTTCCCAGAAATTACTTCAAGCCAACTGGATGGGGTTTCAGAATTGGGTCCTCTCTATTAGGTTTTATGTATTAGAGCTCAAGATAAGATTTTTTTTTTTTTTTTTGAGATGGAGTCTCACTCTGTTGCCCAGGCTGGATGCAGTGGTGCAATCTTGCCTCACTGCAACCTCTGCCTCCTGGCTTCAAACCATTCTCACGTCTCAGCCTCCCAAGCAGCTGGGATTATAGGCGCCCACCACCATGCCTGGCTACTTTTTGTATTTTTAGTAGAGATGGAGTTTCTTTTTTTTTTTTTGAGATGGAGTCTTGCTCTGTTGCCCAGGCTGGAGTGCAGTGGCCGATCTCAGCTGACTGCAAGCTCTGCCTCCCGGGTTCACACCATTCTCCTGCCTCAGCCTCCCAAGTAGCTGGGACTACAGGTGCCTGCCACTACAACTGGCAAATTTTTTGTATTTTTAGGAAAGACGGGGTTTCACCATGTTAGCCAGGATGGTCTCGATCTCCTGACCTCGTGACCTGCCTGCCTCGGCCTCCTAAAGTGCTGCGATTACAGGAGTAAGCCACCGTGCCCAGCCAAGATGGGGTTTCACCCTGTTGGAGAGGCTGGTCTCAAACTCCTAACCTCAAGTGATCCGCCCGCCTTGGCCTCCCAAAGCGCTGGAATTACAGGCATGAGCTCATATGTTTTTCTTTTTTCTTTTTTTGAGACAGAGTTTTGCTCTCGTTGCCCAGGATGGAGTGCAAAGGCATGATCTCGGCTTACTGCAACCTCTGCCTCCCGGGTTCAAGCGATTCTCCTGCTTCAGCCTACTGGGCAACTGGGACTGCAAGCACATGCCACAACACCTGGCTGATTTTGGTATTTTTTGCAAAGACGGAGTTTCATCATGTTGCCTAGGCTAGTCACGAACTCCTGGGCTCAGCAATTCACCCGCCTTGGCCTCCCAAAGTTCTGGAATTACAGGTGTGAGCCACCACACCCAGACTAGGTGAGGTTTTTTTTTTGTTTTTTTTTTTGTTTGTTTGTTTTTTGTTTTTAAGGGAAAAAAGTTCTATTAAAAGAAAGCTTGGAAACCACCAATCTAGGTTATCCTGAACAATTAATCTATGTAACACTGAATGAAAGTTTCGCTCAGATTCCATGAAGGAAGGTAACTGGGTAAATTACTTAAGTAATTTGAGTCTCAGTATCTTTCTTTTTAGACAGCGTTTTGCTTTGTCACCCAGGTTGGAGTGCAGTGGCATGATCATGGCTCACTGCAGCCTCAGCCTCCAGGGCTCAAGTAATCCTCCCACCCTGGTCTTCCCAAAGTGCTGAGATTAAGGTATAAACCACTGTGCCCGAGTCTCAAATGTCGTGATTGAGAAAAAGGAGGGGCTGCACTAGATGATTTCTAAATTTCCTACCAAATTAAGATCAACTAGGCAGCTGGGGACAGTGGCTCACGCTGGTAATACCAGCACTTGGGGAGGCTGAGGCGGGCGGATCACGAAGTCAGGAGATTGAGACCATCTTAACACGGTGAAACTCCGTCTCTACTAAAAATACAAAAAATTAGCCGGGTGTGGTGGCAGACGCCTGTATCTCAGCCACTCGGGAGGCTGAGGCAGGAGAATGGTGTGAACCCGGGAGGCGGAGCTTGCAGTGAGCCGAGATTGCGTCACTGCACTCCAGCCTGGGCGACAGAGCAAGACTCCATCTCAAAGAAGAAAAAAAAAAAAAGATCAACTATGTAGAGTAGCAATACTAATAACAATGAGAACCAGTTTAGAAAATAGCAGGAAGATAATTATATTCCAGATATTTAATCAGCTAGATTGGACTCAATTTTAATACAGTACAAAAGGTTTAAATGATCCACAAAATCATGTTCTATAGTAATAGCGCAAATAAAGCAGGTTGTATGCAGCTCTAATCCCAGATCTTCTTTTTTTTTTTTTTTTTTTTTTTTTAAGACGGAGTCTTGCTTGTCGCCCAGGCTGGAGTGCAATGGCACAAGCAATGGCACAATTTCGGTTCACTGCAACCTCTGCCTCCTGGGTTCAAGCGATTCTCCTGCCTCAGCTTCCTGAGTAACTGGGATTACAGGCGCCCACCACCATGCCCAGCTAATTTTTATATTTTTAGTAGAGACGGGGTTTTGCCACATTGGCCAGGCTGGTTTCGAACTCCCGACCTTGTGATCTGCCCACCTCGGCCTCCCAAAGTGCTGGGATTACAGATGTAAGCCACCATGCCCGGCTTTCTCTCTTATTTCTATATCCTTTCAATCTAAAATGAACTAGGCGAATGCTTCTGTAATAATAAGTAAAAAATCAAAATGAGGCTGGTCGTGGTGGCTCACGCCTGCAATCCCAGCATTTTGAGAGGCCGAGGTGGGTGGATCACGAGGTCAGGAGTACGACTAGCCTGGCCAATATGGTAAAACCCCGTCTGTACTAAAAATACAAAAAAAAATTAGCTGGGTGTGGTGGCGCACGCCTGTAGTCCCAGCTACTCAGGGGGCTGAGGCAGAATAATTGCTCGAACCTGGGAGGCAAGGTTGCAGTGAGCTGAGATGGTGCTACTGCACTCCAGCCTGGGCGACAGAGCGAGACTCCATCTCAAAAAAATAAAACAAAAACAAAATGAAACTAATGAAATCAATTAGAAGACTACACATGTTTTGTAAAACTTTACTTCATGATCATTTGATTAAAAGGACCTCTGAGTATATACCATTTCATATCTGGGTAAGTGAAGAAAGATTTGTGTTATGGTTGTTCATACAAGATATATGATTAAGATACATAGTAACAGGTCAGACTCTTTAGCAAACATTTTAAGTTATTTGTAAGACAGTAGTGCAGTGAAATGAAATAATCATTTCATAATTCAGTGATCTGAAATAGGCTAAATTATGAGTAAAACCAAAATAAAAAGTTTTCATAAATGTTAGGCAAAGTTCCTTCGCAAGTATCAATGAAAGAAGCTAATTTATCACACACACACCAAAAAAAAAAAAAAAAAAAAGGCATGTACAAAGTTGGTCAGAGATAAACGTGTTAAAGTCAAGGCTGGGTGCAGTAGCTCACGCCTGTAATCCCAGCACTTTGGGAGGCTGAGGCGGGCGGATCACGAGGTCAGGAGATCGAGACCATGGTAAAATCCCGTCTCTACTAAAAATACAAAAAATTAGCTGGGCATGGTGCCGGGCGCCTGTAGTCCCAGCTACCCGGGAGGCTGAGGCAGGGGAATCACGTGAACCCGGAAGGCGGAGCTTGCAGTGATCTGAGATCGTGCTAGTGCACTCCAGCCTGGGTGACAGAGCCAGACTCTGTCTCAAAAATAAAGCAAGTCAAATAACTGAGTTGCAATTTTAAAATTAGTATGTACAAGCAAAATAGCCTCTTTACCTACCTACTATGAACTATATGCTATTTATTGGATTGTCATTTTTGATACTGTAAAACTGCAGTGATAGGATTTCTGGATGATTACTCCTCTGGAAGAACTCTTAGTAAGTCATCAAAGATATCTGAAGAAATGAGCAGGGCTGTTCAGAAAGTTTTGGTCACCACTGTTTTGCAATAAAAGTGAAAAATGGAGGGGTCTTAGAAATGAAACAAGAAATTAGTCAGCAATGCAAAATATAAAGAGATGAGGAATCTCTAATTCCTTGGAAAGAGCTGATGTGATGCAGACAAACTTCTGAGAAAGGTTATACCTTCTATTACAAGAACATGGTCACAATGAATGTCTTAGGCCAGATGTTAGTAACCCATGTAGACAGTGAGCGCTTTAGCTAAGGGTGGAACCAATACTGATAACAGGCTAATAAATATATTTCAGGATTCGAAAAACAAGTCAGGGTAAATATTAGATTTCCAAGAGTCCAAAGCCAGAAGTCTTCACAGAAAGGAAAAGGCAGTTGCTAGACAATGCAGGATATATTAAAGTGCAGAATGTTTAAGGGTTATAGATGAAATAGTTCTTCACCCTAGAAAACAAAATACTGGGCAGGATTTGTGGGACCAAAGTAAGGTAGCCAGACATCGAAGAAAAGCCTGTGGCTAAAAGGTAACCTTAGGTGTGAATAAGAAGCAGGAATGAAGAGAATACAGACCTGGAAACAATACCAAACCTAAATCTGACTCATGTTAGACCTGTAAGTAAGTTACATAGTGTTTCTCTACAATTTCAGCATCCAGGTTTTAACATGGAGAAAAAGGAATGAGGGGCATACTCTATAAGCCAAAGGCTAGCTAAAGTCACCTTTGTTAAAGAATCAATATTCTGAATATCCATTTTAAAATGTATTTTCTTAGTGTGAGCTGTTTTTGAAAAAATTAAGGACAGTAAGAATTTTTGTACACACAGTCATGATATGGAAGAAAACTCAGATAATTTCTGACTATGGTCGGTGGATAATGAGTCCCAACACCTTAGAAAAATCTGAAGAAAGTGATGGAGACATAAGAGGGAAAGTCAGACAGGATTTTATAAACCAATTATTTCTTTGAGACAGGGTTTCACTCTGTTGCCTGCCACCTTGATCTCTAGGGCCCAAGCAATCTTCCCACCTCATCCTCCCGAGTAGCTGGGACCACAGGCATGTGCCATCACAGGCAGCTAATGTTTTCTATTTTTTTGTACAGATAGGACTCGCTATGTTGCTTAGGCCAGAATCCTGGGAGATCCTCCCACCTCAGCATCCCAAAGTGCTAGGATCACAGATGTTAGAGACCATACCTGGGCAAACCAATTCTTCCTTCCTATTTGGGATTTTGCCAATAGCACATAAATAGGAGGATGCTGGAATACAAACCAAAGATCTTGATAAATTGCAACACTGAAAAACTCTTCCTTCAGTTAGTCATTCATAAAATGAATTGGTCAACAGATCCACTCAGGGAGTTTTTAAAAAATGTAGTCCCAGGACTCCCATTTCTTGAGATTCTTTGGGTAGAGGCCAGGAATCCATATTCTTAAATATAATAATATTAAAACAAACAAACAAAAAATCCCCCTCAGGTTCCAAAAGTGTTTAGAAAAATGTTAGTAGGAAACTTAACCAAAATTTATTAGTCAAGAAAGAACCCCAAAACATCCAAAGCTAACAAATAAGCTGCCACTGCAATGGCATACTGGCATATGGCAGACTGAGATACTACACCTGGAAGAATCTGATGTCTGGGCAAACACTAGGGTTAATGCTGATCCAACGAAGCACTGATAGAACTCCAAACGGCCACTCCATTCAGGACCTTAACTAAATGTTGTACAACATCTATAATGGGATTCTTATCTAAGCCAAGATCAGAGGTAGGAAAGTTTATGGCATAAAGGACACTGAAGAGCATGTAAGGAAATGATAAGCGGTACTCTACAATTTACTACATTTATGCTTTTCAATTTATTTTTTACTTTTTTTTTTAACCTCTGGGTTATTTTTTTTTTCCTCCATCAATTATTAGCCATGGGCAGGGTCTGACGACATAAAGCACTGAAAAGACTGGCTACCCTTACTCTAAATCTTTGCTTTTGAAATCTATTTCAGAAATCATTTCTAATTTTCATTTCAAATTATATTAAGAACTGAGAGCCTCTTTTTTTTTTTTTTTTTTTTTTAGAGAGAGCTCCTTATCAAATCACGGTCCTATTAAGAAATTTCAATGGTTCCCCCATTACCTATAGAACTAAAAAAAAAAAAAACCCTCGGCCGGGCGCGGTGGCTCAAGCCTGTAATCCCAGCACTTTGGGAGGCCGAGACGGGCGGATCACGAGGTCAGGAGATCGAGACCATCCTGGCTAACACGGTGAAACCCCGTCTCTACTAAAAAAATATAAAAAAACTAGCCGGGTGCGGTGGCGGGCGCCTGTAGTCCCAGGTACTCGGGAGGCTGAGGCAGGAGAATGGCGTGAACCCGGGAGGCGGAGCTTGCAGTGAGCTGAGATCCGGCCACTGCACTCCAGCCTGGGCGGCAGAGCGAGACTCCATCTCAAAAAAAAAAAACAAAAAGCAAAACAAAAAACCCTCATAGCCTTATCGGCCTGGCATTTAAAGCCCTCTGTATATCACCCTAATCTACCTTTTAATAGTCTACCTTGACAATAGTCTGCTATTCTCAAATGTGAAATACTCTACTCAGGCTAGTCTACTACCTCTCCTTTAAAAATACCATATACATTCCTATGTCTCTGCCTTTGTTCCTTCCTAAAAATATCTTTTTGTATCTTCTCTGCCAAACCATTTCTAAGACTCAGCTCAAATCCTATACCTCTTTATGAGGCTTTCTCTAATCACTGTAGTCCTCAGAGCTCTTCCACTCTTTTGGGTCCCTATGTCTCTATCACTGTCACATACTATCTTCTATTGTTCTATTTATGTGCAATTGTTCTCTCTTCCTAACAGACTTTACGCTGTGCTAACTCCCAACATACTCTCACATGGAGATATGTACGCAGTAGGAATTCAATAAATTTTTGTTTTTAGTTTTATGTGAGAAGAAATACTGACAATTTTGTAAGAGCTTTCTATTTCCTCCTGGCTTTAAAACCGGGGGGGGGAAAGGGCGCAGAGAGTAAAGTGGATCAGCTGAGGGTCTATTACTCTCATATTTAAGGAGAAAAGAGGTCCCTAAGGAACTTAATAATTCCAAAGTATTTTCTTACTTAAAGATTTCTAAAAATGTCTTTCTGGGTCTAAGACTAGGATCAAGAAAAACAGGGACTGAGTAAAACATGACCTTAAAACTAGGCTCAAAGGCCCTCTATTTTCTCTAACCTTTTGGATAATTTCTTTCCCACCATTAAATATCTTCTAAAAAATATATTTCCATGAAGATTCTATCGCTGCTCAGCCTTTTGACTAAAATCAAGTGTAGTCCACGAAGGAATTCTATATTACTCAGAAGAGCTGGAAACTTCCATACATCTTAAAAATACTGATTATGGTGGATTCCGCACCCCCTCAACATTACGAATTATTCAAAATACTTGTTAAGTTACGCATTGGTTTAATAAATCTACTAACAATCCACATGTCTTATATACATATTAAGTATCCCTTTCCCAAAATGTTTGGGATAACAAGTGTTTTAGATTTTGAATTTTTGAATATCTGCATTATACTTTCTGATTCAGCATCCCTAATCTGAAAACCCAAAATCTGAAATGCTCTAATGAGCATTTCCTTTGAGTGTCCTGTGAATGCTCAAAAAGTTTTGGGTCTTTGGATTAGGCATGCTCAACCTGTACATGTTCTTCTGAAAGTATACTGACTTAGACAGGGAGTACCCAAAAGACAAAGTCTATATTATAGACTTCTGCTTGAGATATCATGCAAAATTGGGTGCTTATTATTATATATATTTTTTGAGACAGAGTCTTGCTCTATTGTCCAGGCTGGAGTGCAATGGTGCAATCTCGGTTCACTGCAACCTCCGCCTCCCGGGTTCAAGCTATTCTCCTGTCTTAGCCTCCAGAGTCACTGGGATTACAGGTGCCTGCCACCACACCCGGCTAATTTTTGTATTTAAGAGACGTGGTTTCGCTATGTTGACCAGGCTGGTCTGGAACTACTGACCTCAGGTGATCCGCCTGCCTCGGCCTCCCAAAGTGCTGGGATTACAGGCGTGAGCCACCGCGTCCAGCCTGGGTGCTTAATATTTTTTATAATGTGAAGAAATTAATTAATCTTGCCTGAACCAATCCCATATACTAGGTTAGAGCTCTCTATTATAATATGCTCACATAACACTCTGGGTTGCCTTGCACAGCAGCCAATACAACTGTAACTAATGTCCATCTCCTCACTAGACTAAGTTTCTTGGGGCTGAGACTTCTTTCTTTACTATATTCCTAGTGTCTAGCATGTGCCTGGTATACAAGTACACAATAAAAATCTGTTGATTAGACCACAGCAGATGCCTAATTCGGGGAGATGACTGAATGTGTTAACATGTAATATACACAGTTGGTGAGGAGATGAAAAAGAGTTGACTGTTGCCAAATTCAGAGGTAGAAGAGTTGAAGAGGTACAGATGAGAAGAAAAATCACACTGCTTTGTAAAACACTGAGAAGGTAACACAATATATAGGTGAAAGCAGACTCCAAAAAGGGTGTATACCTTCCATGAGAAACAGATGTCAAATATCAATGTCACAGAATTTCCCTGGGACTTTCATGGAGGCTTGGCATGAAAGGAGGTGTAACTACCTCCCCCCACCAACTACGCAGGATTGACAAAACAGCGCAGTGGGGAGGGAGATACGTACTGGGCGAATGTCTGCTGAGCTCCAGCTCTGGTCTCTCCAGGCTGCTCTGAAAGTCAGGAGGCAGCAGGGAAGCCACTCCCTCAGGATGGATCATCTCGTCCTCCGACTCAGCTGAAGCTTCTGCAAAGTACAGATCGGGTCGGGGCAGGGAGGGAGTGAAGGACTCAGCATGTAGGAATATGTAGAGGAGTGAAGGAGGTCAGCAAAGTCACAGATACAGAGATACATACCAAAAAGAGCACCATATACAAAGAAAAAACTCCCTGGGATTCAGCACTACTTCATCTAAATGGTAGCTTAATTTACTTATAACTCTTCCTGTTGGCAGGAATCCTCTTCTAACAAGACAGTCAAATTAAGTGTCCTCTTCCCTGACAAAAGTAAACAGTAAATCACTTGGCTTCATGGGCTATGAAAGCAAGTAAGTAGCAGTCTCAGCCTCACTTATTTTTGAAATTGCCTAGTTAGACAGGCCTATCTACTCGGTGACAGGGCTAAGAATGACGAACTCCTTGTTAAAAGTGACAATCTGGGCTTACCTTCAAGTTCTGCAGCTTCTCGAGCTTCACGTTCCAGACGCTGCCTAAGTAGCTCCTGCTGCTTTTCCAGATACTGTTTTATGAAACTGTTCTGGCTCATTTCCTCACCAATCTGTGTAGAGGAAATGAAAAAAGAGGGTCTAGGAAAACAAACCAGGAAAATGCAAAGAAGAAAATTCCATGGAGCAAAGTTGGACCCAAGAAAGATAACTAAAATGTTGGGAAGCTCTTTTCTAAGTTGGTTCTATATTGCAGAAAAGAATAGCCTTGAGTCACAAAAAAAAGGGCAAAAAGAAAGCTGCATGTAATTTTTTGTTTTAAATACTCAGTTTCCAAAGAGTGATATTGGTACACAAATTACTTTTTTTAATTTTTATTTTCTAAGACAAGAGTTTCACTCTGTTGCCCAGGCTGGAGTGTAGTGGCGTGATCTCAGCACACTGCAACCTCTGCCTCCTGACTTCAAATGATTCTCCTGCCTCAGCCTCCTGAGTAGCTGGGATTACAGGTGTGTGCCACCACACTTGGCTAATTTTTGTATTTTTAGTAGAGACGGAGTTTCACTATGTTGGTCAGACTGGTCTCAAACTCCTGACCTCAAGTGATCCACCTGCCTCAGCCTTCCAAAGTGCTGGGATTACAGGTGTGAGCCACCGTGCCCAGCCACAAATAACCTTAAATTAAAATTCCTGTAATTATACCTTTTAGGCTAAATTCCTAGATTACGTGGAACATTATCTAAAGGGTAATCTAAAATTTCCTTTTGGTAGTATCAAGACTGAAGCATGGTAGCTCACATCTGCAATTCCAGTACTTTGGGAGGCTGAAGTGGGAAGACTGCTTGAGCTCAGGAGTTCGAGACCAGCTTCAGCAACATGGTGAAACCCATCTCTACCAAAAATACAAAAAGCTGGGCATATCGTGGTGTGAGTTTGTCATCCTGGCTACTCAGAAGGTGGTAGGTGCAGTGAGCCGAGATCGTGCCACTGCACTCCAGCCTGGGTTTAAACAAGACTCCATCTCAAGAAAAAAAAAAAAAAAAAAAAAAAAAAAAGCCAGTTCCTCCAAAAGATCAATCGTTACCTAGTCAGGAAACATTTCTTTTTTTCTTCGAGGTGGAGTATCACTCTGTCACCCAGGCTGGAGAACAATGGCGTGATCTCGGCTTGCTGCAACCTCTGCTTCCCGGGTTCAAGTCATTCTCCTGCCTCAGCCTCCCAAGTAGCTGGGATTACAGACATGTGCCACCATACCCAGCTCATTTTTGCATTTTTAGTAAAGACGGGGTTTTGCCATGTTGGTCAGGCTAGTCTCAAACTCCTGACCTCAGATGATCCACCCGCCTTGGCCTCCCAAAGTGCTAGCATTACAGGTGTGAGCCACAATGCCTGGCCTCATATCCAGGAAACATTTTATCAAAGGTCTCCAAAATCCAAGTATAGTATTTAAAAGCATGAAATTAAGAGACTAAGAAAAGGGATATCCATTGAGCATTTAGACAAAGTTATAACTCCATTTTGTATAGGTGAAAGGAAATCCTTGGTAACAGGAGCTTATGCCTTTTCCTATTTTTTTCTGTAATAGATTCCCAAGTTGCTCTTCTTTTTTTTTTTTTTTTTTTTTTTTTTTGAGGCGGAGTCTTCACTCTGTCGCCCAGGCTGGAGTGCCGTGGCACCATCTCGGCTCACTGCAAGCTCCGCCTCCCGGGTTCTGGCCATTCTCCTGCCTCAGCCTCCGAGTAGCTGGGACTACAGGCGCCCGCCACCGCGCCCGGCTAATTTTTTGTATTTTAGTAGAGACGGGGTTTCACCGTGTTAGCCAGGATGGTCTCGATCTCCTGACCTCGTGATCCGCCCGCCTCGGCCTCCCAAAGTGCAGGGATTACAGGCGTGAGCCACCGCGCCCGGCCCAAGTTGCTCTTCTGACCTCCAGCTTTCTCTTCACAAGTTCTCCTCCCTAGAACCTTCTTGCTTAGCAAGTCCTATTTAGAACTCCCCAAAAAGCAAAAAAAAACCTGAATACTTTCTAGTCATTAAGTCATGTTTCCTAAACATAGTAAATGTTTATTTTCAACTAAAGTAGAAATGAGCCTCTTGGCACTCAATGGACATTGCCTAAGGGTGGGTTGCATGTATTACAGAATAGGCATGTTTGCTGCAAAACCCCTGTGTTAATAAAAGCAAAGCTTCAAAGACTAAAATGCAATGGGTAAAAAGAATACAATTAAGCTGATTAACTTATGCAGTTTCTTATGCTTGTTAAAGTACTTAATTGAACCTCTGAAAGCTGGCTAGATTATGATACTTACAGCTTAATGAGGTGATAACAAGGGAGTAGGAGGGCTCTCTTGTTTTCCACAGTATCCTGGGACTTCATCTAGTACTGAGGCTGCACACCACTGCTTTAACAAAGACTTGGATTTTTCCTTTAAGTATATGACACATTATAAAGAGGGGATTTTCAAAAACTGAAAGAAACTTTAAGAGACTGTGCAGCCTTATAATTTTTGGATTTTAACTGTGGAATAATTTAAAAGACATCTTATGCAGAAACTCAATTGTCAAAGCGGATAAAAGTAGATCTAATCTAGTTTAAGAGAGAAGTATGAGCCTTGCTTACTTGAGAAAAAGGTATTTATTTCCCCTAAGAAGCTCCCCAAAGCAGCTCCACAAAACCCCGAGAGCAGTTATAAACCCATGGGTTTAGTTTGACTTTTTCTCATATTACAGATAAGGAAATGGAGGAAACCAAGGCCTCCAAAGGTTAAGTTTCTTATCCTAAGTAAAGGAGCTATTAGTAATGCTTATGAATAAGTGCATTGAGTTAGTAGTTAACACTAGTAATGGTGGGTGACTTACACAGGATTGAATCCTTGGTAAATCTACATCAACAAGAGTTCTTAATTAGCAACTATTTTCCTACACTGTCACATTGGTGGTCTACTTCATATCTATACTCAAAGACATCAACTACCTTTCCTAAATTCATGGCAGATAAATGACTTCAGATCTCTGTACTACACGTAATTAATGGAAGCCACACCTTTCTGCACATACCATTTCAATTATTATAAACTAATAGCGCCTTTGATTCTGTTCTTTACTCCAGGCCCTTGTATACAACTGGGTGATTCGAATTCAACTGTCCTGGTTTGAGAACATTTCTGACCAAGGGAACTTAGGAAAATAGTCGTGAGGAATTAAGCATGAAATATACAACACCACGTCCTGCCATGTGTCTGTATATCCAAAGAGCCCACTCCATTGAATAAACCTTTCTCACCTGGGAATTTGGCTGGAATGCAGCATGGGGTGTTGAGTGTTTCTGTAAATTTTCTAGCATTAGAGCCTGGTATAGAGAAGGGTAAAAGTCAGAAATGATGAGGAAAAAAAAAGAAAAACTCCCACCTCTACCACAACCTCTTAATTAAATGCAATGACTTAAATACACACAATTAAACTGTATTCCTCTTCCAGGGACCTGAAAATCCTTTACTGACACTGTTCTCATTCATCACCAGAAGACCCTTAAAGGTAGCCACGGTTACTGTTACTAAACGTACAGATATAAAATGCAGGCACACAGAATCAGTGACCTGGCTATGTCACAATATCAGTAATAGAACCAGTACTAAAATCCCTGTTGTCTTCTGCACTTGTGCCAAGTGCCCCTTCTAAATCTGATCATGCAGGTAAAACTACTTAAAAATACTCAAACCAGCAGCCATGGGGCTCCTGGTTTTTGCCTGATGGAATTACTTGGTCAAAGGGTTACCCAGGACTAGAGTCAATTTGTATAATTTCCAGTACTGTGGCACCTAGATTTACCAAATTTACAAAATTTTCAAAGAGGAGGCTACAGAAGAAAATGACCAGAGACCCTGTGAACTGTGGTCTAACCTAGTCCGTCCATCCACACACACACACACACACAATCAACTTCTGTATAAGCAACGGTCTGCCAACTCAACCCTGGAGCCAACCCAGACCTAATCTGCACTACCTGCCACGTATCCTATTGAACTCTAATTAAAACCAAGACATCCTCATCTTCCCTTCTTTAAACCAAACCTATACACTCGAATCGATCTACACCTACCTCATGACATTCCCACCTTAATCTACTTAAACTGATTCAAAATCCCCAATATGTATCAACCTGCCTCGCCTCTCTCACCAATATTCACCAAACTCTTAACTACCCAAATTGCCACTAGATGCCCTATAAATTAGACACCTCTCTCATCAAGTCCCTTCACATAAAGGTCTCTCTTCATCTCACCTCATCTAATCGAGCAGACATTTTACCCTACCCCAATCCTATTCCTGCAGATACCGATACCAACCCCATCCACCCCTCCGCGCAACTATACCCCTAACTCCGACCCAGCCCAACTCGCCCCCCTCAGGCCAGCAACGCCGTAGGTTGTAGTGGGATTTAACTCCTTCTGCAGCGCATGCGCCGAAACCACAGATACAAACAAGGAGGGGGTGGGGGAAGGAGGAAGGAGCTTAAGACACTCCTGGAGAGTAGTGCACACCCTCCCATTTGGGCTCGCGCTGCTGCCGTTAAGGCGGGAACCGGCGCGATCGCCATTCCAGCGCGAACCTCACCAACCACCGTGCGCGCGGATCCAGAGGCTCGCGCTGGCGGCCTGAGCGAGCTCGCGCCGAGCCCGGATACTGCGCCTGCGCCGCGGCAGAGGCTCGTCTCTACCGGGTCCGCTCTCCTCCGACACCCCAGCAACGCCGACTCCTCACCCCTTTGAGCCGCTTGACCAGGGCACTCTTCTGCCCGCTCTTGGCTAGGCCTCGCTGCTCCAGTGCGGCCTTCAGGTCGGTCACCCGCAGCGCCTGAAGAGGCTTCCCGTCCAGAGTCACCTCCTCCAGCTCCGCCATCTTGCGTGAGGTACTCGGGTCCGTCCCGACGGCTTCGGGCATCTTCGGTAATTTCCGCCAACGCCCTTCGAACGTACCGAGATGACCCCGCCCACTGCCATACTCTACCCCTCGATTACCACTCAGAACTCCCCGGCTTCCTCCGGATGTCCTCGGATATTTCCGTCTCCACATCGGCACCAATCAATTCTTTCCATCCGCCCTGCAGCTCCCCTATTCTCGCCCTGCTTTCAGGCTCGGTTTTCTTCGTCTTGCCGAAGCTTTGAATCGAATATATTCGGAAGCCCTCGACTCTGGTATAACCATAATCGGAGATGTTCGTTTATCTCCGGACCTAGAGATGAGGCGCTGGGGCTCTTGGGTGTTTGGGGCGGGTCCGAGGCCGGAAGTGCGTGGGCTGCCGGGCTGGCCCAGCTTAGGGTTTTCAGGAAATTTGGAAGCTGCAGCGGTAGTTGGAGTCTAAGGACTCCTGACAATCTTCGGGTGCCGTCCGAGAGAAAAGGGGAGGTAAGCGGGGTGGAAGTACCTCTATGGGCCGGGTCAGACTCGGTGTTTGCGGACTATCCTAATAGGGCAAGCCACCTACTTCTTAACGCGAACCGCTTCTGCCCTCTGTCCTCTGAATCCCAGCCACTCCCATCTTAGGCTTTTTTTTTGGTGGGGCCTGTGGAGGGGGGCGGAATCGGAATAACAAGCTCCGTGGCCTCCAAAGTGGGGAAGAGGCAGGCAGCGCCGTGTCTTCAGACCCAGACTATGAACTGATTTATGACGCTCAACTTGAGTTTGAGTTTGCGTTTGCCTTGGAAGCCGTGTGGCAAGAAAATTCTCCATTTCTCCGAAGAAGAGAGTAAGTTCCCTTGGAGGAACTGCTTCCTGTAGGGCAAGAACTGAAAAATGCAAGCGCCCTGAACTTTTTTGGTACTTGAACTCATATTGTTTAGGGGCTTCTTTCTTTGTCACTAGCAATCCTCCAACTTGATGCAGAAGAAACACAAACAGTAAAATAGGTCACAGACAAATGGTTTAGAGATTTAAGAGATATGTTAGAGATTTAAGAGACTGAAAACTATTGAAGTCAAATAGGCTGATCTTTCCGTTGCATTCACGATGCAAAATTAATGTCAAGGCGCCGGGCGCGGTGGCTCATGCCTATAAGCACTTTGGGAGGCCGAGGCAGGCGGATCACTTGAGGTCAGGAATTGGAGACCAATCTGGCCAATATGGTGAAACCCCGTCTCTAGTAAAAATACAAACAAATTAGCCGGGCGTACGCCTATATTCCCAGCTGCTCGGGAGGCTGAGGCAGGAGAATTGCTTGAACCCGGGAAGCGGAGGTTGAAGTGAGCTGAGATCACGCCATTGCACTCCAGCCTGGGCGACAGAGCAAGACTCCGTCTCAAAAATAAATAAATAAATAAATAAATAGCAAGGCACCAATAGATGCCATACTAAAAAAAAAAAAATTTTTTTTGTCACTCCACTCTGGGTCATTCCACTCTGAACCAGGCTAGAGTGCAGTGGTGTGATCAGGGCTCACTACAGCCTCAACCTCCCGGGCTCAGGTGATCCTCCTACCTCAGCCTCCTAAGTAGCTAGGACTACAGTTAGGCACCTCTACGCCCAACGAGTTTTTAAATTTTTTGTAGAGATGAGGTTTTGCCATGTTGCCCAGGCTGGTCTTGAACAACTGGATTCAAGCTATCCTCTTGCCTCGGCCTCCCAAAGTGCTGAGATTACTTTGGAAGTGAAAGAGCCACTGTGTCTGGCCCATACTAAATATTAAGGGCAATTGTTTAAAAACATGGATTGTCATGAAGTAGTGTAACAGTTGTTAGATCTCTAAGCCAACAAACCAACTGGACTCTCTTTAAAGTCTCAAACACCCGGGCTTCTGGTTCTTTTACTGCGTTACCTTATTTTGAGCAAGGCTCTTACTCTGCTCTTTAACTTTTTCTGGTGCTTTACAGGAAATGTAAGGAGGTAACAAATGTTATGAAGTTCTTGGCATATTTCAGAGGCTTATATGCACATTGAAACCTCTTTCATCATAAATAATTTTTTTTCTTCCCCCACTGTTGATAGCTACAAAACAACTAGCATCAGCCTTGACCAGCTGCACGTACTAGATTTTAAAATGTATGCTTTTTCGTTTTGGAGAAGATGTGATGGACCAACGTTAATCATTGTTTTTTTCTTTACCCAGCCTGGCACATAGAAGTAAGAGGGAGAGAGTGAACAAGAAATATGTTGGTAGGCCGGGCGCGGTGGCTCAAGCCTGTAATCCCAGCACTTTGGGAGGCCGAGACAGGCGGATCACGAGGTCAGGAGATCGAGACCATCCTGGCTAACACCGTGAAACCCCGTCTCTACTAAAAATACAAAAAACTAGCCGGGCGAGGTGGCGGGCGCCTGTAGTCCCAGCTACTCCGGAGGCTGAGGCAGGAGAATGGCCTAAACCCGGGAGGCGGAGCTTGCAGTGAGCTGAGATCCGGCCACTGCACTCCAGCCCGGGCTACAGAGCAAGACTCCGTCTCAAAAAAAAAAAAAAAAAAAAAAAAAAGAAATATATTGGTTATTTTTAGGTTCTTTATAAGAAAGATGGAGGGTGACAGTGGGTAGGGAAGAATGGGTTTGAAAAAGGCAGGCAAATAGGAAACGAAGTTATTTTTGGTGACTTCTCTAAGGTAGTTGGATAATCTAAATAAAAGACTTTATTAATTTTGGGTCTTTGAATTCATAAAAAGTAATTTTCTCTGTAGATGCTAATTGAGTGTGGTAAGATGTCTTGTTGCTTGAAAGTTGTATTTTCGTTGCTCTACCTGGAGAGCGTATAACAGTGCTTTTATGTTTCAGGATGCCACTGGAGTCATCCTCTTCAATGCCGCTATCCTTCCCATCTCTCTTACCCTCAGTACCACACAATACTAACCCTTCCCCTCCTCCGATGTCTTACATCACCTCCCAGGAGATGAAGTGTATTCTTCACTGGTTTGCCAGTTGGTCAGGTCCCCAGCGTGAACGTTTCCTAGAGGACCTGGTAGCTAAGGCAGTGCCAGAAAAATTACAGCCATTGCTGGATAGTCTGGAGCAGCTTAGTGTGTCTGGGGCAGACCGACCACCTTCTATCTTTGAGTGTCAGCTACATCTTTGGGATCAGTGGTTTCGAGGCTGGGCTGAGCAGGAGCGCAATGAATTTGTCAGACAGCTGGAGTTCAGTGAGCCAGACTTCGTGGCAAAGTTTTACCAAGCAGTGGCTGCTACAGCTGGTAAGGACTGATAGGCATTCAGACCAAAGAAGATAACCATAGCTGATGGAGCCAAGGCCATGACTCTCTACAATGATAATTCAAATGTGTCATCTAAAGCTCTGGAACTGGTATTCAGACCAGCTGACTGAACTCACTGACCAGCATAGGCATGGTTATTTCAACAGTAATAGCATGTCAACTGGACTCCTATTTGTAAATATTATCAATCTAAGCAATCCCGCTTATCAGTCTACTAGTTTGCTTCTTTCCAAGAGATGTCAAATCCTCAAGAATTTGATGGCTTCTTCTGCAGCTATAACCAAAAAGAACCTACACATTATAACTCAGGCCCACTGCTGGCTCATGAAGTGTGTAAAGTAGAGCCCTCCTTCCCCAGAAATAAGACAGGACAATAAAAGGTGGCATTTTTATAATTTACCTGGATTCCATTGGCTGGTTTTACCACTCCTATCAGATTCTAGTGTAATTGTGTGATACCCAAACCATTAGTTTTCCCAGTGATGATTTAATAAAATTATGAAAAATCAGGAGAGGGAGATAATTAGTTGCTGCTTTCTCCACACTGAATCCAAATCACAATGACTTTTTTTTTTTTTTTTAAGAGATGAGTTGTCGCTCAAGTTTGGAGTGCAGTGGCATGATCATCAGTGAGTGTGAGATCACTGTAACCTCAAATTCTAGGCTCAAGTAATCTTTCTGCCTCAGTCTCCTGAGTATTCAGGACTACAGCCACGCACCACAATATTTTTAAATTATTTTGTAGATATGGGGGTCTTGCTACGTTTTCTAGTCTGGTCTTGAATTGCTGGCCTCAAGCAATCCATTCTCCCCTTGGCCTCCCAAAATGCTGGGATTACAGGCATGAACCATCATACCTGGCCTTTTTCTAAGGCATATGCATGTGATACTCTTGGAACTGGTAGCAGGTGTTCCTATTCTGTAAGTTTGCTTCATAACAATATTAAAACAGGTGACAATTTACAGGTTGAACAGTTTATTTTTGTACCAAAATAAAGAATGGATCTTTAAAACTGTAAAACTTCACCCCTTTTTTCTTTGCCAGGCTATATAAAATTGATATCCAGGGAAAGGCATTCCAAAGAAAGTAGAACTTAAGTATACACAATAGATTTTCCATCCAGTTGTCTCCCAAGAAATGATTCTCTTTCTTACACCCTGTCATGTTCTGGGCAACATCACACCTCCCTTATTCCTCTAACTGGGACCCTTGTGCCGTGGAGCTCTGGTGAATGGTAAGAGGGAGATGGTCTCACAGGAAGAGTGGCTCTTTTCTGGTAGGCTGTGGTTCCCAGTACACCCACAAAGATTAGCAGCATTAGGCAGAGTCCCACGGACAGCCTTAGATGGGTCATGGAGGGATTATGGTCCGAAGTAAGCAGCAACCTAGGAACATAGAAGGTAATATTTGGCTTGGAATAATGCCTAGGCTTAGTAGATAAAGGGGCATTACCTTTTGTGTGTGTGTGTGTGTTTTTTTTTTTTTTTTTTTTTTTGGAGACAATTTCTTGGTCTGTTGCCCAGGCTGGAGTGCAGTGGTGTGATCTTGGCTCACCGTAACCTCCCAGGCTCAAGCGATTCTCCTACCTCAACCTTCCAAGTAGCTGGGACTACAGGCGCATGCCGGGCCACCACATCTGGCTAAGGGGCTTTGCCCTTAAAGATAGAGCTCATGAAACCTCACCTCATCCAAGCATTAGGCTAAACAGGAAATCATTAAGAGGGACTACAGAACATGAAAGTCGAAATAAGGTCAAGATCTAAGTCTTCTAGCATCTTAAATTATTGGAAGAAGAGCTAACTTGGCGGCGAGGGAAGTGGCTTAGGGGAAGAGTCAGTCTATGGTCTTTAGGTAGCTAGGCACAATCCCTAACAGTGCTTAAGAAAGGAAGGGGGCCAGGAGTGGTGGCAGTGGCTCCCAGCACTTTGGGAGGCAGAGGCGGATGGGTTGCTTTAGCTCAGGAGTTCGAGACAAGCCTGGGCAACATGGTGAAACTGTTTCTACCAAAAATACAAAAATTAGCTGGCATGGTGGTGTGCACCTGTAGTCCCAGCTACTTGGGAGGCTGAGGTGGGGGAATCACTTGAGCCTAGGGAGGTTGAGGCCACAGTGAGCTGAGATGGGATCACCCCACTGCATTCCAACCTGGGTGACAGAGTGAGACCCTGTCTCAAAAAAAAAAAAAAAAAAAAGGCAGGGGGGTGGAACTAAGATCTGATCCCTGTGTCCTAGAGATGGGGGAATGTGTTATTGTATGGGAGAAGGGAGCCAGGTAGTGACATGACTGGATGATCGTGTTAGTTAGGGATCTTTGTTCTCTGAAATGCAACCCTGTCTAGGACAATATACACATGAGTGAGTGCTTAATAAATTTAATTTCAAACATCTGGACTCCATGGATTTGAAAGAAAAGTACTTGGAATATTATCTTACTTGCTGGGTTGTGTGGTAAAGTTGGCTCCTCCATGATACACTTCTAGGGGTTTTTTCTGGAGAGTCAGAGTCAGGGCCCTGTGCAGCATAGCCACTGAAGGCCCTTGGCAGCCAGGAGACTTCCACATATGCACAGTAAACACCAAGCTAGTGGTAATTGATGGGCTGTGGAAATAGCACCTAAATGGACATTTGAATATTTTAATAGAGGTATAGTTCCTGGCAGAGTATATGTCATGAAACAGGTGCAGGCTTAAGAGTGGGATGAACAAAAGGTCTTCAGAGGAGAGTCATCAAGTAAAGGACTTAGGGATTCTCCTTGACCCATTATATAAATACTCAAGTTTTTACCTTGACCCATTGTATAAATACTCAAGTTTTTACCTTGACCCATTGTATAAATACTCAAGTTTTTACCTTGACCCATTGTATAAATACTCAAGTTTTTACCTTGACCCATTGTATAAATACTCAGGTTTTTACCTGCCAGTGCCACCTCTGCTCGCCAAAGCCTGCAGTACTGCTTCAGCCAGCCCTTCTTGCTGTTCTTTCCCCAGAGAGTGGCCTGGAGGCCCAGCTAATCCTAAAGAGAGCTGGAATAGTGGATCTGGGGTTGAAAGACTCACAGGTGGGGAAGTAACAGCATTGATAGCTTCATTAGTCTGACACAGCCGACCCCGGGGACAGAAGAGAAGACCATAGTACCCAGGTATCTGCAAGGAAATATGTAGCAGGATATGGTTTTGCTTTGATTATCTGTTCAAGTCTTCTAAGGAAAATGTATTCTAGGTCAGAGTCTGGACTCAGTGGGTACTTAGCAAAACAGGTTGGGCAGTACCACCAAACAAGTATTTCCCAACTTTTTTTTGCCAGTATGCTGCAACTATTCCTCTTATGGTACCCACCTGTATAACTTTTCCTGGAAGGCATGGGACCCAAGGTGAGCCCTCCACCTGCACCTTATAAGCTCCCCTCGCTGTGCATTGATGTAAGTAGCAGCGACCCACGAGCTCTGCTTCCTTGAGGTGTGGGGTAAGAGAAGGATGCCTGGTCTTATCCCCAGGGAGCAGCTGTGAAGTGAGGTTGGCAAAGAAGCAACGGCTCTGGGAATGGTAGATTTCCCCATGGGGATTCTCCACCCCAGCAGGGAATCCATTTTCCTTCTTCCAGCATTCACTCTGAAGGGCAGGTCAGAAGGTAGAATAGTGTTTGTTCTGATGCCTTTGAAGTTGACTCCCTTCCAGAACCACTCAGTTTCATTGTCTGCTCTCTTGTCTACTCACCCCATTGGCTAAGGGCTTGTACATGCGGCAGCCTTCCAGCATGGGGTCTGAGGAGCAGCTTCCCTTGTCCAGATGCAGGTAGTGGCAGCCCAGCCCACTGTGTGGAATGGATGATAGAGTGACACTAGGATCACTGACCGCCGTACAGTCCCCTAACCACTCAGCACACACACCTGCCAGTACAGAAGAAGTCTGAGGAGCCAGTCCCACATGTGGTCACCAAGCCAAATTCCGGGCCAGATCCTGCTTGAGAGATGAGAAGAGAAGGAAAGAGAGCCCTCAACAAATGAAGCCCAAACATCCTTCTGCACTAGCTATCCTCATAGCTTCAATTATACATCAGCAACAGAAACCCCTCCAGCCTCCCACTTCCCCCAGAGTTGACTTGGGTCGTGAGTGCCTCTCTGCAGGTCTGCCTTATTTCTCACCCTGGCCCCACAACAGCTCCTCTGCAGCGCTGTGGTTGACCTGGTACCAGCCTGAGTCTTCGAAGGCAGCGAGGGTGATTGGGTCGAGTCGAGTGCGCTGGGCTCCATCAAAGGTAGCAGTCATTAAAGAACCCTGGAGTAGTCTGGCCTCCCAGTGTGAGGACAAAAGGCCCTCCTGGAGGAGGTGGCAGATGGCTGGTTGTTACCTGGCTACTCCTTTCTTCCATTACCCCAAGGTGTTCTCATTCTCACCTCTTCTTCCAAGGGAACACCCAGTGAAGCCCCCGGCACTCCCAAGTGTTTGGCCAGGCTGAGGCTAACAGCTGGGGTGGTGAGAAGCAGTTGTCCCCACTCATCTTGCCTTGTCACTTGTTGCCTTGTAGAACAGTTCTCTCTAACTGAGTGCACAAAGGGAAGACGGCAATACGAGGAGAGGAAAACTTAGGAAGGGTGACGTGAAATTAGAAGGAAGGAGGTTATGAGATAGTGAATTCCCTCTGGTTGATCGTGGGAAGTCCTTAACCTCATTCCTCTCATTTACCGCTGAATCCTGAGGGGCAGTCTTGCCATTTCTTGAAGAGCTGTTCAGAGAAACCTAAGGCATGTAGCAATTCATGTAGTGTGGCCTAAGGACAAATGACAGCCCAGTAAGGGGGCCAAATTTGCAGCAGGATTGACCAAACACTCTATACCCCTCTGCCCAATCAGCTCTTCCTAGAGCTTGAGGCACCTTC
Source organism: Macaca mulatta (assembly GCF_049350105.2). NCBI lineage: Eukaryota > Metazoa > Chordata > Mammalia > Primates > Cercopithecidae > Macaca > Macaca mulatta. The sequence goes on from NC_133412.1 coordinate 96,197,630, forward strand.
TATTCCATCCTCTGTGGGTTCTTTGACTTTATGGGAAACTGAGTAACCTGGCCCCCTACCCTGCAACCTGTTTGCTTCTCCCTGTTCATCATGCAGCAGTCACCATGACGATGTCACTGTGGCTGAGGCTGGGGCTGGTGAGATGTTGGGCACAGTAGACAATGGTGCCGGCGAGGGGCCTGTCTTCTGAGTCCAGCTGGCAGCAGGCAGCATAGGCTATGACAGAGGGCTGTGGATGGGCCAGGACAGGGTAGGGCCAGAAAGAAGAAAAGTAGGGTATCACAAATAAAAGAAATCCTCTGAAAATGGAGGACCAGGGGAGTCTGCAAAACTCTGCAGGAGTGGTATTGAGGGATGGCTATGGGTGGGAGTAGCCTTTACCCAAACGTTACTAACATTCCCTAAGTTATCCCAAATAAGCACAACTTAATAAAAACTGCTTTTGGCTGGGCGTGGTGGCTCACGCCTGTAATCTTGACACTTTGGGAAGCCAAAGCGGGCAGATTGCTTGAGCCCAACAGTTTGAGACACAGCCTGGGCAACGTGACAAAACCCCGTCTCTACAAAAAAATACAAAAAATTAGCCGGACATGGTGGTGCACACCTGTAATCCTAGCTACTCAGGAGGCTGAGATGGGAGGATCACCTGAGCCCAGGAGGTCAAGGCTGCAGTGAGCTGTGATTGGGCCACTGTACTCCAGCCTCGGCAACAGAGTGAGACTCTGTCTCAAAACAAAAGCAAAGCAAAACAAAACAAAACAAAAAACTGCTTTTATGCTCCCTAACCCCCCTCATGAGATTTAAGATTGAGAGAGACAGCGGGGAAAGGAGATTTGATTTGAACCTCACCTCTTGGTGGCACTTGGAAGTGTGAGCAACCCGCACATACAGAAGAAAATCAGTGTTTTGGACCCCAGGCCCATCTGGCTGGACCAGTTGTGGGGGACCCTGCTCTGGCCACAAGGTGTAACCACGAAGATGGGCGTCAGGAATCTGGCCGGGAGTGAAATGTTGCATTAGCAGATGGGCTGGGACAGTAGGAAATTGGGTATGAGGAGTAGGGGAGAATGAGTCTGTTTGGTCTGTCTTAGTGTAATCTAGGCAGCTGGCTAGAATACAGAGTTCTGCCCCTTCACCCCCAGTCTCTGATTTACTAAATTTTAGCAGAGAGAGGAGCTCAGGAATCTACATTGTTAAGAAGCACACTAAGTAACTCTGATGCTGGTGGTCTTGGAATGGTCATGGCAGGCTGCAGATCTCCAGATCCTGGAGACTGAGAAGTGAGCCTGCTCATGATCCTGTCTTCTGTCCCCTTCTTCCTGGTGTACTTATTTCTGGCTTTCCTCTCTTTACTATCTGCGTATCCCCCCCACCCTTATTTTTTTCAAGATTTCAGTGTTGTTGACTCAATCTCACCTTTGCCCCCAGGCAACTCTCTCCTTTGTACCCTGGGTTCAAGAGGCTGCACCTATAAGAGTGAATATCTGTAGGTGAGCTGAGGACATTTCTAGGTATCCCTGAAGAAGAATTACATACATTGTCAATGACATGAACTCACCTATGGTAGTTTGGGGTATCTGGGTCTCCCCAGACAGCATGGCAATACCGTGCAGGGTCTCGACTCAGAAGTAGGGGTCCTTGCACTGGAGGGACTTGACAAGAGGTCAGTTTCCCTCCATATCTTGGAATTCCAGTACTTTTTCTGGGTTGATCTTCCTCCCCTGGACCTCTCTGCTCCTCAACCCTCCCTAACACCTCTGTTCCCTCACTCACCTGCTAGAACAGCCTGGATTCGCTGAGTGGCCTCTCTCACTGCGGCCAGGGCTCGGGATACCCCTCTCGTCCCTTCCCCCTCAGGATCCCAAGCTCCATCTGATATATGATCTCCTAGATAGCAGGTTTGGATTCGTAGGGGTTGAGGATCACCGGAGCTAGGGAGGGTGAGGGAGGAAGAGCGAGATTTTGGGGGGAGTTGGGAGAAAGGGGGCCTGAGAAGGCTCACAGACTTCTGTGTCTCATCATGTAGACATCGGCTTGCAGCAACCCTGAGGACTAGTGGTGGCAGCAGCAGCAGCAGCAACAGCATCTCCCTTCTGTGTCTCTCCGTAGATACAGCCTAGATCCTGTCTTCCGTCCCCTTGTTCCCCGGCTCACTGTTTCTGGCTTTCCTCTCTTTACTGTTTTTCACCATGTACCCCCCACCACTCTTGCTTATTTTTTCAAGATTTGAATGTTGTTGACTCAGTCTACAGTTCCCTGCCAGGAGGTCGGATATGAACCACCCTCTTCCAGAGGGGCCAGAGGTGGAGTGCTGGGGGAGGGGAAGTGTTATTCTGAGGCCTCAGCTGACCCTCCAAAGAGGAGCCTGCCTTATCCATGATGAAACTCTTTCCTTGTTTTTTGTTTGTTTGTTTTGTAGAGATAGAGTCTTGCTATGTTGTCCAAGCTGGTCTTAAACTCCTGGCCTCAAGTGATCCTCCTGCTTTGGCCTCCCAAAGTGCTGAGATTACAGGTGTGAGCCACTATGCCTGGCTGGGAACTCTTTCCTAATCCTTTCCATCCCTCGTCCTATTTCTTTTGCCTTTCTGAGTAGAAAACCTTGGAACCTTCACAGAACTAGAAAATTGGTGTCACCGGCCGGGCACGGTGGCTCACGCCTGTAATCCCAGCACTTTGGGAGGCCGAGGCGGGTGGATCATGAGGTCAGGAGATCATGACCACGGTGAAACCCCGTCTCTACTAAAAATACAAAAAATTAGCCGGGCGCGGTGATGGGTGCCTGTAGTCCCAGCTACCCAGGAGGCTGAGGCAGGAGAATGGCTTGAACCCGGGAGGCGGAGCTTGCAGTGAGCCAAAATTGCACCACTGCACTCCAGCCTGGGCGACAGAGCAAGACTACGTCTCAAAAAAAAAAAAAAGAAAAAAGAAAAAAGAAAATTGGTGTCATCATAACAGGGGAAGTGGGGGACAGAGATATTTTTTGCTTTGTAGTTGCCTGCTGGTCTCCCTGGACGTGGGCAAACAAGGCTTCTGCACTTCACTAGCCCCAGTTTCAGAACTGGGTGGCCTCTAACTAAACTACAAGACTTCTAGGATCTCCTACATCTATGTAGGGCTCTTAGTGGGTGCTCAACAAATACATGTTAGTTGACTGACACTTCCTCTAAGAGGCTGTTGTGTTAGGTCTGTTAGGTTTCACAGAAGCTGCTTTTAGGTGTGCAGAGGAGGGAAAAGAAAACTCTTTTTTTTTTTTTTGAGACTGAGTTTCGCTCTTCTCGCCCAGGCTGGAGTGCAATGGCGCAATCTTGGGTCACCACAAACTCTGCCTCCTGGGTTCAAGCGATTCTCCTGCCTCAGCCTCTGAAGTAGCTGGGATTACAGGCGCCCGCCACCAAACCCAGCTAAGTTTTTTTGTATTTTTAGTAGAGATGGGGTTTCACCATGTTGGCCAGTCTGGTCTCGAACTCCTGACCTCAGGTGATCCACCTGCCTCGGCCTCCCAAAGTTCTGGGATTATAGGTGTGAGCCACCGCACCCGACCAAGAAACTCTTAAAATGGACATTAATGTTCAAAGATGTTCTTAAGGAACTCTGTTTTCTTTGTTCATGCTGTGTTTTCACATCCTGTTTCCCTTGCTTGGATACTGCCCCCTCCCCTGCCTGCGTGGCTAATTCTTACCTTTCTGGTAATTACCCCTGGAAGCCTTTCTTAATACCCCCAGCCCAAATTCCACACCTGCCACAGTGGGTGGGGAACCACCTCACAGGAGGGGTCTCCCCTCCCAGCTCCTAACAGAACACTGTCATCCTCTGTTATAATTGTTGGCTTAGCGGCTCTCCCTCCACATCCTGAAGTCCTTGAAGGTAAGCCTGTTTCCTGTTGGTCTTTGTGTCCACACCACTCAGCACAGCCCTTCGGGCCTGGTCTTCAGTGCGTGGATGAAAACAAAGAACCTAACCCCATTATTTAACTTTTGAAGAAACATTTGTTTTAAGGCAGTATACTTTAATAGCTAATTGGTGACCAACATGGATTAGAGTTTAGAGTAGGGCTGCTGACTTCCCAAGGATTTTATACTTTCACATGCCAGAACTGTGGTTGAAACTACTGATTACAAGGGAGACACCTGTTGGGGCTCAGAAACTGTAGCCCAAAATACAGCATTGACATGCTGAACTGAAGAAGAAGCCTTAAGGTCTTCCTGACCATCCTGCCTTTCCCCCTTAAACACACACCCACACCCCTCATCTCTCCCAAAGCACAGGCCGTATCTGCCTAAGATCCAGACCCAATAAGTAAAGCAGTTTTTTTCTTCTTCCCTAAGATCAAGAATGTAACCACACCTGAGCAGGCCTTTTCACTGTTAGAACTGTTTACAAGTTAATCTCTGTTCCCAGATCCATTCATTCTCCTTAGTAATCATTTATTGTCCCTCAACAGAATTCCTGTTTTTCACCCCTCCTATAACCTGTTTTGCTAGGATCCAAGGCACCATTCTTTCTGTAACCTCAAGACCATATATAAGCTTCTGTATTTCATGGGGGTGGGGTTAGGTCTTCATTCTGAAGGTTCTCATATGTACATATAAATGTGTATGCCTTTGGAGAATTGTTTGAACCCAGGAGGCGGAGGTTGCGGTGAGCCAGGATGGCGCCATTCTACTCCAGCCTGGGCAACAAGAGCAAAACTCCGTTTCTAAATAAATAAATAAATATGTGTATGCCTTTTCTCCTATTACTCTGTCTCATGTCTGATTTTTCAGTGACCCTTCAGGGGCCCAGGGCCTTGGCTTTCACACACCCAAACTCTGGAGGCAAACCCACTCTGCCACTTTTTATCTATATAAATGTATATGTAACTTTGACCAAGTGCCCCAGTTTTCCCATGTGTAAAATAGGGGTGACTGTACTTTTGGGGTTGTTATTGAGAAGTAAGTGAATATTTATAAAGCACTGAGAACAGTGTATGGTTTATGGTAAATACTAAGTCAAGTAAAAAAATACGTATTATACACAGTGGCGTGGCTCATGCCTGTAATCCCAGCACTTTGGGAGGCTGAGGTGGGATGATCACTTGAGTCCAGGAGTTTCAGGCCATCCTGGGCAACATAGGGAGACCCTTCATCTCTTAAAAAAGGAAAAGGAAAAGAAAAAAAGGATACGTATTATATACACTGTCAATGCAGAGGAGACCTGTTCTTTTATTATTTACTTAGATTTATTATTATTCTATTTTATTTTTCTAAGACATGGTCTTGCTCTGTCCCCAAGCTGGAGTGCAGTGGCTCAATCACAGCTCACTGCAGCCACAACCTCCTGGGCTCAAGCAGTCCTCCCACCCCAGCCTCCCGAGTAGCTGGGACTGGAGGTGTGCACCACAGCGACCAGCTAATTTTTGTGTTTTTTGTAGAGACACAGTTTCGCAATGTTGCCCAGGCTGGTCTTGAACTCCTGAGCGCAAGTGATCTGCCCACCTTAGCCTCCCAAAGTGCTGGGATCACAGGCGTGAGTCACCATGCCTGTCATATTTTAAAAATTTATTTTTATTTTCATTTATTTTTGATATAGAGTCTTGCTCTGTGACCCTGGCTGAAGTTCAGTGGCATGATCATAGCTCACTGCAGTCTTGAACTCCTGGGCTCAAGCCCTCCTCCTACCTCAACCTCCTGTAGGTGTGTGCTGCCATGCCTGGCTAATTTTTAAATTTTCTGTAGATCATAGCTCACTGCAGTCTCAAACTCCTGGGCTCAAGCTGTCCTCCTACCTCAGCCTCCTGCAGGTGTGTGCTGCCATGCCTGGCTAATTTTTAAATTTTTTGTAGAGACAGGATCTTGCTGTGTTTCCCAAGCTGGTCTTGAACTCCTGGCCTGAAGTGATCCCCCAAAGCACTGGGATTACAGATATGAGCCACTATAGTTGGCCTGTTCTTTTATTATCACCATGTGTACAAATCTTTTCTTTTTCTTTTTTTTTTTTTTGAGATGGAGTCTCACTCTGTCGTCCAGGCTGGAGTGCAGTGGCGCGATCATGTGTACAAATCTTTAGAAGACTCTTGTTTTTTTCCATAAGGCAAACCTAGTCTTTTTCTCCAAATGTCTGGTCTTTTTTCCCCTAGATTTCTTAGGTTTTTCTGGCCTAAGTCTGCAGCTCCTAATGCTCTGCTGCTCCCCTGTGGCCATACTGAGACAGGGTGTGCTCTGGCCACGATATGGGCTGATCTTAACTTCATACATGGGGGTGGAAGAACTTCATGCATTTTAATAAATCCTTCCTGTCCTTTTAAAATTTAGATTTTTAATTTTTTGAGACAGGGTCTCACTTTGTCACCTGTGCTGCTATGCAGTGGTGCGATCACGGCTCACTGCAGCCTCAACCTGGGCTCAAGCAATTCTCCTGCCTCAGTCTCCCAAGTAACTAGGACCACAGGTACATGCCACCATGCCCAGCTAATTTTTAATCTTTCTTCTCTTTACACTGCAAATTCTTCTTAATCTTTCAAGATCCAACCCTGAGGTTATCTGCCAGTTGAGACTTCTTTGTTCCCCCAGGTAGAGAGAGTTCTCAAATCTTCTGTTCTCCAATAGCATTTCTTTCACATCTTTGAAGGAGCTCTCTTATTATGTTATCCTGACATTTATTTTTGTATTTTTTTCCCTGCTAGATGGTGGGCAGGGGCTGAGTCTTATTTGTCTCTGCCTCTTTAAAGAGGTATGAAGTAGTTGCAGGGCAATAATGGAGGTAAGAAGATGAAGATGAGGAAGGAGGAAGGAGGTAAGGAAAGAGTGAGAATAATATTCATTTTATGGGGCACAGCTTTGTGCCAACACGTTGTTCCAAGCACTTTATTTTATTTTATTGATTGATTGATTGATTGATTGAGACGGAGTCTTGCTCTGTCACCCAGGCTGAAGTGCAGTGGCATGATCCCGGCTCACTGCAACCTCTGCCTCATGAGTTCAAGTGATTCTCCAGCCTCAGCCCCCCAAGTAGCTGGGATTACAGGCATATGCCACCACACCTAGCTAACTTTAGTATTTTTAGTAAAGATGGAATTTTGCCATATTGCTCAGGCTCAAACTCCTGAGGTCTCCCCAAAGTGCTGTGATTACAGGTGTGAGCCACTGTGCCTGACTCAAGCACTTTATACTCATATAATTCTTTCAGCCACCTCATGAGGTAGGCATTATTATTATCCCAATTTTACAATCAAGGCACAGCAAAATTAGGCAATGTACATAGGTGGTAAGTGGCAGTATAGGAGTTGAACTGACATAGTTAGGCGCCTGAGCCCAGGCTTGAACCCACTGTGTAATCCTGCTTCTCCAGTGTGAAGTGATGAGAGGAAGAGGGTGAGGAGAAAACGTAATGAGGAGAGAATGGGGATAAGGAGAGAGGATGGAAGGATAAGAGAGGATGGGGTTAGACAAAAGAACAGAACTTAGAGAGAATGGGATGAAGGGGAGAAAAAGGGTTTGGTGGCCGGGCGCGGTGGCTCAAGCCTGTAATCCCAGCACTTTGGGAGGCCGAGACGGGTGGATCACGAGGTCAGGAAATCGAGACCATCCTGGCTAACACGGTGAAACCCCATCTCTACTAAAAAATACAAAAAACTAGCCAGGCGAGGTGGCGGGCGCCTGTAGTCCCAGCTACTCAGGAGGCTGAGGCAGGAGAATGGCGTAAACCCGGGAGGTGGAGCTTGCAGTGAGCTGAGATCCGGCCACTGCACCCCAGCCTGGGCGACAGAGCAAGACTCCGTCTCAAAAAAAAAAAAAAAAAAAGAAAAAGGGTTTGGTGGTAGGAAATTAGGGATAAGGAGAGAGGATGTTGATGAGGAACTGGGTGGAGATGAGAGAAATGTTGGCTGTAGAGAGAGGCTGGTAGGAGAAGAGCTGTCGTCCAGGTGGGGTCATCATTCATATGGATGCTCCCTCTGGCAGGCTGGCCTCTTGGCTCCCTCACCCTCTGTCTCTAACCATCTCCTCCATTCCTCCTAGTGAGCCTCTCCCAGGGCCATACCCAGAGCCTTATCACCACCAGAAACTGCAGCACCTATGAAATAACGGAATCAAACATCCCACGCTGATAGAATCTCCTTTCCTTATGGTGGTTTGCTCAAGCTGGCTCCCAGCAGCTGTTCTATGAAGCTCACTGAGGAACCACAGCCCTTCCCATCTTCACATCTCACCTTGTCTGCCTTAGGTTCCAGGCTCACCACTGCGATCCCCTTTTGTTAATGCCTTCAACTCCTCTCCCCTGTCTGTCCTTTCCATCTCATCTCCCTGGTTAAGTCCCAACTCTAGATGGACCTAACATTTGTCTTCTCCGCATTTGCTTTCAAGCATCTAAGGACCACTGGATAAAATCATCCCAGAGGACATGTCACTCTAAAGTGGTCATCATCAACTTCAGTTGGATGCTCTCAATGAAGAGCATCTCAGCAATGAGCTCCCTCTTCTACTCTCACCAACTAGGATTTTATACTTTCTTTCTTTTTTTTTTTTTTTGAGATGGAGTCTCACTCTGTTGCCCAGGTTGGAGTGCGGTGGCGTGATCTCAGCTCACTGCAAGCTCTGCCTCCTGGGTTCACATCATTCTCCTGCCTCAGCCTCCCGAGTAGCTGGGACTACAGGCGCCCGCCACCATTCCTGGCTAATTTTTTGTATTTTTAGTAGAGACGGGGTTTCACCATGTTAACCAGGATGGTCTCGATCCCTGACCTTGTGATCCGCCCACCTTGGCCTTCCAAAGTGCTGGGAGCCACTGCGCCCGGCCAGATTTTATAGTTTGAAACCCCCAGCCTCCCCTCCTTCTCAGTGACTTTTGGTTATCTCTTCTTTCATGGTGAAAATAAAAGCCATAAGATAGGAACAGCCCCAGCCTGCTACAAACCTATTTGTATTTGATTCTGTTGCCATCTCCTCTGTTTCTTGCTAAAAGAGAGGAGATGTCTTCTTCCCTTGGAAGGCCAGTTCTCCCTCTGATGCTCTGAATCCCATCTGAGGGAGCTTCTGGCTTCAGCTTCTTCAAGCCTGTCTGCCTCCTCCCAGCATCTTGCCCTGCACTCCCAGCATTCAGTCAGTGAATGAGAAGGACCTGCTTGGGAACCTTTGCATATACTTTTCTCTCTGTTGGGAACCCCCACTTTTTGCCAGATGAATTCTTTCTCACCATTTAGATATCCACCAATATGTTACCCTTTCAAAGAAGCCTTTCCCAACCCTCACATTTAAATCAGGTACCCATGTTAATATTGGCCATCAGTCACCCGTTTACTTTTGCTAGATGACACTGCCCACAATTTGTTTGTGGTCTTATGTTTGTCACTCTCACTAATCTATAAACCGCCAAAGGGCAGGGACTGTTCTCCTTATGTGTCCTGTAGCTTCTATAACAAAATGCTTGGCTTCAAGTAGGTGTTTAGTATGTATTTTTTGAGCAAATGAATGTGGTGAGAAGGCAGGAGGGAGGTGAGGGATGGAAGGGTGAGGATAGAAGATAGAAGGTGAGTAAATGGAGAGTGAGGAGAGGATGATAATGAGGAAAGTATGCAAAAGTGAGGCTGGGGATGGAGAGGAGAAGGGGTGAGGGGAGGACCAAGGAGAAGGGTCTTTGCACTGGACCTGTATAACGCTTCCAGACCCTGAGTAGGCTCCCAGGAGCTCTGTTTCTTGGGACCATGCTGCCTGTGAGGTTAGAAGGCAGGGCTGAAGGGAGGAGCTAGGCTTTATCTTAGGGTGCAGCCCTAACCTCAGATGGTGACAGAGCTGCAGCCAGCAGGGGTTTTGCAAACCGTCCCGATTGCAGCAGGCCAGCAGTCTCGCTGGGGACGAGCGGGTGGGGCCTGAGCTTATCTCCTGAGTACAGTCCTAACCTCAGATGGTGACAAAGCGGGAGCTAGAAGGCGTTTTGCAAACCGTCCCGATTGCAGCAAGGTTGGATAGCCTGGCCAGGGGTGACAGTGCTAGGTGTGGGAGCGGGGCAATAGGGGCTTGGACAGTTTAGGACTCCAGGTTGAAGCTTAGCTCATGGGGCATAGGGGATGGATCCATTCGACGTGTGGCTTGCCTCTACCTACCCCCAGAGCCCTGTTTCTTCTAAAAGGGAAGCAAATCTAAGGGAAAAATCTAGTCTGTCCCTGGACCTAAAATAAATAAATAATAAAAGAGAAGCTCTGTCCCTGGACCTAAAATAAATAAATAATAAAAGAGAAGCAAGAGGCTGCAGCTCTGTGGTGGGTCTCTCTCTATCATGAAGCCTGCCCCTTCCCAGGCCCTGGGACCTTTCCACTGCTTTCTGAAGTCAGAACTGATGGCCATTTTGGTAAAGTTAAGTTGCAGCCATTTTCCTCTGAAAACCCCAGCCTCTCCCCTTGGGGAGAATTTCTCATGTGCCACTGAGGTTTTCTGAGGCTGGTTATGGAAGCAGCTGACAGAGGCCAACCAGGGGTTCTGTCCAGCTTGGACTACTCCCATTTTGGAGCAGCCCATGCTGAGTCTTGGGAGGAGGGGTCTGCCTGCGGGGGGCTGGTGAGGGTGACGGGAAGTGACTGGCCTGTCTGAGAGGAGACGCACAGGCCCTCAGCCAGCCCTGCCTGTTGTTGCCTCAGTGTCTCCTGAACAGCCCCCTTCATCCCATAGTCCCCTCACTGGCTTGGAGCAGGGTAGGGGGTGGAGGTGAAGAGGCCCCTTTCCACCCACAACCCCAACCGGGATCTTGCAACACTGGGATGGGGGCCCTGGGGGCCCAGACATGTGGCAATCTGTGTAGAGGGGTGGGGAGGTGTGCACCGAGCAGGGGGGTGGGGGCAGCTTTCACAAGCCACCACCGCTGCTGACTGACCTTGGCAGACTCACCTTGGGCAGCTTCCTCCCTCTGCAGTGTCTCCCCACTGTCTGCCTTCTCCTCTGCAGCTTCCCTGTGGCCTAAGATCCTGTCTCTCAGCTCAGGATTCTCATTCTGCTCCCCAGTTCTGCTCCAGAAAGAAAAGTGGGCCTGAGCTGTGGGTGCTGAAGCAATAGGACTGCTTGTGTGTGCTGTTTGGACCTTGATTTGCTGGTTTTCACCGGTCCTGGTGCATTTCCCCAGGCAGGGTTTGGCTAACAGCCCTTCCCCGGGCTCCTTTCTATCATCTCCTTCCCCAGTGGTGACAGCCTTACTGTGGTGAAGGTGACAGGAGGACCAAGGGGCAGGGAAGCTGAATCCAGGGGCAGAGAGAACCCTGCTCTCCACCTCCCCCAGCTTCTTAGGTACCATCCTTCTTGACGGAGGGAATGAAAATAGTCATTTGCAACCCCTGGAGCCCCATTCTGGAGGGAAGGTGCATCTTTTTCTTACTTATCCTCTCCTTCCTTCTTTCATTCAGCATCCACTCCTGGCTTCCTTTTTCTTGGTCACCTTAGGGCTTTTGCATTTACCCTTCCCTCTGTTCACCCTTACTCTCAAGACATACCTGCCTCCTTCTCAAATTTTTTCAAGTTTCAGTTGAAATGTCATTTCCTCAGAGAGACCTTTCCTGGCCACCCCAGCTAAAATAGCCTCCCTATCTGTTGGTTTATTTGGTTTCCCCAATGGGCTATTCGAATTGAGTAAGCAGGAGAAGTTAATTAAGGTGCTTTATGAAGATGTGAACCAATAGTATCCGGGGAGAGTTCCTGGAGTGGTGAAGTCCCCTGGGCTAGCCCAGTATGGGGGCCTGAGGGCCTGGAATCCTCTGGGAGGGACTGTGGAGAGCGCCGGTCAGCAGGGGGCTCCCATCACTCTCCTCCTGCCAGTCTCACCCGCACCCCCTGAGAAGCTGGTTGATGTAGGGAGGCATCCACCTGGGGACTGTGTAGGGTGATGAAGGGTGGAGAGGGTTTTGGAGGGACAAAGGAAGACATTCAACACACTTGTTTATTGACTTTTTCTTCCTACTCCTGCTGAGAACTTGTCTCATTTCCAGAAAAGATACTCAACAAATACTTGTTGAGTAAGTTATGTTGGCCAAAACCAATTGAGGTCAGATGGAAAGCCTCCTTCAGGAAGTGTGCCCTCTGGCTCTGACTCATCCCCCTGGAATATGATCTGACGCAAAGGATTGGGATGTGTTCAGCTGCTGCACGTCACGCTGGGATCGCAGTGGGGAGATGGGGATGTGACTCCTCCAGACTGGGTACCAGTCAGGAAGGCTCCACTAGGCACCGGCCCTGAGGACCTGACGGAGTGAGTGGGGACCTGAGAGGAGATACAATTCAGAGCTGTGGGAACGAAGCCTGGGCTTGATGCTGAAGCAAGCCAGGTCCCATCACCCAGAACCTTGAAAGTACGTCAAGGGACAGTGGTCTTGAGCTGAGAGGAGGAAATCCGGAGGTTGAGTCATTTACCATGTTCTGTACAAACCTGCCTTATGCAACCTATCCCCCTGGGCTGAAAGGAAGGTGTGAGGATTCTCCCAGGTGCCCACAGAGACTGGTACCTCCCCTCCTTCCAAACTCAGGAAGCTCCCATCAGTCCCTACACTGAAGGTTCAGCTCTGTCCCTCCAAACCAGACCTGGGGCACGGGCCTCCAGGACACAGAGGTAGGAGAGATGGTGCCCGAGAGACACAGGGGCAAAAGCAGGAAAAGGACTGAGTCCTGGGCAAGATAGACATGTCACACACAGATGCCCGAGGTGTGGGAGGGCTCTACTGCTGGAGATTTGAAGAAGGGAGAGAGATCTGGGATGATCCAGACACCAGGATCTTGCCCTCTCAGAAAATTATTCCTTGATGTCTGACTCAGGCTTTCCCAGCACTGGCCTAGGAGAGACTTTAACAAGTCCTTAATCTGTCCCTGGCTCCCTGATACTGTTGAGCACTGTTCTTTACTGAATGTGATTCATGTGACACTCAAACTGAGTATCTGTGAGGAGAGCGTCGCACGGAGTAGAGAGAGAGGTACCATGTACCGAGGCAGCAAAGGGACTCAGTGAGTGTCAGGAGAAGCCTCTTACCCCCTCTGGCCCTCAACTGCTTTATCTATAAAATGTGGCTCACCCTATCTTGCTGGTCTGAGGGCAGAGCCGATGATCTCTTGAGGTCTCTTCCAGCACATCTTGAGATCTGTGATTTTATGGAGCTAATTTTGGTTCTGCCTCTAAACAATTGTGTGACTCCAGGTAAGTCCCTTCCCCTCTTTGCGGCCTGTTTTCTTACCTACAAAATCAGTTTAGATGAGATCTCCGAGGTCCTTTCAGTTCCAGCAAAATGGAGGAATCGTCATAAATATGCTTATTACATGCAAAGTTTTCTTTTTCTTTTTTCTTTTTTTTTTTTTTTTTTTGAGACGGAGTCTCACGCTGTTGCCCAGGCTGGAGTGCAGTGGCGCGATCTCGGCTCACTGCAAGCTCCGCCTCCCGGGTTCCCGCCATTCTCCTGCCTCAGCCTCCTGAGTAGCTGGGACTACAGGCGCCCGCCACCGCGCCCGGCTAATTTTTTTTTTTGTATTTTTAGTAGAGACGGGGTTTCACTGTGGTCTCGATCTCCTGACCTTGTGATCCGCCTGCCTCGGCCTCCCAAAGTGCTGGGATTACAGGCTTGAGCCACCGCGCCCGGCCAAAGTTTTCTTTTTCTATGAATATAACACTACAGAGTGGGTACGAATATTGCTACCATTTTGCAGATGAGGAAACCGAGGCACAGAGAGAAGTAATGGCTGAAGGCTCACAGCTAGTAAGTAGCAGAGTATGATTCAAACTGAGGCTCTTAATTACTGTACCATCTGTCTCTTAGGCTGGAGTCCAATGCCAAAGAAAATGCTGCTTTGAGTGAGGGGTGTCCCTGGCACAGGCAGATTGTCATCCTCCTTCTCATTACCAGTGTTCTCATACACAAATCCGCTTTCCAGGTCTCTCCCAACTGATTCCTGTCCCATGCACTCAATTCTCAAGCTTTACGGAACTGGAGCCCCAGGGATGAGGGACAAAGGATGGAAATGAGTAGGTGGGAGCAGCATTGGGAGGGTGTCCATCTGGTAGACTGAGGCATCGGAACTGGAGAGAAGAGATGGCAGGCTGGATCAAGGGACCATAAATATGGCAGAGCCATCAGGAATTTTCCCGTGGTCACCTGGGGCAGGAGCTCCCAGACCTATACTTCGAGGTGAGAGAGGGTGGACCTGGGAGCCGCAGGCCTGGGCATGAAGGACTGTGTGGTGCCAGGATCTCCCTACAAGCTACAGATCTTTGTTAGCAGAGCATACAAAGGTTGCTCCAGGTCCTGCGGGGGGCGGGGATGTGCCTTCAGATCACAGAAGCGGGTGATGGGGATGTCAGGGAGAGAAAAGCAGAGTGGCAGATACATGGTCTGGTTGTGTAGCATGTAGGGGGCTGGCTGTGGACAGCATGTCTGTGTTTCCACATGTCCATTTGGATATGGAAACAAGAGGTGCAGACCTAGCCACATGCATCCTCTGTCCCCAGGGTCCTCCATCACACACACACACACACACACACATACACACACACACACACACACACAGAGCCAACAGTCCCAACACCCAGTCACAGTGCAACTTTATTCAGCCACATAATCATTATGCTGGGTCCTGCCCTTCCTTGCCACCCCGGTTGCCATTTATCCATGGTCTATGTCTCAGGGTTCTAGGCCCCCAGCAGGATGGGGGTTCGCAGAGTCAGGCCGTGCCACGGAGCCTGGTGCCCAAAGTCCACCAGCCAGACTCAGCTGCAGCCCCCCACGCCCTTGATGAGGTTGGCCGCCTCAGGGATCTGGCGGAAGAGGTTGCGGAGGGTGTCTAGCTCCTGGGTGAGCTGCTCCACGCGGCTGCGGAGGCGCTCGTTCTCTGCCATGTACTCCAGCACCTTCTGCTGCGTCTCCAAAATGCGCCTCTTGGCCTTGTCCCGGCTCTTGCGCACTGCGATGTTGTTGCGCTCCCGCCTCAGCCGGTACTCAAGGCTATCTTTGTTCACTGCCTTCTTGCCCTTGTGTAAGGGGCCAGCGGGGGAGGGCGCCTTCAGGAGGGGACTGCAGGGCGGTGCGGCAGTGGCCAAAGGGGCCTGGAGGGGAAGGCACGGAGAGACGGAGAGGTGAGGGCTGGCCAGGAGGCAGAGCGAAGGCGGGACGAGAATCTCTGCAGCCAGGGCACACTTGCTGCATCGAAGGAATACAGGACTCAGAGCCAGCTCCTGTCTCTCAGGTCAAAACTATCATCACCCTGCTTCTGGGAGATGGTGACCCAGATGCACAGGGTTCTCTGCTTGAGACCAAAACTCCCTTTCACGTCCTCACACTTTCTTTCTTTCTTCTTTTTTGTAAAGATGGAGCCTTGCTATGTTGCCCAGGCTGGTCTCCAACTCCTGGCCTTAAGCGACCGTCCTGCTTTGGCCTCGCAAAGCGCTGGGATTACAGGCATGAGCCGCTGCACCCAGCCAATGTTCTCACACTTTCTGAGTACACTTTCCCTCAATCTGTCTTGAGTCTCCTGTTCTATGACCAGCAGACATTTCTTACAGAAGCAGGCGGCAGAGAAACAAGAGGAGGGGGCATGGTGAGCAGCAGAGAGGCTGGTGGTGGGGGGCCTGAGATCAAGGTAGGCCAGCTTGCCGCAGGGTCTTTGGGACATGGTGGGGATTCAGGGTGGGAATGAATTCACAGAGAAGGAAAGGGAGGTCATGGTGCGGTGTGAGCACAGAGGACTGTGGGTTGGGTCCATTTCACAGAGCAACACCAAGCACAGACTCAGCAGCGTGAGCAGGGGCACAGGGTCCTGTCCACACCAGCCTCTCCAGCCCGGGGCAGGAGGGAGGAGGGCTGACCTGCTCTTACCTTGAGAACGCGCAGAGGCTGGCCGGGTGCTGCCAGGGTTGGGGGCAGGTGCATGGCTGTCTGCCCACAGTGTGCCACTTGGTACTGCAGGGGATTGTAGCCGCCTCGGCTGGCAGCTCGGCTGCCCTCTGGCCCCCGGGGCTCCTCCTTCACCGCCACAGCCCTGGGGTCGTAGCTCCCTGGGTTGCTGTAGATGCCAGGCCCCAGCGCCTTCCTGTCTGGGCCGAAGGTATGTGGAGGGTAGGCAAAGGGCCGAGGGTCAGGCGGCAAGTAGTGGGGGAAGGCAGGGGTTCCGGGGCCCTTGAGGCCTCTGGCCTCAGGCGCTGGCTTCACCGCAAAGAGATCGGAGAGAAGCTGCTCTTCCCCAGACTCGATGTAGGCAGAGAGGTCAATGGAGGCCTCATGCTCACACATGTCCCCCAGATCCCCGGGCCCAGCTCGGCCCCCTGAGAACTCAAGTGGCTGCTGGCCGCCCCGGGGCTCACACTCGTAGTAGGTCCCGTGGGACATGGCCGGCCCGCCCCCTCGGCTCCCCGCCCCCACCTGCTCTTGAGGCACCCCTTGGGGTGCTCGGGTTGCCCTCTCTCTACCTCCTCCTGACCTGGGCCTGCCCTCTCTCGATCTCCTGCCCTAGACCTGCCCTCTGCAGTCTCCTCTGTCACCCACTCCTGTGTGGCCTCTCTCCCCCCTCTGCTCTGCTTCCTTTTCCTTCCTCTGTAGTCAATGCCTCTCTTCTCTTCCCTTTTTTCCCCTCTCTCCCCTTGGGGTGACTCAGGGAGGGGCAGGACACACCCCAGAGGGAGAGATGTAAGCCTTAGAGAAAGGCGACTCCTGGCCTATTCAGCAGTTGGGGACACTCCTCGGTCAGGGTCCAAGCCAGGGTTCTGGAGATGCCAGAAGCTGATGCTTCTGGGAATGCCTGTCCACTCCCTCCTGAGCCCAGGGGACTCCAAATCCTCACCAAGGGCAACACCCTACTCTGAGCGTCCTCCTCCCTCCAACTGTGAAAAAGTTCTACGCAGAATGAGGTTCCAGGTTAGAGTGAAGAAAGCCCTCTTCCAGTGCCGACCCTCAGTTGGGTCTCAGCTCCTCCCTTGACATGCCTTCCTCTGGCTCTCCCCTGATGCTGGGCTCCACCTACTCCCAGGAGACAGTTTCTTTTGTGGCCTCACCTCCCAGAGCATTCTCTGAGTGTAGGCCAGGGTTTTGTTTTGTTTTGGTTTGTTTTTGAGGGGTCTGGGGAGTAGTGATAGGTCCTAGGAACAAGCTATACATGGGAGCCTGCATGGTGCTGGAGAGAGTACGCTCATTTGCTAGGTTTTTGCACAGGGGCTGTGCAATAGCCCAAATATGAGTATGTTTCCAGCCCCAGCTACCTGTAGCAGCCTGGCACAGTTCCTAACTCCCTGGGCTTGGTTGAAGCACCTGGTCAGGACTTGGGCCTTGCACTGCAGGCCCAGGCAGGCTGCTGCCCTTGGAATAGACAGCCATAATCCTCCGGTGGCTCCAGCACTTCTCTCTTCCAGCTGTTCTCTGCTGCAAGAGGCTCAGGCTGGCGCTTTGCCCCTCACCCTGGGCCTGAGGCTCTGCCTCTGGTTTCCTGTGCCCTGGGCTGCAGGGCTCAGGAGCTTGCTGCAGCTCGTTTGCTGTCTTTCCTTTTGCATGGCTGCTCTCTGATCTCCAATGCGTGTCTCTTGGGTCTACTTCCTCTTGTGAGGTTTGAGAAGCCTCTTATGTCATCACCTCTTCCTGGGGCTCTGTTTTAGGGTCTCCAGGAGAAGCCCATGGCTCTCTATCTGCAATTCTTGGTTCTGTGCTGGCTCTCCTCTTCCCTTTTCTCTTTCCTTTGGGAACTCCCAACTGCCTCCTTTCAGAGACACCTGCTCAGGTCCTGCTTTTACCTGTTGAATTTCATCTCCAAAAGGTCCAGCGGAGGGGGGGGTGGGGGTGGGGGGGAGGAAAGGGCACATAGAAATGTTACTGTCTCTTTTATGACCAGCAAGTACTCTGGGTGCCCCAGGGGGGCCAGAAGTTTTTGTAAGTTGGGCCAAACAAGGGCTGGGTCACTGTGAGTGGGCCCCAGTGGGACAAGTGCAGAGAGGATGTGTGTGGCATTGAACATTAAAATTTTAAAAATGTGTATTCTGGTTAGCATATTCCTTCCATCCTCCCTACCCCAACACCTACCCTAGATGCTGTCTGTGCATGACTTGAGACACAGCCAGATATGCTTTCTCTGAAAGCACAGTGACCTGGTATGAGGAGATCTGTGTGCATCCCAGAGACAGATGTCAGGAATTAGGGAGATTTCTCCATTTCAAAGCTGAGCTCTCAGTTTGGTGGCAGTGCTTCTGTTGACCACCAGGTGGCAATATTGGCCCCAATATTTCGGACTTGGAGGGCTGCTGTGGTCCGGACTCAGGTGGACAGCAGAGGGCAGCCTCTCACAGCTCTGGCTCTCAGCAAGCTCCTGCGGGGGGTCTGGAAGGAGGAAGAGGAGACCTGGCTGGGATGGGGTCTTGCAGTGCAGTTCTAGGGAGAATAAGCAGCTTGCAAGTCCTGCGTCCAGGGCCTTGTCTCCATGAGGAGAAATTCTGTCCCCTCCGCTACTTTGAAATAATGATAATGAATAGGCCTTGTGCTTTCTGATAAATTAATGCTTTTTCAATCCTTGAAACATACACTTTTTCATGCTCTTTGCCTATGGGTTATGCAGGAAGGTAGGCAAGGCAGACAGTATTTTTATTCCTACTTTATAAACAAGGATAACAAGGCTGAGAGGCTGAGCTGCCCAAGGTCATCCAAGGAGGATGCCTGGTTCATCTCTGGCTGAAGGGATGGGAAGGGGCTGCTATGTGACTTGGAGAACCTTCCTGGCACTCATTTGGCCACCATGGGGAGGGGGAAGTCTGCATCAGTAGCTGCGCAGGAGGAAGTGGGAGGTATGTAAATAGAGCCGCAGGAAATGAGAAAGTCAGCAGCTTTAGCCATGGTGAGATAAATCTCTGCCCCGGCCTCCCCGGCTAGTGCTGACGTTGCTGGTACGCTGACCTCAGTGTTTCCCAGTAACAGGGGTTTGGCTGGGGCAGGCAGGGCTCTGGATGTCAGGGTAGGGTAGGGGGAGCTCTGGACAGGAAGGGGAGGTGGGGAGGGCAGTGCCAGTCAGTGGCTGGGGGATGCTTGCTCAGGAGAGGAAAGAAGCTCTCCCGGGTCAGCAGGATCATTTTTCCTTTGCCACTGCAGTTACTACCTGTTTGGATGAACTGAAATGATGCATGTTTGTTATCTTAGTGACTTTGTAACAGGCCTCCTTCCAGTGCCACTTTTTTGGTGAATTAAGACTTTCCCAGTAGGAAGGTAGCTGAGCATGGCTGTGAAGTGTTAAGAGAGAACTGGGCTCAAATCTGGCCTCTGTCACTAACCAACTCCATGACTCTGGGCAAGTTACTTAATCTTCCTTGCAAAGTGGCAGTAGTAATACCTCCTTCATAGGGTTGTTTAATTTAAACTGTGAATAACATAGTGTATGTCATGCAACTGGTCTTAGTAAATGTAAAGTCTCCTTCTTCTCTTCCTCTGACCTCTCATTGCAGTTTTATCTGTGTCTCCTTGACACTCACTACCTGCTGCCTGGTGTGGTGCGTCAGTTTGACGAACATTTTTGAGCACATAGGTACCAGGCACTGCACGGGGTCTGGGGATGTGTTGGCTTTAGCCCTTGCCAATAGGGATCACAGCCCAGCAGGAAGGCCCACAGGCAGTGGTTCCAGCATGGCATGGGTGGTCTGTGGAGCCAGGATGCGCACACATATGTGTGCCATGCATATCCTTGGTTTTGTTCCCCTAGCAAACTATTTGCTTTTTGAGGGTAGAGTCAGTTACATCTTTTGGACCTCTTCAACTATGGTGATCACATTTCCTGAATTAAAATGAAGGACAGGGCCGGGTGCGGTGGCTCGCACTTGTAATCCCAGCACTTTGGGAGGCTGAGGCGTTTGGATCACGAGGTCAGGAGATCAAGACCACCCTGGCTAACATAGTGAAACCCCGTCTCTACTTAAAAAAAAAAAAATTAGCTGGGCGTGGCGGCACGTGCCTGTAATCCTGGCTACTCTGGAGGCTGAGGCAGAAGAATCTCTTGAACCTGGGAGGCGGAGGTTGTAGTGAGCCAAGATCACGTCACTGCACTCCAACCTGGCAATAAAGCTAGACTCCGTCTCAAAAAAAAAAAAGAAGGACAGGCAGGTTGACACATCTGAATATCCTTATGAAGACAATGGAAGAAAATATTTGAAGTCTGTGCTGACTTAGAAAAATCAGGAAAAAAATTTACTATTTCTACAGCATATAGCAAAGTCTTTGACAGAATGGTCACAAAAAGATTTGTTGTGTGACCACATTAAATAAATGAATGCATAAGCAGCTATGATTTCAGTGACTTTCAAAATGTTCCCAAATTCCCTAAACTCAGAGCATGTGAAATTCCTAGCATTAAAGCGACTGACAGGGTTAAGACGGGAAATGGCCAGGTTAAAAGTAAATGTTTGTTGCCCGGGAGGAGACCCACATTTGCCCATTTGACCAGGTTGACAAGATCAGCAGGTGTCACAGAAAGAGAGGGTGCTCCTGAAGGACAAGTGCCTCCATGGAGTGAGAAGGGATGAGGGACAGGACTTGCTCAAATGGGGCAATAGGGAGGAGCCTGGGGCAGTCCAGGGAAAGAAAAGGTGTGTGTGCTGGGGAAGGGGGGCCCAAAGGGCAGATGTGAGGCTTGGAAAAGACTGGCCTCTGCCTTTTGGGACAACTTAAAATTGGAAGATTGAGGAACTGTTTACGATTAGGTCCAGCTCTCTCTCTTAAAATGCTAAGCAGGTAAGGTGACTTGCCCAAGGACACACAGCTGTTTAGTGGCCGGCCTCCCAGCTTGGCGTCCCTGTTGAATGGCGAGCTTCCAGCCTGTCTGGAAGAATGACAGTCACAAAGCAGGAGTGTTGGCATCAGGCCAGGACTGGGAGTGGCGGCATCTTGCCTGCCTTGTCCTCACAGTGTTCCAGATGGTGAAGGGTGATGTCTTAACACCACTGCCCCTCCACCACCCCCTTTTCCCCGCCCTTGCCCTACATCTGCTAGCAGTGCTGGCTCTGGACACGCAGCCAGGAAGGCAGTCCATAAAGACAGGGACACAAAGCAAGGACTGGGGCTAATCCCATCAACTTCCTCTGGCAGTTAACCCAAAACGCCAGGAAGTACTTGTACATACCTTAACGACTTCTTCCTTTATCCCTGTCCTAGTCCAATGGTCCTCCTACTCTTCCTCCTAGAGCTAACTCTTCTTCTCAGATGGCTCTGTCTAGCTGAGTGAACCTAGCCTTACCTCCCAGGCCCTCCCATCAAGCTCCTCGGATCCTGACTCGCCCCATAGACTTGGCTCAGGCTGTGCTGATGAGAGAAGCCTTTGCTGATCAAGCTTTGGGAGGACGTCTGCCTTTGCCTGCCTCAGCTTGGCTGGGTGCCGTCTCTCCCTTGCCCACGTTCCCACCCTGGGCAGTGTTGAGTTCTTCCCAGTTAATCTGCAGGCTTTCACTATGGTGCACAGAGCAGGAACTTAGTAATACTTCGTGACTCCAAGAAGGAATGAGTGAGTGTTGGTAAATAAAAAAGTACAGAAGGTCATGGTTTTGGACTAAGCTCCTGCTCTAGGCCCCACAGACCAGACTAAAATCAAAATGGAATCCCCCATGCTAAAGTTCCACATCACCAAATCTAAACTAAGTTGTTATCTGACCTGCCTAGAAATCAGGAGAGAGATATAACAGCCAATTAAAACAGGTCAATTTCAATATTCAATGGGCATGATAATGAAGTTCCCTCTGCTTTAATCTTTACACAAAACACGGTAGCCTGAAGGATCCTGATATTAACTAATCAGTTATTTTTCTATTGTTCTGTCTCCCTGTCCCCACCTTACGAGAAAAGTAACTTTGTTTCTGAGACAGGGGCTTGCTCTTCCGCCCAGGTTGGAGGTGCAGTAGCGCAATCACAGCTCACTGTGGCCTCAACCTCCCAGGCTCAACCTGTCCTCCTTTCGGCCTCAGCCTCCCAAGTAGCTGGGACTACAAGCACATACCACCATGCCCAGCTAATTTTATCTTTTGTAGAGATGAGGTCTTGCTATGTTGCCCAGGCTGGTCTCAAACTCCTGGGCTCAAGAGATCCTCCCTCCTCGGCCTCCCAAAGGGCTGGGATTACAGGAGTGAGCCACTGTGCCCAGCCAAGAAAAGCAACTTTGAAAAGTGACTAACCAGCTTTCTTCAGCCCTTTCCTGTCTGTAAAGCCAACCTCTTCTGCTCAACTCTTTGGAACATGTATTCTATTTAATGGAATGAAGTGTTGCCTGATTCCAGAATTACAGTAAACAGTTGAGATCTGTAAATTTGTTGTACTTTTGTCTTTTGATGATGTTTTTGGTTCAGAATGAGAGTCAGTGGTTTGAATGCACTGGTACTGAGTCCCTACGATAGCTAGAAGTTACAGAGAGCAAGAGCTTTTAGGAATGGCATTCTGGAAGGAACCTGGCACGATCTCCTAAGAGGAAATGCCTGGTGACTCTGTCTCAAAAGGTTACTTAATTATCAACACCACCAACTTCATTTCCGTTTTAAATTTTATTACATCAAAAGAAAAAACCTCTCCACAAAACAAATCTTAAAACCTACACCAAGCGAAAGAAATTATCATCAAGGTTCTAACTCCACCCCCCAAAACAACCTTACATTTAAAAAAATCCAAAAGAAATAGAAATACCAGCTTCAAAAATATTTATCCAAAAAGTAAGGCATCAACTTTACAAAAAAATAATTGAAGGAGGGGAGGAAGTTGGAGGAATGAGAAAAGAGGGAACAAGAAGATGGTCCCCTGACCCTCCAGGGGCCAACCCCAGCCTGCCGGGCATCTACGCTGAAGGGGTCACAACTCAGACCAAACTCGGCATCTCACCAACTATGGGGCAGGCAGGCTGGGCGGGGAAGCTGGGAGACACCACCCAGGTCAGGAAGGGCTCCTGTGTATTCCAGTTTAAGCAGACAGAACTGGGGTGAGGGAGAGAATCCCGATTTGTGATAAAAGGATCCTAAGTCCTTAGTGCAGCAGGAGTGACTGGGGAGGTTGCAGGGCCCATGACAAACTCCATGGCCTTCCATTGGAGCCCAGGGAAAGGTCAGAGGCCGCCAGCCACAGAGGAGGGCCTTTTTTGAGGACCTCCAGAGCGGGCGCCCTGCTGCCGCTGCCCTCTCACCCTGCCCCAAGACGGCATGGCACTGAGACCTGAGAGGAGTGGGGGGCTACTGGAGTTGAGGACGGACGGGAAAGGAACTGGGCTTCAGTCAATGCTCTCCCCAGTCTCCCAGGGTGTGGAATGGGCACCTCTGGGGAGGGGGAAAGCGCCCTTCCTCCCGGGGAAGGCATTTAATATCAGATCCGTCCTGAGGGTTAGAAATAGGGGAGTATTTTTAGGCCAAGTTCTTGGATGGGAGGTGACTTAAGGCTGATTTGGCTCTGATCTCAGGCCTGAAGGACTTGGGGATCCTTCACACCCGGTCCCAAGCCAAGGCCCAGAGAGGAGAAGGGCATGGTGGGGGCGGTGGTGCTGGCTGTGTGCGGGCGTGCTGGGAGTGGCTGTAGGGATAGCAGGGGACTGCTCCTTCCTGTGATGGGGAGGTGGAGTTGCTGAGAGAGATGCCCACTAAATTAAAAAGCAGAAGCCTTTTTGGCTTCTGGAAGCTTTGGCACCATGTTGGGGGCAGGATGCAGGAGGCAGGGGCAGGGCTGGGTTTCTGCAATCTGAGCCTTTCTCAGTATGTTCCTCAACCGCCTGGCTTGGGGGTGGAGAGGCTGTTCTTCTCCTTGGTCCTTAGCTCTGGGAGTTGGCGTCCTGAGGAGAACCGAATTCTGGACAGGGAGCCCTGGCTGGGGTGGGTGCAGGTATGATGGGGAGGGGCAGGAAAGAGGGCAGAGGGAAGCATCCCCTTGGATTTTGGGTCCCTGGTGAAGAGATAGGGTCTTGGGTCTCTCCAGCTGACCCCTTGATGGGGACAGAATTGCTTGAGCCTGTGCCCCCGCAACACAGCCCCTGTGGCCACCTCTCCTCTCCGAAGGGGCCTCCCTGGGAGGGAAGGCAGTAATGAGCTCTGGTTCCTGAAGCAGCAGCTGAGGGTGTGGCCCGGCATCTTGGCACCTTGGCATCTCCCCTCTCCTCCAGCAGCTGGGAGTGTGGGCAGCACTGGAGTGGGGCCTGGGACATGGGCCCTGGGGTGAGAGACTGGTTCGTTGGGTATGAATGTGAGTTTTGTTTACGATTTCTCACTACCCACGCCGAAGTCCTACCACTGCCTGACAAAAGCGGAGAGAGGGGTGTGTGTGTACTTGCATGTGTTGGGGGGACCAAGGCAGGGAGGTAGGATAAAAGGGGAGGGAGGAGGGAGTAGCCAGCTGAGGGAATGGTGGTCCTTAGGGCTGGGCCTGCCCCGCCACGTCCTTGTCCTTGGTGGGAGTGGGTTGGTACATGGGCTGCTGCTGCTCCTCCATGTCCTCATTAGCCTTCTCTGTCCCCGAGCCCTGCTCTGCCTCGGGGTACACGACCACACACATCTTCTGGCTCACCAGGGTTAGCAGCTCTGTAGGAAGAGATCAAACAGAAACCAGGCCAGTGCTGAGCATCCCACCAACCTGGCCAAGCGGCCCCGGCCCTTCCCAGCTCTCCTGCTCCAAGTTCTGCCTCTTCAGAGCAGTCAGTGCTTGAGGAGAATCCTTTCCACCTGGTCTGCCTCCTGCATCTCCCGCCGGCTGCTCCTTGCTCATGAAGGCCCCAGCCTTCCACCTTCCCTGTGCCCACTGACCCCCAAGTCCAGGGTCTCCGCTGGTCTCCACCCAGCTTGGGGCAGCTCTCACAGGATGGCTGATAGGTTGCCTATTTAATTTTTAAATTTTTAATAATAGAGATGGGGTCTTGCTATATTGGCCAGGCTGGTCTCAAACTCCTGGGCTCAAGTGATCTTCTGTCTCAGCCTCCCAAAGTGCTGGGATTACAGGTGTGAGCCACTGTGCCCAGCCCAGGTTGCCTATTCTTGCAGGTCTAAGGTCTGTATGGAAATGCCAGCTGTTCTCCTCCCTCAGAGGTCTCTGGGAAAAGGCATCTGCTTTCCCTGCTCTGGACTCCTCCAGAGCTCTGTGGACTAAGGAGAAGGCGAGCCTAGGTCTCCTGGCCCTGGTGGCTCCCCCACCCCATCACTGACCACTGCATTCCAGCCTAGGAGGCCCTCAAGCCAGCCAGAGCCTCCAACAACTCACCAATGAAGTCACTGAAACACTTGGGCTTGTGTTGCCAGTAAACACCCAGGAAATAGACAGGCACTCCTGTCAGCATGATGGCCAGGCCAATGCCACACACCACCGGCTCTGACCACAGGCTGAAGACCAGCAGGAAGGCCCAGAACAGCAAATAGATGATGGGGAACAGCAGGTTGATCTGTGGAGCAGAAGCATGAGGCATGTGAACTGTGTAGGCCCCGCGGCCCCCAGGACTAGGGACTGAGGCATTCTCTCTCTTCTTCACCCACAGAGACACATCCTCAAGGGTAAAGGCTGGGCTTCCCTCAACTCTGTGGTCCCACACTCACCCCTGATAGGGCAGGGGCTATATGAACAAATGTTGATGAACATGGATGGTCAGACAGGAAGAGGATGGGGAGGAGCTAGGGAGGAAAGGACCCTCCTTGCCCATGTCCTCGATCCTGGGTGTGATTAGACAAGGCCTCATCATGCATGCCATGTGCCTGTGGCAGCCAGAGAAGCCCATAGGGATGGAGAAGCTTGCTGGCACATGGGTGCGTCTGCTGAGGTCCTAGGGTGGAGGGGAGGTGTGGCAATGCACAAAGTGCAGGCAGGAGACGATTCTAATCACTCAGGCTCCCTGGTCCTCGCCCACTTCTATGCAGGGCCCTTATGTGGGCACAATATGGCAAATGTCAGCTCCTTATGGGCCACATGTGGGGAGTTCCCTAGAGTATCCTCTTCAGGGCTCCAGGGGCAGTCCTGATTCGGCTGCCTTTCTCTTCCTTGTCTTCCTTGCTCAGAAGGGATGTGTGTGGTGGGGACCTGGGATTATTCTGCCTCCTCTTCCCTCTAGCAGGTTTTCTAAGAGTGAGAGTAGAAAATCGTGGTGGAAATGCCAGTGAGGAACTGAGAGATTTGGAGAGCCTTTGATTTTTCAGCTGGAAGGATCTTCTAGAAGCATCTAGTCACTGTTTCTAGAATAGGATTGTACAAATAGCTCTGGAGTACACGCTATTCTTCTAATTTGTTGGAGAACTCATAATGCTCTAGCATGTCTTGTTCTGAGCAATCCCATTAATTTCTATCACAGAGTTATATCTTGTAGCAATATTAGGTTCACTGAGCACCCTATATGTGTAGGGCTATGGGAGTTTAAAAAGAGAGGATCATGGAAGGTTGCAGTAGACTAGAAAACTTCAAGGAAGAGGAGGTACTTGAGGCGCATTTGGAAAATGGTTAAAATGTAGATGGGCAGATAGGAGGAGGAAAGGTATTCTGGGATGGAGACACAGCACCTAGTGAACCCAGCTATCTGGAGGGACAAGGAGGAAGTGTTGGGGAGATAAGAGAACCTTGAAAAGTCAGCTGGAGTTTAAGGCTTAGACTGGTAGGAAACAAAGGAATGTCAAGATGAAAGTGACATTTGATCTGACTTATTCCCCAGCTACAGTCTGCTCCGATCTCATCCCCAGTGGAGAACACAAATGATGGTCCCATTCACAAATGGCCCTTGCTTTCCAAAGGGTCTGCTACCATCAGAGATGATGATGTGTGGTCAGCAGCTAAGAAGAGAGGTGATTTAAACATCTGAACTGCAGCTAGAACCACAGAGGAAGGGGCGGGGACCCCAAAGGGAGGTTCTCTCACCTTGATGGGGCGGGGGATATCAGGCTTCTTCCAGCGAAGGACTATCTGTCCAGCAACCGTGACCCCATAGAACAGGTAGTTGATGAAGCCCACGTAGTTGATGAGTGTGTACATGTCACTGGTGACCAGCATCAGCAGGGTGGAGATGCACTGGGGAAGTGGGAGGAGCTCATCAGTGATCCAAAAGATATTCGGAGACTGGTATTATAGAT
Organism: Macaca mulatta; assembly: GCF_049350105.2. Taxonomy (NCBI): domain Eukaryota; kingdom Metazoa; phylum Chordata; class Mammalia; order Primates; family Cercopithecidae; genus Macaca; species Macaca mulatta. The sequence goes on from NC_133412.1 coordinate 96,224,621, forward strand.
TAGGGGCTGTCCCCCAGCCTCCAGGCAGACGATGCCATTGTATAATGGATGTCTCGAAATGGAGACTTTAGAACCTCCCCTAGTAACCTAGGACGTTACAACATCTTTATCGCTAGGAAGTCCTTTCTTATTACAGGGGTGATGATAAAAATATTTAACCACTGGTATGGCACGGGCACTAACCACTTAGAATGGATACTGGGCATAAGCAGCTAGACTGGCTACCCTGGTATTACCTGGCTCTGTGTCAGCCCCGGTTTCATTTGTATGTCTCTGTGGGTTATAGCTCAAGCTAACTTCATTTTTTTAAATCCCTTAGGGAAGATTGTTAATAACAGATTAAGGCTTTATTCCTGCCCTCATCCTTTTCTCCTGGCTGAGTCATCTATTTTTCTTCCTTTTCTTTATTAATTTCAAAACTGGTTACATAGAACTTACTGTGTGCCAGGTCCCTATTTTTAGCATTTGACAAAGATTAACTCACTTAACCCTCATAACATCCAAATGAGGTTTTCTTGACAGAGTCTACTTTCCAACTTCAAAATCATCTCTGTGGCTCTCTTGGAACCATGCTCCTCCCTTCTGATAACTTGTGAAGGTCAACAAAAGTTCCGTCCTCCTGTGAGAGCCGATGGTTAAAATAATTGAGATGCTTTTAATGGTTCTTGCTGCATCTGCCTTTTAGTCACACTACTGCACCAATAGCTCTAACTGGGAAAAGAAAAAAAAAAAAAAAGGGTATGGCCCACTGGGAGTACTGTCTTCTCCAGCCACCTTCCACAACCAACCAGTCAAGGTGACCTTCATCCTACATCTGAACATTCTGATGTTGTACAGCAATGCTGTACAATGCTCTTGACTCCCATGAGCTCTGTTATTCTGATTTCTAACTGCTTCGCCAGTGGACCAAAGTCATTTTTAGTGTTTTATTCAGGATCCAGAAGGAAAATAAAAATAACTCAAAAGACTCAATGGGGACAAGTCTTTGTTCCTTCCTTTAGCTCTCTCTAAATGATTCTACTCTGGGGATATTTTATTCCCATCTCTTTCCTGTCCCAAGTTTCCTTTTCACAGTTTTCAGTTTATCAGTCTTCCTCTATGATTTTTCTTATTTGGTGTACTCTTAACACTAAATTCATTTCAGTGATGTTTCCAAGAGACTGGCAGGCTGCCCTGAAGCTTGATGTGGGGAGTGGGTGTTTGCAGGGACCAACCAGCCAGGAGTAGAGACCAGTGCCACAACCCCGCGGTAACAGGTGTGAGGAGAGCCAAGGGAGACACCTTTTTTTGAGGCTGTAGAATCCTGAGGCAGTCAGTTCAGTCTGACCCAAAAGGATGGGAGAATGGAAATAAGTCAGCCCGAGAACCTTAGGTATTTCAGGACTCAGGATCTTTCCTTGCTATATCTCTTGATATTAACAAAGCTGATGAGTATCATTTGCCAGATCATCTAAGATCCAGTGAGACCTAGCAGCAGACTGGAAAGGTAACAGGGGTGTGTGTGAAAAGCATGAACTCCCAGCTTAGACTAGGCACAAAAAGAGGGAGGTGTGTGGGGAGTTACAGCAGGAAGGGCCCTTACTGTGAAGAGCAGGGCTGGGATTGGAGTGCAGCGCTTCACGTGGATCATGGCCAACACACTGGGAAGGTGGCCCTCTCGGGCTCCAGAGAAGAACAGCCTGGCAGGGAGAAAAGCAGGTCAGCCTGGGATAACCCATGGACCACCAAGCCCGAGTTCCTTCATCCATGCCTACCTTCTGCCCACACAGGGGCATCCTCCCTCCAACCGGGTACCTGCCTTCACATGCACACTTTCCGCCCCACCAGCCACAGAACCTGTGTTCACAAATGCAGGTGCAAGCAAACCAGAGGCAGCCAATGGAAAAGTGGATGAACCCTGGGTATGTTAGACCCTGAATGTGGTATGGGTGGCTCAGGGTTACTGATAATTGTACTGTCACTCAGTGGGGTGCTCCCAATGCCTGGAAGGCTACAGGAGCAACCTCTGTCTGTTGCCTTAAGTATTCATCTCTTTAAAAGCATTCCTCACATCCTCAAAGGATGCAGATTCCCTGATACACTGGGACCGAACTGCATATGGAAAGCTTTAAAAACACTTTTTTTTTTTTTGAGATGGAATCTCGCTCTGTTGCCCAGGCTGGAGTGCAGTGCCACAATCTTGGCTCATTGCAACCTCCACCTCCCAGGTTTAAGCAATTCTCTGCCTCAGCCTCCCGAGAAGCTGGGATTACAGGTGTGTGCCACCATGCCCAACTAATTTTTGTATTTTTGGTAGAGACGGGGTTTCACCATCTTGGCCAGACTAGTCTTGAACTGCTGACCTCATGATCCACTCACCTCGACTTCCCAAAGTGCTGGGACTACAGGCGTAAGCCGTCATGCCCGGTCTAAAAACACTCTTATCCTAGTCAGAGAGTAGTTGTTTTTGTGGGAGTGGAGAACTGGTGGTGGAAATGTTCTGTATCTTGTTTTGGGTAGTGGCTGAATTTTGACAACTGTCAAAATTCATCAAATGGAAGCCAGGCACAGTAGCACACACCTGTATTTCTAGCTACTTGGGAGGCTGAAGTAGGAAGACTGCTTGAGCCCAGAAGTTCACAGCCAGCCTGGGCAACATAGTGAGATTCTGCCTCTAAAAAACAACAATGAAAAACAAAAACGAACAAACACAAACAAAACTACCCCCACAAAACTCATCAAAATGAACATTTATGATCTGCTTTTTTTTTGAGACAGAGTTTCACTCTTGTTGCCCAGGCTGGAGTGCAATAGCGTGATCTTGGCTCACCGCAACCTCCGCCTCCCAGGTTCAAGCGATTCTTCTGCCTCAGCCTCCTGAGTAGCTGGGACTACAGACATGTGCCACCATGCCCGGCTAATTTTTGTATTTTTGGTAGAGATGGGGTTTCTCCACGTTGGTCAGGCTGGTCTCGAACTCCTGACCTCAGGTGATCTGCCCGCCTCGGCCTCCCAAAGTGCTGGGATTACAGGCATGAGCCACCATGCCCAGCCTATGATCTGCTTTTTTTAAAAAATATGGAGGCAGGGTCTTGCCATGTTGCCCAGGCTGGTCTTGAACTTCTGGGCTCTAATGATCCTCCCGCCTCGGGCTCCCAAAGCGTTGGGATGACAGATATGAGCCACCGCGTCCAGCCTGCATATTTTATTGTATGTAAATTGTACTTAAAAATTTATATCCTGTCTTGTGGGATTGAGTTAAAAAAAATTATATCCTGTCTGGGCTTGGTGGCTAACACCTGCAGTCCCAGCACTTTGACAGGCTGAGGTGGGAGAATCATTTGAGCCCGGAAGTTTGAGACCAGCCTGGGAAAAATAGTGGACCCTTGTCTCTACAAAAAATAAAAATAAAAAAATTAGCCAGGCATGGTGGCGTGTGCCTGTTGTTCTAGATACTCCGGAGGCTGAGGTGACAGGATCACATGAGCCTGGGAGGCTGAGGCTGCAGTGAGCTGTGATTGTGCCACTGCACTCCACCCTAGGCGACAGAGCAAGAAACTGTCTCAAAAAGAAAGAAAAGAAAAGGAAGAAAGAAAGAAAAAATTGGAAATATCCTAAGTGCCTAAAAGTAGGAGGTTGATAAAATAGATTTGCATAAGATGAAATGTTATGGGCTAGGCACAGTGGCTTATGCCTGTAATCCCAGTGCTTTGGGAGGCCGAGGTGGGTGGATCATCTGAGGTCAGGAGTTTGAGACCAGCCTGGCCAACATGGTGAAACCCCGTCTCTACTAAAAATACGAAAATTAGCCAAATGTGGTGGCACGTGCCTGTAATCCCAGCTACTCGGAAGGTTGAGGCAGAATTGCCTGAACCCAGAGGTGGAGGTTGCAGTGAGCAGAGATCACGCCATTGCACTCCAACCTGGATGACAGAGTTAAACTTGTCTCAAAAAAAAAAAAAAGGAACATTATGTAGTCATAATGTTTTTGAAAAAAATTGATTACATGAGAATATGCTCAAAATATAACATTAAATGAAAAAACAGTACTGAAAACTATAATGCAAATAATTTTTTTTTTTTTTGAGACACGGTCTTGCTCTGTTGCCTAGGCTGGAGTACAGTGGCACAATGACGGCTCCCTGCAGCCTTGACCTCCCAAACTCAAATGATCCTTCTGTCTCAGTCTCCCAAGTAGCCTGGACTACAGGTGTGCACCACTATGCCCAAATGCCAATTAATTTTAAGATTATTTATGGGCCCATTTATTAAAATGCTAACTGATTATCTCTGGGTGGTGAAATTATGGTTAACTTTAATTTTCTTCCTTATACATTACAGAAAAAATTTTAAAAATTGTAAAATGCAGCCTGGGCAACATGGTGAAAACCTGTCTCTACAAAAAATACAAAAATTAGCCAGGCATGGTAGAGTGTGCCTGTAGTTCCAACTACTGAGGGGGCTGAAGTGGGAGGATCACTTGAGCCTGGGAGGTTTGAGGCTGCAGCAAGCTGTATTTGCACCAGTGCACTCCAGCCTGGGTGACAAAGTGAGACGCTGTCTCAAAAAAAAAAAAAAAAAAAGATAAGGAAAAAATGAATAAAATTCTAAAATAGATGGAATAGTTACAATCAGAATAAAGATTTTTTTTAACTTAAAAAAATTAAACTTTTTATGTTTCCAATTTTTAGAGATGGGGTCTTGCTCTGTCCCGCAGGCTGGAGTAGAGTGGCATGATTATAGCTCACTGCAGCCTCCAATTCCTGGACTCCAGTGATCCTCTAGTCTCAGCCTCCTGAGTAGCTGGGACTACATGTACATACCACCATGCTCAGTTAACTTAAAAAATGATAATTTTTTTGAGATAATTGTAAATTCACATTCAGTGAATCTTACAACAAAGTACAGTTGTAAGAAATAATAAAAAGAGATCCTATGTATCTTTTGCCCAGTTTCCTCCATTGGTAACATGCTACACAATTATATTATAGTATCACAAGTAGGATATTGATGTTTAAATCAATTTTATTTTTTACTTATTTTTCTTTCTTATTTTTTTGTAGTGACAGAGTCTTGCCGTGTTGCCCAGGCTGGTCTTGAATTACTGGGCTCAAGCAATCCTTCCACCTTGCCCTCCCAAAGTACTGGAATTACAGGAGTGAGCCATCATGCCCAGCCCCAAAAGTTTTTTTTTTTTTAATTTTTTTTTTTGAGATGAAGTCTTGCTCTGTCACCCAGGCTGGAGTGTAGTGGCACGATCTTGGCTCACTGCAACCTCTGCCTCCTGGGTTCAAGTGATTCTCCTGCCTCAGCCTCCTGGGTAGCTGGGAGTACAGGCACCTGCCACCACGCCTAGTTAATTTTTGTATTTTTTTTAGTAGAGGTGGGGTTTCATCATATTGGCCAGGCTGGTCTCCTGACCTTGTGATCTGCCTGCCTCAGCCTCCCAAAGTGCTGGGATTATAGGTGTGAGCCACCACACCTGGCCATAAAAGTTATTTTTAAAAAGAAAAGTTTTAGGCCAGGCGTGGTGGCTCACACCTGTAATCCCAGCACTTTGGGAGGCTGAGGTGGGTGGATCACAAGGTCAGGAGATCGAGACCATCCTGACTAACACAGTGAAACCCCGTCTCTACTAAAAATACAAAAAATTAGCCGGGCATGGTGGCAGGCACCTGTAGTCCCAGCTACTCGGGAGGCTGAGGCAGGAGAATGGTGTGAACCCGGGAGGCGGAGCTTGCAGTGAGCCAAGATTGTGCCACTGCACTCCAGCCTGGGCAACAGAGCGAGACTCTGTCTCAAAAAAAAAAAAAAAAAAGAAATTTTAAGAGAATAATTTGAATGTTCCTAACATAAAGAAAAGACAATATTGAAGGAGATGGGATATCTCAATTACTCTGATTTGATTTTTACATATTATATCAATGTATTGAAACATCATCTGTACCTTGAAAATCTTGAAAATATGTACCTCTATTATATACATATGAATATGAAACTTGAACATAAAAATCAGCCCTCCTTCCCTTTTACTCTCCTAAGAGAAAAGTGAATATTAGGGGCTATCAACAGTAATTTACATGTCAGTGCAAATTGGACCACTTTTTTCTTTTTTCTGGGGAAAGGCTCACCTAAGGGATGACAGGCAGGGTACAGCTTGATAGGAACAAAAAGGCACAGATTCAGTGCACTGGGAGTTCAGAGAATTGTAACTTACTTTGTAATTTGTGTATGGAGTAGACTGAAGCTAACAGCAGCAGCTCATCAGAAGTGTGGGAGTTGACTGTATCCCCAAATACCCATAAGCAGTAACCATAATGAACTCCCTAGGCCAGTGTCACTAGTTTCATGCAGCCATATACATCCCTGTCCCCTCTCCCATGCTGCCGCCCCTCTACAAGGCAGTCTCATGCACCAGGTGCTCTGTGGGACTTGTCGTGCACATAGCCAGGGTCCTGCATTCACGTCCCTCCCCCACATGCAGACAGGACCAAGTGTAATTGTCCAGATCCAACAGCATTTGCAAGTGTCAAGTTCACAACAGACAGTCCTTGCCCAGCTAGCCGACAACAGAGGAGACGATGACATTAAGCATAACACACATCCACACACTCTGACTCTTTAGCAAGGATCATCCACTCCCTACCCGAGAACACAAAGGAGTGACAGGAGATAAAGAAGGAGGGAAGGAGAAGGAAGGAAGAAGGAACTGGAAAGATGAGCAGAGGAGGCCTGGGTGTGTGAGGTCTCGCCTCTGAATCGGAGGTGGAGCACACCATGCGCCACCCTTTCCTGCATGCACACACAACTAGACCACATGCACGCAGACCGCTGCTTGGCCTGCCTGAGGGACAAACCCCACTCTAAAGTGACTGTAGCCAGTCACTCTCCTCCAATAGATCTCAGGGAGCCTCATGGGTCACTGTTCTTCCACTGCTCGGCCTCGGCGGGGCCTCCATGTGGCCACTGCTCCTGTGTAACATGCACACGAGGTTGCTGTGGGTGAGTGTCATAGGGTCCCAGTGTACAGGGGACACCCACACCACCTCTTTCCAGCCCTGGGTCCTAAAAACATGGCACTACCTTGTTATTTCACAGGAACTCTTCCCTGATGTGATGGCTTTGGAAGCAGCTGAACTCAGGGACTCATCTTTGGAGCAGGACTGTACCCTGAGGGCAGGGGGTGCTTTCTGAGAACCTGGGAGGACCCCTTGAACCACACAAGTGGAAGTCATTCAACATCTGCTAGCCTCAACAGCCCCTTCTGAAGACAGCAAAAGAAAGGGCCGGGTCCCCGGATGCGGGGAGGCAGGACCTGGGACTCGTGGACCTGCTTGCACTTCTGGCTTCTGAGAGAGCTCTGGGGCGGGGGTCATGGATAAAAGGCTCTTTCTTTGGACAAATGTTTGCTTTCCACTTTCCCCCACCCTCTCACTTCACATTCTCCACCTGAGTCTCATGGGTGGCCTCGAAAAGGCCTCTCCAGCCGCCTCGGTTGAGCAGGGAGGACCTCTGCATTCTTGGGGCAATTAGGGTGAACCCATCCCACCTGCAGGCTAGTTCCAGAACATTCATGGGAGGCCAGACCCAGAGGCCCCAGGCACAAGTCTCCCTCTTGGTCCCTTTCCAAATGGGGTTCTTTTCCAGCCAGCAGCAGCCTGTTTCCAGGCAAGTGGAAATGGGGGCTCTAGGACTGCAGCCAAGATACTGTCTTGCTGCCAACTACAGCCCCCTGACTGGGGGCTGCATCAGGCAGGCTGGTGGCCTCCTCTGTCTTCTGCTCCTTTTGAAATGAGACAGGCTACTACATGTGAAGCACCTAGGATCCATATGCCACACACATCGCAGGTGACCACGTGAGCAGCACACACTCCTCAGCATCCATGCTGACACACACGCCCTCGTGTGAGCAATCACGCCTCTTCAAGCCCACCATCCAGATGCCCACACAGACCCCTGCTGACAGAGACAAGCCCACCATATACAAACAGAGCAAAGTGCACAGCGGAGTGGCCCCTGGCCGGAGAAGGGCCCAGGCAGCACTCACCGAGAGGAGGTGAAGAGAGACCCATTCACTCCTCCAAATGTGGACAGGGCAACAGAAATGGGCATGATCCAGGCCATGACTCCTAGGAGCTTCTCTCCAAAAGTCTGGGAGAGGAAACAAGGAGATAAGCAAAGAAGGAGAGGTTACCACTCCCCAACCCCTTAGCTCCCACTTCACTCTGGGAAACCATTTCTCCCATCTCCACCCTTGTAATTCTCTCTGGCCAAGTTGCTTAAGAGCCCCCACCCTCTCAAGGGTGGACCCCCTACACAGGGGGGTTAATGCATGTTTTAGGCTAATTAACTGAAGAAGGTAGTACACAGTGGTAATAGTAATAATGAACTAACGCTATTCTTGTTTTATGGATGAGGAAGTGAGTCACACAGTGATTAAGTAGCTTGCCTAAGATCACACACCCAGCAAGCGGAGGGACCAGCATTGGAAGCCAGGTGGTATGATCCAGGCCTCACATACATTATACGATTTCTCCAGCACAGGGAAGGGCATGGGCTTGTCAGGCAGATCCTTGCCCTCCAGCTAGGAGCTGTGAGACCTTGAGCAAAGTTTATGATTTTTGAGCCTCTGTTTCCCAACTGCAAAATAGGGATTAATCCAGAATCACAGGGTGAGAATTTCTCAGTTCATCAAAACAGATGAGTTGGGTGTAAAATGATAAGAATGAGCCCCTCCTTAGTCTGAGAAAGAAAAGGCTGTGAAGCTATAGACGAATCTTCATGTATTCAAGGACTATACAACGCAGGGGACCAGCCTTGTCTATATTCCCTGAGCCAGGTTTACAGCACATTACTGAGGAGAGATTGTTCAGAATAGAAGGCTGTTGGTCATAAGAACAGGCTGCCCCAGGAAATGGGAGGACCTCTTTTCTTTACGGTCTTTTGAGATAAGGCCAGTGAAGAGACTGGCAGGGTGGTGGTGGCCCAGCCTGATGCCAGGTGAGGGAGCAAGGTGCCTCCCAGGTCCTTCTTAGATGTCAAAGATCCCAACCCCTTGCACCAGTATGGTCTCTTGCCCCAAAGAGCACACCTGACGTCTGCTTCTGGATAGGAAGGCAGAGAGAAATGGCATGTCTTGTGCAAGATGATGTCTTTCTGAGGAGGGGCCTGTCTGCTTCATGCCACTCTCACATTTAGAGCTTGAAGTGCCCAAGATTAGGAGTCGGCAAACTTTCTCTGGAAAGGGCCAGGTAGTAAATGTCTTACAGCTTCTTAGGCCATGCGGTCTCTGTGGCACTGACTCGGTTCTGCCACTGTAGCTGTTCTAGGTACAACCCAGCCACCAGTTTGCTCCTGGGCATTTAAAGATACCCCAGCCAATGACATATGTGGTTTCTGTCCTGAGAACTTGGGGGTGATTTCCACTTCCCCAAGGCCATGGATCAGGGAAAAGTGAGTGGGGCTACAGCAGGCAAGTCTATGTCCACATTCCTCCTATGAGAGACTGGGACTTTCATTTCTTACCACAGCGACGGCGTTGGATGCCAGCAGCTCCTGAGGGGACATTGCAGTGACATAAGCGACATTGGCAAAGACATACACAAATGTGACCAGTGGGATGGAGATGAAGATGGCTCTGGGAAGGTTCCTGTAGAGGGAGAGGAGGTGAGGGGAAGGGCTGGCACCCGGGACGCCAGACTTGCCATGCAGTCCAGGGGGTGTCTTCTGTCTTTCTGCAGGCGCTTAGCCTTGCAGACTTCTGTGAGGCTTCCTTTCCCTGGGAGGTGGCCTTTGCCTCAATATGGGCAGGATAATTTAAAGGAAAGGAGGCTGAGCGTGGTGGTTCACACCTGTTATCCCAGCCCTTTGTGAGGCCAAGGAGGGAGGATCGTTTGAGCCCAGGAGTTCGAGGCCATCCCTGGCAACATAGCAAGACCTCTTTTTTACAAATTAAAAAATTAACTGGGCATGGTGGCATGTGCCTGTAGTCCCAGCTACTCAGGAGGCTGAGGTGGGAGGCTTGCTTGAGCCCAGGAGATTGAGGCTGCAGTGAGCTATGATTGTACCACTGGACTCCAGCCTGGATGACAGAGTGAGACCCTGTCTCTAAAAACAAAACAAAAGAAAAAATAAGTTAAGCAGCCGGGCGCGGTGGCTCAAGCCTGTAATCCCAGCACTTTGGGAGGCTGAGACGGGCGGATCACAAGGTCAGGAGATCGAGACCATCCTGGCTAACACGGTGAAACCCCGTCTCTACTAAAAAATACAAAAAGCTAGCCGGGCGAGGTGGCGGGCGCCTGTAGTCCCAGCTACTCGGGAGGCTGAGGCAGGAGAATGGCGTAAACCCGGGAGGCGGAGCTTGCAGTGAGCTGAGATCCGGCCACTGCACTCCAGCCTGGGCGACAGAGCGAGACTCCGTCTCAAAAAAAAAAAAAAAAAAAAAAAAGAAAAAAAGAAAAAATAAGTTAAAAAAATGAAGGCAATAAAACAACTCAGGTTGGAAGTATGCTCCACACCTGTTGATCTTGACCTGGATCTCCACAATGCACCTTTTCCCCCTGCCTCAAGACACCAAGACTGGCCTGTCCTAAAACAAGCAAGATTCCCAGAAGCCTCTCAGGGCACAGTTCGTTGTCTAAGGCAGTGGTGTTAATGCAGTACAGTTCTCAGCTTCTAATCGGGTCTGGGAAAGTCACTGGATCCTTTTCTCCTCCTGGTGGGGTGAACGGCAAATGGTTTAATGCCTGGAAAATGAACTACAACTTCAGGATAGATCAAATCACAGTCCGAATGGGGCTGAGGAAGGCGAGGTGGGCAATGTACACCTGCTCCCTCTTTCCAGCAGCAGGTGCTGTGGCCTTTCAAGGGAGAGGGAATAGCCAGGCTCTTTCAACTCACTTGTAGGGATCAACAAGTTCCTCAGTCACATAATTCAGAAAGTTCCAGCCTCCATAGGCAAAGGAGCCCTGAAGGAAAGCCAGTGCGACGAGGCCGATGTCAGGTTCCTGGAAATTCTCAAATGCATTCTTTGGCTCCAGCCAGAAGTATTCTCCTGTGGACACATGCAACAGGAGGCTGCTCAGTGAGACAAGCCAGGAGCCCAGCAACCCCTGGCCTGCCCTGGCCCACCTCTCACCCCTCCGTGTGGCAATGACACCAACTCTGTCTTGTCTCCAGTGAACCCAACATATTGGATACGTGGGGATAAAGGGAGCAGGAAAATTCAGGTCCAGGGCTTCCGAGGCCCTGGAAACTAGGAGTCCAAATGAGGGTTTAGGTTCAAAGCACAGTTCTGAATGCTCATTCTGTAAAAGGTAAAGTTATTTAAAAGGAAAGGACATGGTAAATTGGGCTTTGGAAATACAGGATTGGAGACATTGGTAATCTCCTGACCACTTTCTCTGATATCTAAGTTTCTACATTTTCATGAAGAAAGCATCCAGGATTGGGCACAGTGGCTCAGGCCTGTAATCCAAACAATTTGGGAGGTCAAGGCAGAAGGAATGCTTGAGGCCAGAAGTTTGAGACCAGCCTGGGCAACATAGCGAGACTCCCATCTCCACCACTAATTAAAAAAAATTAGCTGGGTGTGGTGGTGTATGCCTATAGTCTCACCTATTTGAGAGGCTAAGGTGGGAGGATCACTTGAGCCCAGGAGTTTCAGGCTGCAGTGAGCAGGAGAATCACTTGAACCTGGGAGGTGGAGGTTGCAGTGAGCTGAGATCGTGCCACTGCACTCCAGCCTGGGTGACAGAGCAAGACCCTGTCTCCAAAAAAGAAAAAAACAAAAACAAGCAAGCATCCAGAACAACAAACACTCAAACGTGAGTTTCCATAATGTTATATTAGTTCAAGCTTGTTTTGCTGCTTGCTTTGTTGATATCCTCCTATCTGTTTCTGAGGTGTGTGTTTGGTCTCTCTTTTCTTTTTTTGAGATGGAGTCTCGCTCTGTCACCCAGGCTGGAGCGCAGTGGCGCGATCTCAGCTCTCTGCAACCTCCACCTCCCAGGTTCTAAGTGATTCTCCTGCTTCGGCCTCCCGAGTAGCTGGAGTTACAGGCATGTGCCAACATGCCTGGCTAATTTTTTTGTATTTTTAGTAGAGACAGGGTTTCATCACGTTGGCCAGGCTGGTCTCGAACTCCTGACCTCAAGTGATGTGCCTGCATTGGCCTCCCAAAGTGCTGGGATTACAGGCGTGAGCCACGATGCCTGGCCGTCTCTCTTTTCAAGATTCCCTAAGGACAGGAATTTTTTTTAGCAAAGAGCTGTTTAAACTGCCTTCCCAGCCCCTAGCACAGTGTGCTGCAGACTGTGGGTCCTTGGAATCGTCTGCTGACTGGCTAAAATTTCAATGAGATAGAGAGTAACTGATCATATGTTACTTATTCATCTGCAGTTTAGCATTGGGACAGGAAATAAGGAGATTAGGGTGACCAGGAGAAAGAATTGAGGCCAGCTTAGGAGGGACTCACTATTTTTGACAAGATAGCGCAGTGATTTCCTTAAGTCTAAATGCCTGAAAGCAATATATAACCTGTTAAAGAACTTAATCCAACTGTTTAAAACAATCAGGCATATTATATAGCAGAAACTTAATTATGTTTCCTGGAGTAGAAGTCCAGGCTGCCCACACTGCCTTCAGGGCTTGCGGGAAGTTTCCCTGTTTGTCACCTGACTTTCTCCATGAGGCAGTGACACTGGGCAGAGCCTCGTGGTGCCATGGGTCCCATGGAAACCAAATACAGCCTCAGGCTTGGACAGGGCCAAATCCAGTGGGGAATGTTGGCAGGGGCCCCGGGAATGCAGACCTCTCTCTCTCAGAGATTATAAGTAATTTTGAAACATAAAATACCTTTCTCTGTCCTCCACTTTAAGATGTGGACAAGATTCAACAGAAGAGGCAGGGAGCTTCCCTGGGGTTGGGGGAAAAAGACAATAGGAATCTAGAGATCTGGGGTTTTTGTTTGTTTATTTGTTTTTGAGACAAGGTCTTTCTCAGTCGCCCAGGCTGGAGTGCAGTGGCACAATCATAGCTTACTACAGCCTTAAATTCCCAGGCTCAAGTGATCCTCCCACCTTAGCCTCCAGAGTAAGCGAGACCACAGCCATGCATCACCATGCCCCGCTAATTTTTAACATTTTTAGTAAAGATGGGATCTCACTATGCTGCTCAGACTAGTCTCAAACTCCTGGGCTCAAGTGATCCTCCTGCCTCATCCTTCCTAAGTGCTGGGATTACAGGCGTGATCGACCACACTTGGCGGATATGTGGGGTCTTTACCTAGCTGTGCTAGAGCCTTGAGGTAAGTATGGGAGAGGTGACCTTTGCAGCCTAAGGGGAGTATTCCCTACCCCCAACCACCTCGGGGAAAATGGTTTCTCCTTCCCTTTTGTCAAGCAAGGGAAGAAGAAGAGAAGTCACTCAAGGCTAGAATTGGGGAAATCTCAGGGTGTACATACCTTCAAAGCTGGGCTGAGAGGGTGTGTATATGCAAGGGGAGGAAAGCTGGGCAGCACCTGTTGTTCCTGTGATACTCACCTTTGCAAATCTGTACAATCCCCATGATGATAATCAGGGCCAAGGCCAGGAGCTTCCCAGCTGTGAAGACGTCTTGAACCCGGGTGGCCCACCGCACACTGGAACAGTTGACCCATGTGAGGAGCACTGAAATGAAAGACCCCCAAAGAGATCTTCAGGGGCTGTATCTGGCTGCATGATGCCCAAGGCACACAAGCAGAAGTGTTCCCTCGTCCTGATGATGAGATTGTAATAGGTGAGCCAGATACCCAGCAAGCTCAACCTCAGGGACCAGAGACTATGGCTCGGTTAATGGGTTACAAATGAAGATTACATGTCCCAACTTAGAACTTGGGAACAGCATGCCCTGGTGAGGGCTGGAAGCCAGAAGTAGGCATGGAAGTGTAGGCACTGGCTTTGGGGGTAAAATCATATCTGATCAGGGCACAAGTATGGGCTTTGTCTTCAAGTTGTTATTTATGCAAGGGGAGCTGTGAGCAGCTGGTGGGATTCAGGAAGTCACCTTCCTGAGCCTGATTTTGGGGTAACAGAGGCTTAGGGGAATCTTCTGTTACTTAGGCTTATTGAGATATAATCTACATCTTACTAAAACTCACCTTTTTTAAGTGTACAGTTTGATGAGATTTGACAAATGCATTGAATGGCTTAATCACTTCAACACTTCATATGTAGAACATTCCCAACACTCTAAAAAGTTTCCTTATGCATCATGCTCCTTTGTAGTCAGTGAGGCAAATCTTCTTATCCTACCTCTATAAGCATTACTTTGACTTCTGTCCCTATAGCTTTGTCTTTTTCAAAATGTCATGTAAATGGAATCATACAATATGTGGTCTTTTGTGTTTGACTTCTTTCACTTAACATAATGCTTTCGAGATCTACTCATGTTGTTGCATATATTACAATTTGTTCCTTTTTATTGCCAGATAGCATTCTACGATATACAGGTATCTGTTTGTTTTTCCATAGACATTTGGGTTGCTCACAGTGTGGGACTATTATGAAGAGTTGTGATAAATACTTGCGTAGATGTCTTTTTTCTTTTTGTGGATTGTAGAGATCTTTGAGTGGGGTTTTCATTGCTCTTGAGTAAGTCCCCAGGAATGAGATTCTGGGCCATAGAGTAAATGTGTTTAACTTTATAAGAAACTGCCAAACTGTCTTCCACAGTGGCTGTCTCATTTCGCATTCCCACTGTCATGTCAGAGTTCCTGTTGCTCTTCATCTTTCCCAGCATTTGGTATTGTCAGTTTTTGCTAATGGGCATGTAGTTGTATTTCATTATGGTTTTCATTTGCATTTCCCTAATGACTAATGATGTTGAGCAACTTTTCATGTGCTTATTTGCCATCCATTTACAAATCTTCTGTGGTGGCATGGGGAGTTGCAATTCTCTACAAAAAATTTTAAAAATAAGCTGGATGGTGTGGCAGCTCTGACTTCACTTGAATGGCTGATCAAATTTTATCAATATCTTATTCTTAAATGGTACTTCTACTTTCCAAGTATTTCCCAACCTTACTTGATGCTGAGAAGGTTAGGGTAGGATGGTCCTGACATTACCCGTCTGTAACCTTCCTTCGTGCACCGTCTCCACCTGGCAAATCCCTTCTCCTCTTTCAAGATCCAGCTTAAATGTCACCTGTTCTATGAATCTTTATAATTCAGCATGTTATTTATTCCTAACAACATGCCTGCAAGGGAAGATATATCAGCTGTGTTTTGTACACGAGGAACAAAGTTTGTTCCTTCTTTCCAGAACAATCCCATACCACTTTGTTTATATCTAACATTGGGACGTATTTCTTTTTTCTTTTCTTTTCTTTTTTTTTTTTTTGAGACAGAGTCTCACTCTTTCGCCCAGGCTGGAGTGCAGTGGCGCAATCTCGGCTCACTGCAAGTTCCACCTCCCGGGTTCACGCCATTCTGCTGCCTCAGCTGGGATGCCACCACATCCAGCTAATTTTTTGTATTTTTACTGGAGACGGGATTTCACCGTGTTAGCCAGAATGGTCTCAATCTGCTGACCTCCTGATCCTCGGCCTCCCAAAGTGCTGGGATTACAGGCATGAGCCACCGTGCCTGGCCAGGATGTATTTCTTTGTATCAAAATGACCTGCTTCTGGCTGGGCGCGGTGGCTCACGCTTGTAATCCTAGCACTTTGGGAGGTCAAGGTGGGTGGATCATGAGGTCAGGAGTTCGAGACCAGCCTGGCCAACACAGTGAAATCCCGTCTCTACTAAAAATAAAAAAATTAGCTGGGCATGGTGGCGAGTGCCTGTAATTCCAGCTACTCGGAAGGCTGAGGCAGGAGAATCACCTGTACCTGGGAGGCGGAGGTTGCAGTGGGCCAAGATTGTGCCACTGCACTCCAGTGTGGGCGACAGAGCTAAACTACATTTTTTTTTTTTTTTTTAAGACACCAAGGGCAAGTATATGTTTTCACGTTTTTAAATCTCAGGACATATCATTGGTGCCTGCAAATAGTAGGTGCTCAGCAAGTATTTAATAAAAGAATTTAAAAATATCACAGTTCATTAGCCTTCCAATATCATCTCGGTCTACACGTTCCACAATGCACATCAACCGCTTCTGCTCCCCAAGAACCTGATCAAAAGGAGATACAATCCCTAGTTGGCTTCATGTTGCCAAAGGGCAACAGGAAACTTGACTTCAAGAGTAGAAGCTCCTGACTCCTCATGGAAGAGCTATTATCCAAGATGATGTCATATAAGGAGAAGCAAAACATGTTGTCAGAGGAAGGATTTTAAGTGCCCAAGCAGGGAGAACACTTTGTAAATACCCGAATGTTCCAGATGGACTGACATCCTGATAAATACACATTTGGTTTGTCTTACTCAATTCAATAAGGATTTCAGGATCATGTGCCTGGTGACAAGCCAACCTAGGTCACTCTAAATAACTGGGTCTGTGATCTCAGCTTCTTCCCTGGGCCCCAAGGCATGCAAGGTACAAGGCTGGGCCCCTTCACCCAGGAATTCAGGCAGACACAGCAGTAACTCAAGGATAAAGGAGATTGATAAAAGGAAGGAAGGAAGATTAGGAAACAAACCCCAGGAGCCTCAGGGACAGGTAAGGATTACACAATAAGGAACCAGATCTTGATCTCAGGGAAGAAAATCCTTCTCCAAGGGGAGGAGAGGGCAGGAGGGGGAAGTGACAGAAAGTACTTGAGGAAAACAAGGGCAGAGCGGGACAACTCAAAGAAATCCCTCCTCCCCCAAGCAGACCACCTCCCTGTTGTGCTGGAAAAGAAAACATGAAATCATCTTTACAAGATGGACCTTACTGAGTCACACAGAAAGACACCTTTAAACTATCAGCTCTGTGGTCTTCCTGGGGTGACAGAGATAGGGATGCTTTGTCAAATAACCTATCTGTGGCTATCTTCTATCTTGCCTAATCTTATCTCCATCACTTCCCAAGAACCCAGCCCTTGACTAATATTTAACCTTTCACCTTCACAATAATCTTTCAGAAACAAAAAGAAATTCGGAGAATGAGGTGGGGATAGGCAGGTTGCCTGTGACACCTAATCTCTTTGGAACAATGGCTTCAGGCCCCAGATCTGGCCCTTCACCCTGCAGTTGGGTGATCACACCATGTGACTGAGGGGAAAGAGGGTATCAGTCTCCTGGTACCACAAGACAACTTCCCTCACAGCAGGCTGAAACCTGAGCCTCCATCCAGAGAGGAAAGGTCAGTGGGTGCTTGCCAAGTTCCTGCCCTGCTTAGGAGCCCTGCTGCTGGCTAGCTACTGCCTGGCACTTGTCTGTTGCTGACGATGATATTCTAGAACCCTCTCTTCTCGGCTAGACCCTGAATTCCACATGCCTGAGATACAGTGACCTCAGGGAAGCTACATGTAGATGAGGATCATTGGCCACAGCAGCTTTGAAATGTGAGGGGCTTTTCATCCAACCATCCATCCATTCATCCATCCATCTATCCATCCATCCATCCATCATAGATCCATTCACCCATCCACCCATCTAGCCATCCATCATCCATGCATTCATCCACCCACCCGTCTATCCATCCATCATCCATCCACCTACCCACCCATCCAACCATCCATCATCTATCCATCCATCCACTCATCCACTCATCCATCATTCATGCAGGGCCTACATGTACTAGGCATTCTAGTTGGTGGGGAGGTTATTGATAAGACACAAGTCCCTGCCTTTAGGAAGTTGGCAGTGTAACAGGGATGACAGGTGAAGAGATGGCCACAAAACAATGAGGTGATGGCAAAGTTATTCGCAGAAGCTAGTGGGCATCTATGAGGAACCCCTAACTCAGCCCAGGGGAATCAGAGATGCCTCCTATAGGAGGAAGAGACCCTGGCAACATGGAGAAATTTATAATCCTGGTCCAGCTGGACAAAATAAAAAGTCATAAGACTCTGGTTCTTGTCCATTGTAATCTAGTTGTGGGAGTGGCTGCTGCTTCTTTAGAGGCCCTCATGGAATTCCAGGCTTGTATATATATTTTTGGGCATTTCCTCCCCTCTTTCTTTCTTGCTTCCTGGGCAAAAAATAAGATGAAAGACTATTAAGAAGACAAGAGTTCAAGAAGATGCTTAAGTCAGGGGCGGGTTACTTAATCCATCCAGTCTGAAATACTCAACATCAAGGTGACAGAAGAGATACAAAGAATGAGTCAGGCAGGAGGAGGAAAATTCAGATTTTAGCAATCTGGAACACTGCCCAGAGTCCAGGGCCTCCCAGCTGCCAAGTAGGAGAGATGGGCTCAATGCTTTCTGCAGGACTGGCAGAGGGATTCAGAGTCCTTGCTGCCGACCTGTAACTGGCTTGTCCACTGTGGAGCGCTGGGCTCCCTGCAGAGAAGGTGCCCTCAGCCCCAGCCCAGCTCTGACCCCAGATTTTGATCTCCAGGAATTACAGAAGTCTCTCCTTCACTTCCTCCCCTTGGCAATGACAGCAGATCTCTTTGTATTGGGGGCAGTTGAAGGTAGAATTATGACCATCCAAGATATCAACATTCTAATCCCTGAGATTTGTGACTATGTTATTTTAAATGACAAAAGGAACTTTGCAAACGTGATTAAGTATTTTTTTTTTTTTTTTGGAGATGGAGTTTCCCTCTTGTTGCCCAGGCTGGAGTGCAATGGCGTGGTCTCGGCTCACTGCAACCTCCGCCTCCCATGTTAAAACGATTTTCCTGCCTCAGCCTCCCAAGTAGCTGGGATTACAGGTGTCTGCCACCACACCTGGCTAATTTTTGTATTTTTGGTAGAGACAGGTTTCACCATGTTGGCCAGGCTGGTCTCAAACTCCTGAGCTCAGGTGATCCACCCACTTTGGCCTCCCAAAGTGCTGGAATTACAGGCCTGAGCCACCACGCCCAGCCACGTTAAGGATCTTAAGATGGGGAGATTATCCTGGATTATCCAGAGGGCCCAGTGTTGTCACAGGAGTCCTTATAAGAGGGAGGTAAGAGGGTCAGAGTTACAAAAAGACATGTGATCATGCAACCATCAGACAGACAGAAAGAGAGACTTGAAGATGCTATGCTGCTGGCTTTGAAGATGAAAGATGGGGCCATGAGCCAAAGAATGCAGGAGGTCCCCAGAAGCTAGAAAAGGCAAGGAATTCTCCCCAGAGCCTCTAGAAGAAATTCAGGCCTGCTGACCCCAGAGTTTAGGACTTCTGACTTCCAGGACTAAGATAGTACATTTGGCCGGGCACGGTGGCTCACGCCTGTAATCCCAGCACTTTGGGAGGCCAAGGCGGGTGGATCACGAAGTCAGGAGATCAAAACCATCCTGGCTAACACGGTGAAACTCCGTCTCTACTAAAAATACAAAAAATTAGCCGGGCATGGTGGTGGGCGCCTGCAGTCCCAGCTACTCGGGAGGCTGAGGTAGGAGAATGGCGTGAACCCAGAGGTGGAGCTTGCAGTGAGCAGAGATCACGCCACTGCACTCCAGCCTGGGTGACAGAGCGAGATTCTGTCTCAAAAAAAAAAAAAAAAAAAAAAAAAAAAAAAAAAAGCTAGTACATTTGCATAGTTTTAAACCACTAAGTTTGTGGTTACTTGTAACAGTACCAATAGGAAATAGATACCAGACAGACATTATGCAGAAAGACTAGACAGCAGGGACATACCCTTAAAGAGAAAAGCTTTTAAACAGCAGCCAGGCAACACATACCAGGAGCCCAAAGGAGTGTCTGGCCACAGGCCTTGCGGGACACCAGATGGAGGGAAGGGATGGTGCTCTCTAGAAGTGGGTAGTGAAGGTGAGATCACCAGTGTGCTCACCTGGTTAGCAAAGTTCCACACCACATAGCTGCTTCCCACTTCTTCCAGCTTCCCAACCCTAGCTGGGATCCCACAGCTAAAGTGTTCCTATTTCCTCTTCCTCCATTTGGTAATTCAATACAGTAGCAAACAGCCTTGTCTTGTAACTCTAGCAGTGTTGTTTTTCCTCTTTCCTTTTAGAGAAATCCAGGGCAAAAGACAAAATATCCCTCCTTCATCTAATTCAGGTTCTCCTTCAGTCTCCCCTGTATTCCTTACAACTTCAGGCCCACCCACACAACCCAGATACACACACAAACACTGGCCCAAGAATCACAAACTTCTTGGAAGGCGAGTGGAGTGCCAGGATGTTCATAGACATGAATCCTTTATTTTCTGCCCCCATGATTTTGTTGGTCTCCTTATTTTACTGGCCAGAAGCCACAATCAAAGGCCACAAAAGAGGTCAAGATAGAAAGCCAAGAGATTATTATCCCAAGAGTCCCGAGTCTGAGTACACTGTTCACGTTGGAGGGGACAGAGTGGCCACACCGTGTACTGTCCTGTGGTAGACAACACCAAAACACACCTTGGCAGAGCTTGCTCTGTATCCTTCCAGGCTGAGTCAACCCATTTTTAACCCTAAATTAATACACAGTCACGTGCTACATAATGACATTCTGGGCAACAACAGACTACTTATACCTCCGTGGTCCTGTAAGATTCGAAGACCATATTTTTACTGTATCTTTTCTCTGTTTAGATATGTTTAATGAACAAATACAACTGCCTACAGTGCTCAGTACAGTAACATGCTGTACAGGTTTGTAGACTAGGAGCAACAAGCTACACCATGTAGCCTAGGTGTGTAGTAGGCTATGCCATCTAGTTTCATGTCAGTACAGTCTATGATGTTTGCATAATGACTAAATTATCTAAGGATACATTTCTCAGACTGTATCCTTATCATTAAGCAATGCATGAGAGTATTATAGACTATAGGTAAAAGAAACAATTTAAAATTAATTTCTTCAGTGCATTTTGAAGTAGAACATCAACGAATCATTAGCATAAACAAATACATCTGCATTTAGAAGGTTTTAAGGATGGATTGGGGAGTTGTGGAGCTGGTTTTAAGTCCCTGCAATCATTCCAGAGGTGAGGCTGTGACTTTATCACTCTTCCCCTCAACTCTAGCTAGCAGCACCTGGGAAGTGAAGGATGATGTGGGTTTCTGAATCTTTTTTGGGTGTGGAACAAGGGAGCAGAGCTCAGAGGAGCTTGTGTAAGGTGTGAAGTGGTAAGAATGGGGAGGAGGATCACCAGCAGCATGAAAGATAGGAGCCAGAGATGGCTCTCTCAGAGGGACCCGGCAGGTCTGAATCTGAGAATCACAGAACTTTTGAACTTGAAGAACTCAGTGGCCATGGTGCCTTTGCCAGCTTAGTCACGTACTCTCAGTTAACCTCTTTGAACCTCCCTTTTCTCCAGGTAAAATCTAAGGTCCATTTGAACAGTGTGACGATACTCTGTATCCTGTGTATTGTTGCATACATTTTTTTTTTTTTTTTTGAGATGGAGTCTCGCTCTGTTGCCCAGACTGGAGTGCAGTGGCACGATCTTGGCTCACTGCAAGCTCTGCCTCCCAGGCTCACGCCATTCTCCTGCCTCAGCCTCCCGAGTAGCTGGGACTACAGGCGCCCGCCACCACGCCTGGCTAATTTTTTGTATTTTTAGTAGAGATGGAGTTTCACCGTGTTAGCCAGGATGGTCTCGATCTCCTGACTTCGTGATCCGCCCACCTCGGCCTCCCAAAATGCTGGGATTACAGGCGTGAGCCACCACGTCTGGCCTGTTGCATAAAATGTTAAATGGTTATTTTTATTGTTTATCTTAAGAAACTATAGACTAAGAAAGTCAAAAAGAGCATGTGATTTGCTCAGGATCATGCTGACACTCAGAGGCAAAGCAGAGTGGCGGGGAATGGGAATGGTTTGGAAGATTTTAGAAATCATATCATGCATCAGACCACATTGTACATCGTGCCCCTGACCCTTCTCAATTTCTAATCTGTTCCATCTTTTTCTCAGGAGGATGCTCCTCCACAAATGACCTGCCCTGGGGTCCTTCAACCCAGCTGTCTGGAAGTTGGAAGTGGGTCACAGGTACAGGCTGGGGGCTGGGGAGCACCGGCCAAGGCACTGGACCAGGAGCCCAGATGGTCAAACATGTTCCTGTGCCTCAGTTTCCACAAGTGATGAAAATACCACCAGATCTTATAAGTCACGTGCCTCTGTCTGCTAGGGAGGAACACCCTGCAGAAAGCTGAAGAGATGCGTGGTTGCTGCCCGTGCTGCCCCACTCCTCAGGCTCCACAGACACTGTCTGCTGCCAGCGGTGCGCATACAGCCACAAATAATCCCCTGGTGGCCAGAGTGGCCTTGAGGTCCTGTCTGGCACACAGTAGGTGCTAAGCTTACTGAATGGAAATGACAGACAGATACATCTACACAGAAAATTCAGGGAGAGTGCACATAGAAGCCATTGTGCTGCTCTAGGGAGTAAATATCAGGTTTAATATGTCATGGGATGGCCCATGAAGCAAGGCAAGTGCCCCGGATGCCAGACAGAATTGTGGGGAGAGGGTACATATTGTGGCTGCCTCTCCTTCCTCTAAGAAAGCTCACAAAGTACAACCAGGCACAGTTACTCACACCTGTAATCCCAGTGACAGTAGAGGCTGAGGTGGGAGGATCAATTGAGGCCAGAAGTTTGAAGTTTGAGGCCAGCCTGGGCAACACAGCAAGATCCTGTCTCTTAAAAAATAACAGAAAATTAGCCAGATATGGTGACATGTACCTGTAGTCCCAGCTACAATGGAGGCTGGGGTGGGAGGATCACTTGAGCCCAGGAATTCAAGGCTGCAGTAAGCTGTGATTGTGCCATTGCACTGGCCTGGGTAACCCTGTCTCTTTAAAAAAAGAAAAAGAAAAAGAAAAAAGCTTGCTGGGCACGGTGTCTCACACCTGTAATCCCAGCACTTTGGGAGGCTGAGGTGGGTAAATCACTTGAGGTCAGGAGTTCAAGACCAGCCTGGCCAATATAGCAAAACCCTGTCTCTATTAAAAACACAAAAATTAGCTGGGTGTGGCAGTGCATGCCTGTAATGCCAGCTACTCGGGAGGCTGAGAATTGCTTGAACCTGGGAGGCAGAGGTTGCAGTGAGCCAAGATTGCGCCACTGCACTCCAGCCTCAGTGACAAAGACTCTACCTCAAACAAAACAAAACAAAACAAAAACAAAGAAAAAAAAAGCTCACTAAGAGTACACGTTATTCCCAGAGAGAGACTACTTGATAACTTTTCTTTTCTTGAGATGGGGTCTCATTCTGTCACCCAGGCTGGAGTGCAGTGGTCTGATGTTGGCAAACTACAATCTCTGCCTCCCAGGCTCAAGCAATCCTCCCACCTCAGCCTCCCGAGTAGCTGGGACCACAGGTATGTGCCATCACATCCAGCTAATTTTTTGTATTTTTGGTCGAGACAGGGTTTCCCCATGTTGCCCAGGCTAGTCTTGAACTCTTGAGCTCTAGCAATCTGCCCACTTTGGCATCTCAAAGTGCTGAGATTACAGGCATGAGCCACCATTGTTTTTTTTTTTGAGACAGGGTCTTACTCTGTCACCCAGGCTGCAGTGCAGTAGCATGATGATGGCTCACTGTAGTCTCAACCTCCCCAGACTCAGATGATCCTCCCACCTCAGCCTCCTGAGTAGCTGAAACTACAGGTATGTGCCACCAGGCCCAGCTAATTTTTGTATTTTTTGTAGAGATGGGGTTTTGCCAGGTTGCCCAGGCTGGTCTAGAACACCTGGGCTCAAGTGAGTCACCTGCCTTGGCCTCCCAAAGTGCTGGGATTACAGGTGTGAGCCACCACACCCGGCGATGACTGTTTTCAGGTGCTCCCTTGCTTTGGATACAGGACTCTGGCTTCTCATTGAGCTGGGTCAGCAGGGGTTCATTTTGTGCCTTCCTCAAGGAGCCAATGAACATTCCCACATGGATCCCTGAACTAATCTCATTTCTTCTACTAAGCCAGCTGCCACTCGATGAACCACACTATTCTGGTCTGACAGGGTAAAGGTTGCCATCTGGATACGGGGCTGGATTGGTTGTTATAAGGACAGTGCTAAGAAGAATGAACCAGTTGGGACTCTCCTTGCAGCCAACTCTTGGCCCTAGAGGTAAATATTTGAAGCCTGCACCCTACCACCCAAGGCTTGTTTCCATCCTCATAGGTGATCAGAGGCAGGAATGACCATAGAAACCCAGAACCTCATTTTATTTTATTTTATTTTTCTTTTACAGATGGGGTCTCATTCTGTTGCCCAGGCTGAAGTGCAATGGCGTGATCATAGCTCATTGCAGCTTCCAAGTCCTGGGCTCAAGCGATCTGCCTGACTCAGCTTCCCAAAGTGCTAGAATTACAGGTGTGAGCCTCCATGCCGGCCGCAGAACCTCATTTTATATGTGAGTGAATTTAGACCTCAGCTAATTCACAGTAAAGACCAGACTGGGACAGCCCGATTCCCAGTTGCTTGTTCTGCCTCTGCCCAGCCTTCCTTCATCATACACACATCACTCTGCTTTCCCTTGGACACTCCCACATCATCTCTCCTCCTGCTTGGGTCAGTGGTACCCATGGTCACTACTGCCAGTGCCACTTGGGACTCTGGATCTGTCACCAAGACGCTGGTTAGCCCCAGCCTGGACTGCTTTCTGGGCAGCAGGAAGGAAGATGCCAATATGGCAAAAGGGGAAGACTTTGACAGTTATGCCTCAGAAACCAAGAAAGGTGCATCCATTGCTCCCAGGGCTTTAGAAAGTCATTTCCCACAGGGATCTCCACCTTGGGTTCCCTCCCACCAGCCCCCTTATCAATGTCACCGTCACATGTTCCCTCCAAACTCCTGAACTCCATGTGGATTTCTCGGTTTTGCTGGCTTGCACCTTTCTCAGGAGTGGGCTGGACTGGCTTGGAAAGGCTTGGTTTTCCTTTAACATTTCCAGAACCAGGCCTCTCCTTCTCGTCTGTTCAGATAAGTGAAAACAGGCAGTAGAAAGGGGGAAAAATGTCCAGACTTGCCAAAGTCCATAAAGACAGATGGTGAAGAAGAGAGGGAAAGAGCACAAGAAACCACAGGGAGGGAGCAAGCGGAGGACAATGCAGATGAGTGGGAGAGAAAGAGGGCTTGAGAGGAGCACAACAGAGAGAGGCCAGGACTGAAAACAGCAAGATGGAATGTACTAAGCAGACGGCTGGTGACAAAGGAAGCAGTGACGCCACTTTGTAGAAATCAGAACACCCTGTTCCTCTCCAAACCTGCAAAACAAGCACCTTTCCGGATGGAGCTCCCCAGGCCTCTGAAACGCCATAAATTTCACCTGGGTCATGGCCTGCCAGAGGGTTGGCTTCTCAGCCTCACCTTTTGCTGGGGCGTGCACTTCTCTGCCTTCTGCCACGCTGTGGCCAGCTCCCACAGACTCCCTCCCCTCCAGCTGGAGCAAAAGGGGTGAGGCATGTCCCTCCCAGCAGCCCTCTGGGTCTGGGTGCCCAGGCTGGAGGTTGGAGCCCCAGGGAAGCCGGGCCTGCGGGGGCGTGGGTGTGGCTACGCTCGGCTCTGTGATTGGCTGCACCAGGCTCCTTGGCCACCTCCCCCGCTTGGGAAGGAACTGAGCACGTGTTTCTAATTGTGGAAAAGCTGCTTCGTTTCCAGATCTAGGATCTAGGAGGTAAGCAGTGCCGGCTGCCAAAAGGCACTGATAGGCAAAGAAAACACGGAGGCCTGTTTGACCTCTAACGCACACAACCCAAGGCTCTGATAAGGTTCCAGTTCTGCCCACGCAGGTCACACGGAACAGTCTTTCCTCGTCAAAGACCCGGAGAGGCCTGGAGGTGTGGGGGAGTGGCGAGACTCGGATCCAGCTTCACAGAACCCTCCTAGAATCCTTCTCTATTCCCCGCTAACCCCCACCTGAGGGCCAAGACATTTTTCATAGCAGGTGAGGAGCCACATTATAAAGTCTTTCGGTACCTTGATTATTGTACATGTAATATAACTTGTCTGATGAAGTTATACATATAACTTGACTGGTGAAAGACAAAAACGTTAAAAAAAAAAAACCAAAAAAACACAAAAAGCCACACAACAGCAACCAAAAAAAATCAAAGCAGCCCTTCCTCATAAAACTGCGCTTTGATCCCAGCTTCTATAAAGTGCACAGTGGGGAGTGTGGTTTTGAAACAGATCTTGCCTATCGCACTATAGTAACATTTCCCCTTCTCCAGCCCTTTTCATCTCGAAGCGCTTAAAATGTTTTAGAAATCTCGGAACCCCCTCCAAAGGAGAGGAGGTGCTCTGAGCCTTCCGGAAGGGCCTCTCTCTTCCAAGGACACACCAGCAGAGGAGGAGGGTGCCGAGAAGCTGTGAGGGCTGTGAGTGCTCCTGGAGGCACACAGCTTTTACCAAACACTTCCAGCTAAGCTCCTGCCCATACTGCCCCATCCCCTCCCCTCCTCCCTTCGTGGCTCTGTCTTCCCCTTCCTTCTTACCCTATTAGCTCCTGTGCCAGCTGCTGGAGCTGGTGTTTCTGCTGAATCACCACCCAGTACTTAGCTCAGCCAAGAGGCAGGAATACCCAGCTCAGCATTTTCCAAGAGCTGAGTAGTTCTCTCTTCAGCATGAGCTAAACATGGCTCCTCAGCTGGCCTGAGCCGGGGAGAACCGAAAAACTGAAGATACCAGGAAATCCAGGGGTGGCCTGCCATGCCACCGTGGGGAACCCTATTTTAATCCTACTCATTACTTTTTCAGCCTGGACCTGAAAAATTGCTCTCACACCCCAATTCTCAAGACTGATGTCCCCCAGATGCGGAGCAAGGTAGATGAGAATGGGTTCTGTTGAGTCTGCACTGAGCCCAGGAAGGCTAGCCTGACCCTCCATCATATTTCAGTCTTGGAAGACAGGGTATGGATCCTGTGAGGTGTCGTTGGTTCTTGGACCAGAAGGCTTGTAGGCTCTGTTGGTGTTCACTAAATTCTATAAACCTGGACCCAGGCTGCAAAATTCCCCCAAAATGGTTCAGTTATAACCCAATTCCAATGGTAGCTCATACTTAAACTTGCTAAACTCTTTTTTCTTTTCTTTTCTTTTTTTTTTTTTTTTTTGAGATGGAGTTTCGCTCTTGTTGCCCAGGCTGGAGTGCAATGGCGCAATCTCGGCTCACCGCAACCTCTGCCTCCCGGGTTGAAGCGATTCTCCTGCCTCAGCCTCCCGAGTAGCTGGGATTACAGGCATGTGCCACCACGTCCAGCTAATTTTGTATTTTTAGTAGAGACGGGGTTTCTCCATGTTGGACAGGCTGGTCTTGAATTCCCGACCTCAGGTGATCCACCAGCCTCAGCCTCCCAAAGTACTGGGATTACAGGGGCGAGCCACTGCGCCTGGACTTTTTTCTTTTTTTAATATGGAATGCTTCGCGAATTTGCATGTCATCTGTACATGGGGCCATGCTCATCTTCTCTGTACTGCTCCAATTTTAGTATATGTGCTGCTAAAGTGAGCACAACTTGCTGAACTCTTATAACAGAGATGCCCTTTCTTCTTTCCCCCAAAGCTCCAAGTACCACTGGGCCTCACTCCCATAAGCCTTCTGATTTTATGTTCTTAGGTATGTAATATAAATTTGGCGTGTCACATTAATCCTTAAAAGTTTACCAGACACAGGGCCTGGCGCGGTGGCTCATGCCTGTAATCCCAGCACTTTGGGAGGCCGAGGCGGGCGGATCACCTGAGGTCCGGAGTTCAAGACCAGCCTGAACAACATGGAGAAACCCTGACTCTATTAAAAATACAAAAAAATTAGCTGGGCTTGGTGGCGCATGCCTGTAATCTCAGCTCTCAGGAGGCTGAGGCAGGAGAATTGCTTGAACCCGGGAGGCAGAGGTTACGGTGAGCCAAGATGGTGTCATTGCACTCCAGCCTGGGCAACAAGAGCAAAACTCGATCTCAAAAAAAAAAGTTTACCAGACACAATTAGTGGGTGACTCCATTTAAATCATGGGCCCTGGCTCCTCTGAGAAAAACAAAGTGATCCTTGACAGTCAGCAACAAAAGGCCAGAGGAGAATTTAAGTTTCTAGGCTGGTACAAGAAAGTAGGCAAATCTTTACCACACCTGGTGGAAGCTGAACTCCAAAAGAGTTTCCTGTTTCAGGAAACCTCAGTCCCATTCACTATTCTCCCAATCAGAAGTAGACGTATTTCCAGAAACAAGCCCCTCATTCCCCACTTTCCAGGGTGTGGGCTGTGTAGACACACACACTCTCTGAACAGCAGAACTTCGGTCTGAGAGTAAAAGCTGAAGAGCAGAAGAGACACTATGGGAATCAGGAAAGAGGAGGTGATCCGGGAGAGCAGTTGAAGCACATTGAAATGAAGAAGACTGACTTCTCAGGTAGCTTACTTACTCTGCCATTATAGATATAGAGTCTAAAAGCACAGGGGATGCTTCCTCAAGTCCCAGCAACAGATCTTAAGTGTTGAAGAGTGAGTAAAAAGGGTGACAAAGACAGAGGGATCAACTTGACTAGTTTGAACCACACCAATTCAGACAATATGACAATATGTACAGACAATACGAACCAGTGTTGTCCCTGATTTACTTCACTTGTATCCCCAACAAGACCATGCAGTCCTTGACTCCTTCAACCTTAATCACCAAGGGCTACCAATTCTACCTTCTAATGCTAACCAAAAGCATCTACTTTTCTCTACTCCCACTGCCCCAAGATGCACATGACGGTCATCTCTAACCTGAATCCCTACAACTGCATTGTAATCATCTTTTCTTGCCTCTGATTTATTCCCCTCACCAATCCATCCTTTAGCCTTGCAGCATGACTCTCCTAAGATACAAATACGATCATGTCGGTCTTCTGTTTGAAACCCTTCAAACCTCATTCCTCCTAGGGGAGAGCCCAATCTCTTTATGGCCCATGAGGCCTTTCGTGATGGGGTCCTTGCTTCTATTATACATTTCTTGCCTCCTAGTCATGGTGTGGCTATACTGAACAACCTTTAGTTCCCACAAACAGCTGTGATTTTTCCTGTCCTCAGACCTTGACATATGTTAATTCGTTCTGCTAGAACATTCTCCCCACCCCATTCTACTCCACCCTCCCTCCATGCTGAACATTTCCTGACTATTTCCAACTGGTCTTTCAGCCTCAATTTACATGTCACTTTCTCTAAGAGTTTCTTCAACCCCAGTCCCATCTTCACTTTTCTTGTAGGAGCTACCTGGATGCTGTCCTCTTGGGGAACTGGAGTTCCCTGTATACTTGTCGGGAACATCCACTGGACTGTGAGTTCCTTGGTACAAGAGCTAAGTATCCCCATGCCTGCCACAGTGCCTGGAGCAGAACAGACACTCAAATATTTAATAATGTATGACTGATTCTGTATTACCTGCGGCATCATAGAGGACACACAGGTGGGTGCAGTATAATCCGTGTTAAGAAAGAAGACTAAATCTGCTGCTGCTGCTTCATGTGAGAATGAGAGTCTTTTGGTTCATTATTGTCTCCTCTGTGCCAAGAACAGTAACTAGCCCATCATGGGCACTTGATAAATGTTTGCTGAATGAATGAAGTGTGGCATTTATATAATATTTCCCAAGAGTCCTAATCCCTTTCCAAGTTATACTGCTCTAGAGCAGGCAGAATTTTGAGCAGGATCCTGGAAGTACTACCCTGGGGAAGATTCTAACCACAGACCTGCTCAGCACCCCTCGGGGCTCTAGGGAGGACATGGAAGGCAAACACAGACACATTTTTTTTTTTTTTGAGACAGTCTAGCTCTGTTGCCCAGGCTGGAGTGCAGCGGCACAATCTCGGCTCACTGCAACCTCCGTCTCCTGGGTTCAAGCGATTCTTCTACCTCAGTCTCCCGAGTAGCAGGGACTACAGGTGCGCACCACTGTAAATCATACCTTATCTCTTCTTAGTGTAGGAGTTCAGTATGGTGATTAGCTGATGGAATTTTTTTCTTCGTTTTCTTTTTTTTTTTTTTTGAGACGAAGTCTTGCTCTGTCCTCCAGGCTGGAGTGCAGTGGCGCGATCTCGGCTCACTGCAGCCTCCGCTCCCAGGTTCATGCCATTCTCCTGCCTCAGCCTCCCGAGTAGCTGGGACTACAGGCGCCTGCCACCACGCCTGGCTAATTTTTTTTGCATTTTTAGTAGAGACGGAGTTTCACTGTGTTAGCCAGGATGGGCTCAATCTCCTGACCTCGTGATCCGCCCGCCTCGGCCTCCCAAAGTGCTGGGATTGCAGGCGTGAGCTACCGTGCCCGGTCCTGCTGATGGATTTTTTTAGTTTCTTTCTCTTTTCCAAAAAAAAAAAAAAACCACACACACACAAATCTGCTTACAGAATAATTTTCATCTTAATGCATCATAAAAATGAAAAATGAGATGTTAGTCAAACTGGCCATTGAGTAAAAATCAAGAGATTTTCAATACATTTAGATTTTAAATGCTGGCTAGTTAGAAGGTGTACAGAGAACAATGGAGTCTTGGATGTATAGGAATCAAATGTAGGCCAGTCTGTATTTGTCTGAATTCATATAAACAAGGCTGATCGGATACCCGAAGAACTCTCTGGGGACTAGGGAAGGGCAAGAAGGCAGTGCTGCCCAGGTATCTGAAGGAATATGTTTAGTGTCTGGGGATGAGAAGTTTGGGGGCAGAGAATATGAAGGCTCAAGGGAAAATAAACTGAGGTTAAGGGATTTAGATGATAGGAAAGACTGTTGAATGCTCTGATGTGAAGGGATTGATTAAATTTGTAAGAGACTTGCAAAACAACCCACGAGTTTCTCTGTGACAGCATTCTGCACCAGGCAGTTGGAGGCTTTCTGCAGAGGAATTGCAAAGCAACTCAGGAGTTTGAAGCAACACGTGAAGTCCTTTCCTTTCCAAATAGCTCAAGGAAGAAGAGAAATCTGAAGCCCTGGAAAAAGCTAGTCTCTTAGGAATCTCAGTAGCAAGATAGAAAACAAGATTAGACGCATTTTTTCCTTGAGAAATGCATACAGGATATTTCTTTCTCCTGAGGGTGAGGAAGGAGAAGGAGCTTCTTTAGGTCAAGACATTCAGGGAGAAGTGAGGAAGTTGAATAAAAAGAATTGATTCCACTCAGGTGCTGGACATGACTCCAACCCCAAATGAGAGGAAGGAGGCCAGGAGCTGACTGAATGAAAGGTGACCCAGTCTCCAAGAGAATGGGGGACAAATATATCCCAAAGGAAAACTCAGAGTTGCACAGATGCACATATGGAAGCCTGGGAAAGGGTGTCCCCTGGACCCAGTGCTTCCTCTGGATCACTGTGGACACTTTGTTTACAACTAGAGACCCAGGTAACAGCCAAAAGATGTGGCTACAGGATAAAAGGGCAAGCTGTAGGCTGGGTGCAGTGGCTCACACCTGTAATCCCAGCACTTTGGGAGGCCAAGGTGGGCGGATCACGAGGTCAGGAGATCGAGACCATCCTGGCGAACACGGTGAAACCCCATCTCTACTGAAAATACAAAAAATTAGCCAGGCATGGTGGCGGGTGCCTGTAGTCCCAGCTATTCGGGAGGCTGAGGCAGGAGAATGGCGTGAACCCGGGAGGCGGAGCTTGCAGTGAGCTGACATCGCACCACTGCACTTCAGCCTGGGCGACAGAGGGAGACTCTGTCTCAAAAAAAAAAAAAAAAAAAAAAAAGGGCAAGCTGTAGGAATAACCTGTCAATACATATGTCTATGCAGCCAGATCTGTACAGTAACAGATGCACTTTATTTAGAACTATCCACTATGACGGCAGCTACTGGCCAGGGGCTGATAATAAGGGCAGCTATCGCTGCTGACTCTTTTTATATCTTACTTGGATCTTTTATATGGGGAATATAGTCATTTACTTATGAAATAATACAAAAGGAGAAAAACACACAAGCAAATCACAAAAGGTATCAAAACCAAGTTCTAACACTTCCCAGTCCCCTCCTAACTCCCTCCCCTCCCACTAATAGACTTGTTCTGGAGAAGGGAGAAAGGCTTTTTATTTAATTAAAATGTAAAATGCTTTCTCTCTCTCGCCCTCTTTTTTTTTTTTTTCTTTTCTTTTTTATTGCCGGGTGGCTAGGGATATTCTGCTGACTCAGCAGTGAGTAATCAGCTTTGACCTAAATAATAGAATAACTCGAAGTGGCAGCTGCAGTTGCATAAGTGTGATCCAAGTCTGCAGTTCCTTCCCTCTCCCTCTCCTCTCCCCCACCAGCTCCAGGACCCGGCAGGCGAGCCAGTTTCAGCAGGTTCTTTCCACCTCTCCACCCCCACCACCTGGCTCGTCCCAACTTCATTTCTCATCAGTTCTTTTCCAAAACAGCCCCACCATGGAAGCAGACTTGACCTCATCTCCTCCCTCCCGCAGCAAACCCTCACCATGGGCTTTACCACACGGGCTCTCCCTGCTGGGCCCTGCGCCCTGTCCTCCAGTGCCCTCCATTATACACTCAATGACCTCTCCACAGAGGGTGGCCTTTCCTCAAAACCTCTTGCTTCACAGTCATCAGCATGTCACCACAGGACAGCAGGAAGCAGAGTTCCCCATGTGCGTATGTTCACGCCACACCCGAACTCTCTACTGCGTCTCTCAAAACAGATACAAGCTGGGCTTATTTTATGCAGCTGGCTTGCCTGGCACCTGCTAAGAGGATGAGGAGGGCTGGATGATGGTGGGGGTAGGTGGATGGGTGGGAGGGGTGCTAGAATAAAAAGTGCCAGCATTTAATGAAAGATAGCATCTACCAGCCGGGCTCAGTGGCCTCACTTTGGGAGGCCGAGGTGGGTAGATCACTTGAGGTCAGGAGTTCGAGACCAGCCTGACCAACTGGGGGAAACCCCATCTCTACTAAAAATACAAAATTAGCTGGGCATGGTGGCGCATGCCTGTAATCCCAGCTAATTGGGAGGCTGAGGCAGGAGAATCACTTGAACAGGGGAGGCAGAGCTTGTAGTGAGCCAAGATGGCACCACTACACTCCAGCCTGGGTGAGAGTGAGACTCCGTCTCAAAAACCAAAAACCAAAAAAACAAAAAACATCTACCAAGCCTTCCTGACAGCTTGGTTCTTGTTTTATTGAATACCTTGTAAGAGGATTGGATGCTTATCTGGTATGGCCTGCCATAAAATAAAATTGAAAAAAAAAAGAGGACTAGAGGGTCCTATAGAAGTGGATTTAAAAAAAAAAAAGTATTCAACAAACCAGAAAACAGAACGTCTGTACACAGACTCAAAGCAACTGGGAGTGTCAGGCATAAGGAAAGGGAGAAAGGAAGTTTGTGTATAGCTAATGCATGTACGTGTGCACCCTGCTGGGCAGAGGGATGGCAGCTCCACAAGGCCTTCACAGCTAGGAGGAAAGGGATGCTGCAGCATCCCTTTGTGGAGCTGGTGTGGAGTTGGTTTCCATTTCCCCTAAAGGAAATAAGGAGGAATACGCTTGGGAATAAGAAGGATTTAAGAAGATTTTTCTGCTTATGAAGGTAGACAAATATTTGAACACGTATTTCAAGGACACTGAAAATTCCTATCTTTGGAGGACAAGATTGGCTACTGTTAAGTTGGAGATAATTTCCTTGCAGTTCTGCTGAGAAGGCAGAGGACGAACTTAGATAAGCTCTACTGAATCTTTGACTACAGGAATAGAGGAGGGGGGGTCTTGTCATTTTTGTCATCAACCAGTTTCTAAATTTCTCCTTGGCTTGGTGCTCTCAGAGTGTAGGTGAGGGGTAGGCTGTGGAGAGGACTGTGTAACCTGTCATTCTGGAGCAGGGCTACGGGCAGGTGCCATTCTTATCTCCTAGGAGGGATTGGATCTTTCTGGTCTGAGGGGACGCCCAAAGGGCTACACTACTTTGGAGGGTCTTTGTGCAAGAGGTCAAACCCT
The DNA here is from genome assembly GCF_049350105.2 of Macaca mulatta. NCBI lineage: Eukaryota > Metazoa > Chordata > Mammalia > Primates > Cercopithecidae > Macaca > Macaca mulatta. The sequence continues at coordinate 96,258,483 of NC_133412.1, forward strand.
TGGCAGATTTGGGGAATGCAAAGGAAGCCATGGGGTCTGGCTGCCCGGAAACTTCATCAACCTGTGGCCTGGCTCCTCTCCTAGGGTACAAACTGAACAGCCTCGGGGTTCTTGATTTCTAGTAGGAGGGTAAGGGTGGCCTCTTGTCTGAGACACTTTAGCAGCGTCAGCGAAAAAAGGAAACTGTCTGTGTGCAAAGAAACACCAAAACAGCAGTGGCCAGCACTTCTGTGGCCCTGCTTCCCACCCTCCCATTAGCCAATCTGATGACAGAAACGGCACTCTTCCTGCAGTCCCACACCCTCCCTCCTCCCCCTCCCCCTCTCAGCTCTGGATCCAGCTAGGACGCAAGGATAAAGTGGCCCCAGCATCTTGCCCACCCTCAGTGACTGAGATGACTGGGGTACTGGGTGTCTAACACTGCGCTGAGGGTGTCCCCTTCCTTCTCTCTTGCAGTCCTTGTGACCACGACCTCTTGAGGCAGCTAGGATTCACTCCCCAGCTCACAGTAGGGTGGGCGGGTGATTCTGCGCAGCACTCACGACCGCAGTTAGAAAGTGGTGGACTGGAGATGCAGGTGCAGGCAGCCTGATTTTGGAGCCTGCATTCCTCTGCCTCCAGATCTGTGAGCAGGCCCGACCAAACACAAGGAATGCACCCCCCAAAAAATGTCTTGGCCCCGTATCACAAATGGCCTGGGTGGTGGAGGTCTGTTCCAGGGTTGACCACCACTTCCAAAGAGGGCTCACTTGCCAAGGAGACCGCCTCTTGGGTCCCAGCTGCCCGCCCTGTAAGAGGCTACTGAGGTAGGTGAGTGATCTCTTCCTCCCCCATCCCATAGCAGGACAGAAGGAAAAGTGTCAGGACCTGGGAAGGTGTATGGCCAGGAGAATCACTACCCTCAGCTAAGTGTGTGTGTGTTAGAAGGTATGGGAAGTCAGGGACCGAGTGAACTCTAGAGGTGGAGCCCCTGAAACATATCTAAGTATTTACTTTAGAAATTAGTTTTTGATTAAAGACGTAAGATACCCCAATCCATTGAGATGACTAATATCAGAGATAAAGTTTTGAGACTTCCTAGAAATACGGCTCTGCAGAACTTCTAGAAAGCCTCGCTAACCTATTCCAGCCCACAGAGATCTTTTCCCCTTCTCTGAATTTTACTGTTCCTGTTGTTTTTAATTTTTTTCTTTTCTTTTTTTTTCTTTCTTTCTTTTTTTTTTTTTTTAGAGACAGGATCTCACTATGTTGCCCAGGCTGGAGTGCAGTGGCTATTATTCATAGGTGTGATCAAGCTCACTATAACCCAGAACTCCCAGGGTCAAGCAACCCTCCTACCTCAGCCTCCCAGGTAGCTGGAACTATGGTGTGCACCGCCATGCCTAGCTCCCTTCTCTGAATTTTTACTGCAATTGAATCCTAACCACAGTATCCATCTATATGGCTTTTCTCCTAGTTAGAAAACTCATGAAGGGCAGGGACCATGGACAAACTCTTCTCCAAGAGATTTAAAAAAGTGTGACTTGACAAGTTGAGGTAGAAGTAGATGTAGAACTACTGCCATGAAGCCAGAGTAATCTTCCTAGGAGCAGCTGGGAGTAGCCAGCACAGTGCAGTGTACTGGACAGACAAGAAATCAGGAGCCCTTGCACTCCACGCGGCCTGCCTCCCTGGGCAAGTCACTTGCCTGGCTCTCTGTTTCCTTATCTGTTCTGGGAAAATGTTAATACTGGCCCAGCTTACCTCATGGACTTGTCATTACGCCCAAATCAGATAATATAGGTGAAAGTGCTTTGACCCGGCCAGTGAAAATTACAGTGCCTCCAAGGAGCTACTTAAGTTTCTTTCCTTCTTTCTTTCTCTTTCTTTCTTTCTTTCTTTCTTTCTTTCTTTCTTTCTTTCTTTCTTTCTTTCTTTCTTTCTTTCTTTCTTTCTTTCTTTCTTTCTTTCTTCTTTCTTCTTTCTCTCTCTCTCTTTCTGTCTGTCTGTCTTTTTTTTTTTTTCACCAGACAATTGTATGCAGAATCCATTCATACAAAACACACTTGTAGGAAACTGAAAGAAAAGTAATGGGGAAAAGAAAAGGAGGCAGGGTGAGGTGGCTCAGGCCTGTAATCCCAGCACTTTGGGAGGCCAAGGTGGGCGGATCACTTGAGGCCAGGAGTTCAAAACCAGCCTGGCCAACATGGTGAAATCCCATCTCTACAAAAAATACAAAAATTAGCCGGGCATGGTGGCTCACGCCTGTAATCCCAGCAACTTGGGAGTCTGAGGTGGGAGAATTGCTTGAACCTGGGAGACGGAGGTTGCAGTGAATGGAGATCACGCCACTGCACTCCAGCCTGGGAGACAGAGTGAGACCCTGCCTCCAAAAAAAAAGGAGAGAAGGAAGGAGAGTCAGAGACATGTAGACCACCAGGGAGGCTAAAAGAGGCCATCCCTCAGACCGTGCACAGTGGCTCACACCTGTAACCACAACACTTTGGGAGGCCGAGGCAGGAGGATCACTTGAGCCCAGGAATTCAAGGCTGCAGTGAGCTGTGATCGTGTGACTGCACTCCAGCCTGAGTGACAGAGGACTCTGTTCTAAAATTAATAATAATAAATATAATAAAAGAGGCTGTCTTGCTACGAAGACCCAGATGACACTTACATAAGCAGATGGCAGCCAGGAGCCGAAGGCCAGACTCTGGGGGGAAGCAGGTGGGGAAGAGCGGCTGCAGCACGTAGTTGGAGAAGGTGAGGGCAATGACAGCCTGGTTGGTGGGGTAGATCACCAGCACAGCAATCCACAGCCTCAGGAACCTGAAGGAGGAATGGGACATCCCCGCCAACAGGCATGGCAGGGATGCAGAGCCATCAGGGGAGAGCCCGGGCAAGTCATGCATCTCTTTTTTATTTTCAGAGATGCTGAAGAGCCCAGCCTCTGCCCCCACCCACAGATGAGACACCCAGCCCTCTGCAATGACAATAAAATGGTTTAATGATGAAGAGCTAAATTTCCACAAGCACTAACACAAGTCTTGGCATTCTTTCCTTCTCTCCTTTCATCATCTCTTCTCCATCACTGTGGCCACCAGCATCCAATGGTGGAAAAACAAAATTTGCAACCGCTGAATGTTGATAGACAGGACATACTAAGTGTGTGGTTACAGAAGCAACAAACAGGAGAGGTATCAAGTGGAGGTTTGCAGGGGAAGCGCCTTCCACACCCTTTGGCCCATTGGTGAGGGTTTACCAATGGCAGGGGTGCAGAAATTGAGGAAATTTAAGATTAGGGCCCAACTCTAGAGGGAGGCCATTATCCTTGGTAGTGTGAGAAGAGGTTACACTCTACCTTAGGTGGCCGCTCTCACTTGTCAAGATAGAAGAGCTTTGTTTTTGTGATGTGCTTTCTCTGGGAATCTATGGTCAGTGTTGTTATACAGTTCTGTTTGCTCTCACTCATAGCATCCTTCCCACTAAGATCAACATAGAGGTCAAAACTACAAAACTGGTCCCTCCATCATTCTCAGAAGCCTCGAAGGGACACAAGGCTACACTAGCAACCATGGCAGGAAAGCAGAAGAGACATTCCATTCTCTAACACCCCCTGGCACACTGGAGACTGGCAACTCCTAGCGTTGGCTTTTCCCGATCTGACCTCCTTCTGAATGTCTTCCTCCTTTTCCCCTAGACCATTCGGGTCTCCACAGATCCTCTTACCCAGCCAGTCCTCCGAAGATGTCCTTGACATAGGAGTAGTCACCTCCAGATTTGGGGATGGTGACCCCGAGTTCAGCATAGCAGAGGGCTCCCACAACTGTGATGAAGCCTGTCACGATCCAGACGATGAGCGCAAGGCCCACAGAACCGGCATTCTCCAGCACGCCCTTTGGCGAGACAAAGATTCCAGAGCCGATGATGTTCCCTGCATGGGACACCAAGGGTAAGAAGGGGAGACAGTAGAGACAGGATGGTTGGCAGGATTGGCGTTTGGAGGGTGGTCTCATCTCCGATCTGATTCTGAAATGCCTTGGAGATACGTAAATGATCTGCAGGCAGGTGTGTCTAGCAATAATTCTCCCTGAAGTAGGGTAAAGAGGAGCAGAGAACTGACACATATTGACTAGGAACTTGGTCAGGTACTTTCCACATCTCATTTAATCCTCAGGACGACACTATGGAATCAGATATCATTTCTCATATTTTACAGAGGAGGAAACTGAGTCTCAGAGATACCAAGTGAGTTGCCTAGGTCCACATTGCAGTAAGTGATGGTGAAGTATCGAATCTCAGGACCCTCCAGCTGAGAGACATGTGGTCCACCCAAAGTGACAAGGGCCTCAAGGCTCTGAAAATGGCAGGGCTGGAAAAGTGGACTGTTTTCAGAGAACACCTGCCCACTGGAAGGCTTCAAAAATGAGCCAAAAGACAATCTTTTTTGAACAGATTGTGGTCACACCCCAAGATTGGGGGTTTTCAAGACTTATGAGTGTGGAAAACATTCCTGGAGGCTGGCTTCTACCCTAGACATGACGGCCCCGCCCTTGGTGAAGAACATAAAATAACTCTATAAAAACAGTGCTAGTAGTTTAGAAGTGGTGTGTAGGAATGCAATACGTACAAAGCCTCAGTACTATATTCTTTCAAAAGTCGTTACCCACCAATGTTTCATGTGACCCTCAAAATAACCTTATGGAATTCAGGGAGAGGAGAGAGGCAGGTACTTCCCTCTCTGTTTTACAAACGAAGAGATTAAGACATAGAGGGGTTAAGTGGCTTTCTCCAAATTCCACAGCTACTGATGGGTAAAATTGGATCTAGAAGTCAGTCTCCTGATACTTAATCCAGCGCTCTTTCCACTAATCCACTTCTGCTTGTGTGCAGGGGCTGGCTTTCTCCTGAGAGGTGAGGCCCACAGCCAGTATTGAATGGCTGGCTGCTGGGTTGTGTGTGTTATGCAGAGGAGGAACAGGAGTGTGGAGGCTGTTCCTGACATGCTTCTTCCCAACTGTTCCCATGTCCACTTCTTGTGATAAAATAGATCATCAAGGTCCACTGGGTGGGTGCTTTGAAAGTGCTGCTTCATGCTCTGCCCAGCTGCACCACTAAATGACTAAGGAAAGGAGCAGAGACCAAATGGATCCAGGTGGAAAGGCAGAGCTAGAGTACCCTGAGGTCAGCTGGATTTGACTGTGTTCTAAGGACATCTCAAGCCTCCACGATCTCTCTGTAGTGGTCTGGAACCAGTGAGATGGAGATTGTAAATCCTATGCTCAGCTTTCAAAAACTGACGCTCAGATCTCAACCATAACACAACCTCAATCTAGCCCTGAGACTGAAATATAGAATCAGGGGGCACAGGCTGAAGTTAGATACAGATGAAAAGGAAGCACATATTTGTCTCAAATATGTCTTCCTAATTTTGGTGCTAACAGTCTTTCGCAACAGAAAGGGGCTGCTTATAGAAATGAAACTAAGAAAAATAATTCCTCATCATCAAATTAGTGATATAACTATCAGGCAAAGAGAAGATAGAAAAAGGAGATTCTGAGTGCCACCAATCCTTACAGACTTCTCCTCTTCTTGTAGGTTTATGTAAAGTTCTACAATAGGACAACAGGACATCTTTCAGCCTCCTCTCTCAGACAGTCCCCATATGGTCTGTTCAGAAGTACTAGGTTAGTAGAGACTAAAAGACCTGCTTGTAGTATTCCAGGATTTAGGACACGTTCCCCCTGTCAAATGATTCTTTGCCTGCCAAACTGCTGTTCCCTGAAAGACATCAAGTGCTGGGAAATGACAGATCTAGAGACAGGTTTGCTAATAGTGGTGAAAGACGATAGTAAATTCCTTGCCTAGCAGGAAATTATCAAAAGAGCGATCTATAGGGCATTTCAAAGCCAGCCAAGATGAAAGCAATAGAACTAGGGTTATAAAACCAGCTCAAGGGGTTAGAAAAACAATCAATAGCAGCAGAAAAACAAGGTTTGACTTTGGTCTTTAAGGTACTGAAAAGGGAGGAGTGTATAGCTAGGTGCTTCTTAGAGCCATGAATGGCTGTTGCAAGAGGGAAAATGACGATGGGTGTTATTTAATAGATCTGATCTTCTCAGGAATGAAGAGGGTCAATGTTCCACTAAGGGTTTGTAGAAAACAAACACTGCAGCAGGGATCAGTAAGTGCTTCTCTTCTGTTTTCACTCTGACATTTCGAGTGTGTGTGCTCTTTCCCTTGTTCTAGGCCACAGGAGCCACTGGAAGGTGGGATGTGCAACACTAACTGCCCACTTCTTGCCTTCACTTCTTCTTGGAGGCCCCAACCTTTAAGAACGCTAGCAGAGAGCTGCCAGAGCGATTGCGAGGGTTACAGTAGATTGGCATTGGAATAAGAGTCCTCACTTCAAAAAATTGGGTTTCTCTCCCCAAAACCTTCATTTTGACCAAATTAAAATTACAAAGATAGGCCAGGCATTGGTGGCTCATGCCTGTAATCCCAGCACTTTGGGAGGCTGAGGCAGGAGGATCACTTGATCCCAGGAGTTCAAGACCAGCCTGGGTGATATAGGGAGATCCTATCTCTAAAAAAAAATTTTTTTTTTAAATTAGCCAGACTGGTGGCATGCACCTATAGTCCCAGCTACTAGGGAGGCTGAGGTGGGAGGACTGCTTGAGCCTGGGAGGGCGAGGCTGCAGTGAGCTGTGAGTATACCACTGCACTCTAGTGACAGAGCAAGACCCTGTCTCAAATAAATAAATAAATAAATAAAATTACAAAGATAAAAGCTAAAAAATATTGAGCTACACTAGTGTAAATTAAGTGCTAGGGAATAGGAAAAAAATTAGTGTCTCTGATTCTAGGAAATCACCCCCTAGCAAACCAGAAGTCGAGAACACTTCCTTCACTTAGCAGCCTCTGGGACGTCTGCAGGGGAAAGAATGTCACTCACAGCAGAAATATGTTCTAGAGTGGAAAGAAAATTGATGTTACGTTTACTCAACAGTAGGGTCTACTACTTCTATCCAATCTTTAGTGTGATTATCTATCTGATATTCATCTCCTCCAATAGACTGTAAGCACCATGAAAGCAAGAACTATGCTGCTTTCCCTTATCTGTGAAGTGTCCCCTAGTAGACACTCCATAATGTTTAATTAATAAATGATATCTGACACCGTTTGTGCCTCTCTACAGAGCAATTTAGTATTCCTATTTCTTTGGAACATCCAAATCCTGTGAGAATGTTAAGCATATACTGCAGGCAAATGAGTAAAGCAACCCACTTATTTCATTGCTAAGGAAAGTAGACTATTATTACCATCTCCTATTTATTTACTTATTTACTTTGAGATGGAGTCTCGCTCTGTCACCTAGGCTGGAGTTCAGTGGCACTTTCTCAGCTCACTGCAACCTCTGCCTCCCGGGTTCAAGTGATTCTCATGCCCCAACCTCCCGAGTAGCTGGGATTACAGGCGTGTGCCACCACACCTGACTAATTTTTTTATTTTTAGTAGAGATGGGGTTTCACCACGTTGGCCAGGCTGGTCTCGAACTCCTGACCTCAAGTGATCCACTCTCCTTGACTTCCCAAAGTGCTGGGATTACAGGCGTGAGTCACTGCGCCTAGCCTACCATCTCCAATTTATAGGGGAAGAAAGTAGGACAACTATTATTCCTATTTTTCAAGTGGGGAAAATGAGGGCGGTATTATTATCCCTATTTTATGGATGAAGAAACTGAGACCTAGAAAGGCAGTTATTTGCCTAAATCATAGGGTAAGTTCGTTGTAGCTGGACTGGAACCTAAATCTTCTGTCACAGCCTCCAGCTTTTCCCTGAAAATAAAAGGTCTTCCTAATACACTAGGGTCAGTCTTCCATGCTCTACTTTATAGGCAATGGGCATGGTTCACAGGAGCAACTTATTAAAGAGTTGGAACACAGATCTGATTCATTCCTTCTATTGCAGTACCACCTTCAATGGGGACTTATAAAACATTGATATCCATTACCTTACTTGGTCTCCTAACTACTTGCTTAGGTGCACAGGGCAGGTTGTATCATTCCTATTTTACCATCGCAAAAACTGAGGCTCAGAGAGGTGAAGGGACTTTATCAAAGTTATGCACTGTATAAGTGGCAAGACCTGGATGAGAAGCTAAGTCCTTGGACTCGTGGTCCAGGCTTTCCTCCATGATTCCATGTTGCCTACCCTCTGGAAACTGCACAACAGACACTTTAACAGTTGGGCTTTTCAACTTGGACACTGTCTAAGTGAGACTTTTCCGGAGTGGCTTTGAAAAAGACGAACTGGGAAAAGGCTTTTCTACTTTGACTATGAACCTTTCTTTCCTTCTCTTTTCTTTCCTTTTCCCTTCCTTCCTTCCTTCCTTCCTTCCTTCCTTCTCTTTCTCTCTCTGTCTCTCTCTCTTTCATTCCTTTTTTTGAGACAGAGTCTCACTCTGTCACCCAGGCTGAAGTGCAGTGGCACGATCTCAGCTCACTGCAACCTCCGCCTCATGGGTTCAAGTGATTCTCCTGCCTCAGCCTCCTGAGTAGCTGGAATTACAGGTGTGCGCCACTATGCCAGGCTAATTTTTGTATTATTAGTAGAAATGGGGTTTCACCATGTTGGACAGGCTGGTCTCAAACTCCTGACCTCAGGTGATCCACCTGCCTTGGCCTCCCAAAGTGCTGGGATTACGTGCTTGGCCGTGGGTCTCACCACTCTTTCACCCAAGCTGGAGTGCAGTGGTGTGATCATACTCACTGCAGCCTCAAACCCCTGGGATCAAGTGATCCTCCTGTTTCAACCTCCCGAGTAGCTAGGACTATAGGTGTGTGCCACTACACCCAGCTAATTTTTTTTTTAGGCGGAGAAGGGGGGGGTCTCACTATGTTGCCCAGGCTGGTCTCGAACTCCCGGCCTCAAGTGATCCTCCTGCCTTGGCTTCCTAAAGTGCTGAGATTATAGGCATAAGCCATCCCGCCCGGCCAACAAACGTTTCTTGATGAGATACAGGAAGAAAGTTGATCACTGTGGGTTTTTTCCTCCGATGTTTTAGCTTAGACTCTTCGTCTGTAAAGCCACTTAGAATGAGATGCACATCTGTCCGGTATTGCTGAGGTACTCAAGGTTAGAGTTTTAGTCCTGCTTCTATCCCCCCCAACTAATAAAGTAGTCATCTTATCACACAGATCTTCTTTAGTGAAGAATGAATTCTAGGATGCCTGGACAATGAAACCCAGTTTGGCTTGTTCTGTCAAAGAAAAACCAAGCAAACCATTTCATTAAAAAGGAGCCACGTTGTCTCAATGGGCAAGTCTTCACTAGAAAAATTGCCGGAATTGAGAAAACCCACATTTGCCGTGAATAATCACTAACTCCCCCATCTGTAGACCAATATCCATGTGACTCCCATTAAAGCATTACTCACATCTAGGCTTGTCCACACTAGAATGTTACAGCCATCAGAGAATTTCCTAAGGCATAGAATTACAGACTTCTGACGCCCAACAGACCCTCAGATCCAAAAGGCTTTGGCCTTCCTTACTCATGCTAGCCTTGAAATCTAGCTACAGCCTTCTCCCGGGGCTTGGAGGTTTTGGCCATTTCCATGATGTCCAGAGAAAGCTAGGTGATCCTGCTTTGTGTTTCTTCCACAAAGTGGCTGAGAGGATCTCAGAGCTTTTCAGGACTAAGGGAACAGCGTGAAAGCAGGTCTGGCATGTGGGGCCCAGGCTTTGATCTTCACGCCAGGCCTGGAAGCTCACCATGCCTCTCACCCTGTTTACACTTTCCCATCAGGACTGTACAAACAGCTCCTCAGGGGTGGTAGCAGGTCAAGACTCTGACACATGCCCTGAGGAGTCAACATCTTCTGCAGACTGAGATGTGGAAGGCGCTGCAGAACTCTGCTGTTCTGGATTCCTTATTGAAAACATGGAAAGGGCACTAGACTCAGAGCTGGAGGAGAAACTTTGTTCTTGCTTTGCTATGTGACCTGAATTTTTGTGAAAATCACTCCCTTCATCTGCAGAATAGGAGTAATTGTTCCTGCCCTGCCTACCTCAACAGGGTTGTTGTGGGGAATCAAGGGAGAGCCTATATGTGAGGCACTTTACAATTTGTGAAATGCTAACAAATGTAAGGAATGGCTAGGATTTGTAGCAGTAGGGACAGAGACCAGTCCTAGAAGAATTCAATGGACTTGCTTTGGAGGCTTGGCTCCAAAACAGTACTGTACAGCCAGGACTGTGAAACATTCTCTGAGTCATTTGTCTGCTGGTCTAGGTGTAATTTTTAGATGCCGCAGGTGGGCGGACAGCAGGTAATCACATCTCAAAAGGTATTTATTGAGCGCCCACTCTGTACATGCTTGTTTTGGAAGGTAATGGGGAAGCACTTGTTCACACACGGACTTCTAATGAAACGAATGGAGCCAACTACCAGTTACTGAAAGACAGGCATCGTAGCCTGGGGGTGGTGGGGAGCTGAGTGTTGAGCCCTCAAATAAGCCCATGAAGGACCCACATCTTGCCTCCAGCATTCCCGGCCCAACTGGGGAGGCAGGCATCTACAGTGAGAGGCTTTGTCTTCCTCGGTGGTTTTCAACTGAGAACAACTTTGTCTACCACCTCAAGAAGGCAATTGGCCGTATCTGGAGACACTTTTGGTTGTCACAATGAGGGTGGGAGAGCTACCAGCACCTGGTGTGTAGAGGCGGGTAATGCTGCTAAACATCCTACAATAGACAGGACAGCCTCCCACAACAAAGTATCTGGGCTTCATTGAAGTTTGAAGGTAGAACAAGGCTTCTCAACCTCAGCACTGTTACCTTTTGGTTGAGCTCTAATCCCTTTCAAATTTGAGCCTGGATGATTTTTTTTTTTTTTAAGCTAAGCACAAAAATGTATTATTCATGGGAATAACTCATTTTTAAACAGAACAAAATTTTCATTGTGGTAAAAACACATAACAAAATTTACCATCTTAACCATTTTTAAGTCTATAGTTTAGCAGTGTTAAGTATATGCACATTGTTGTGAGGCAATCTTGAATGATGATTTGTTTTTGACTGACTGCTATTATTCAATACGCACCATGTACTAGGTTATAGGATGTGAAAGTGAGACACGGCGCCTGGTTTCAAGGAACTGTGTGGAAAGGGAAGACACGTGTGCACAGACACAGAGCTGATACCACCACGCAGAGCAGAAGCTGTGTGAGGGCTATTGCAATACATGACAAGATTTTAATGTGTGGAAAAAAAAAATCACTGGCATGGGCTGTTCAGAAAAGTCTTCCTGGAAAAGGGAAGTGTCAGACTGATGCTGATGAGTGAGTAGACTCAGCTCAGCAAAGAGAAAAGGAAAAGCAACCAGCTGGTTGCTAAGCAGATCAGACTTGGACTGAAATGGTCAGTCTTCTCACTGGATCAGTCCAATTCAAATTTCAGAACCAAAATTATTGAGGATGTGAGTTGAAGGTGGGAACCACTAATCATCAATGGTTCCCCCCATTGTACAGCATACTGATGCACTATGGCATTTTCCAATAAATATTAATTTATTTCTCTCCTTGAGTTAAAGGAGTGCAAGGGCTTTGTTTTATTTTTAAAATTTTTCCTTTTTTTTTTTTTTCTGAGACAAGGTCTCACTCTGTCACCCAGGCTGGAGTGCAGTGGCATGATCACAGCTCACTGCGACCTCTGCCTCTGGAGCTCAAGCAATCCTCCCACCTCAGCCTCCTTAGTGCTGGGACCACAGGCGTGTGCCACCCTACCTGGCTAATTTTTAAATATTTTGTAGAGGCAGGATCCCACTGTGTTGCCCAGGCTGGTCTTGAACTCCTGGATCCGAGTGATCCTCCCATCTCAGCCTCCCAAAGTGCTGGAATTACAGGTATGTGCCACCCCACTCAGCCAGCTTTGTTTAAGTACTCCACAACAAATTTCCATTGCACAGCTAAGTAAACTGATAATTAGCTTGCTCAAGATTACGAAGATTGTAAATAGGGAAGCGGTTTGCAAACTTAAGACTATCTCTAAAGCCCATCTTTTTCTAATCAGTGGTTCTTCCCATTCTATGGCATGCTGATGCAAATCATGGAAAAATTCAAATTAAACTTTCTGCTTTCAGTATCAGGGTCCAAATATCACCTTAGGTCAACCTGACCTGTCTTTATCAGCTGCTTACTAAACACTCTCTGCAGAACTGTACTCTTAAAAAGCAGCTGAAGTATTTGTGCATTTCCTAAATGTACAAACAAGCACCTTTAAAACAGACAGACAGATGAGAAAAGTAATAATTCTGCAGCAGTGGTACTCTGTCTGAGTAATCTGCTTTTGCAATGTGCAGTTGAGTGTGAGGTTGCCTGGTCCATCTTCAGACACTGTGAAACCTTCTCCTCAGAAGTAACGTCACTGCTAATGCTGAGGATATTTAAAGCAGGGAGCAAACCAATGAGAAGACATGTGACTGTGACAAAGATGAGGGATGAGATGTGATCAATAAAGGTTTTCAGCTCAAACTTCACTCATTCTATAAATAAAACAGCTTAAAATAGACTTGAGGGATTATTTTGCCTTCTAGAAATAAAATTCACCAGTGCTCAGGACAAGGCCTAGAATATAGTGTGCTCAGTGAGTGTTCGTTAAAATATGGAATAATTCTGAATCCTATGTCCAGTTGCTCCCACTCCCACCGCAGAGAGTAGCCTGCAGTTTGCCATTTCCAGGTATCCCGGGAGAAGGGATCTGGGGGCCTCCTCTGTAGACATGCTCTGGGAGGGGAAAGAAGGCATGGTCCTCCATGCTCTGTGTGCTCAGCAGGGAGTTCAACATTGGAAAGGAACAGTTTCTAGCCCCCTGGGTTCCTGAATGGCTCTCGTTTTCTGTAGTTTGGGATATACTCCTGGGATCATTTGCACGTGCCTGCTTTTCTAGATCCATCTCCCTCTCCTACAATATCAATAAAACGACAACAGAAATTCCTGAGGCATTTCTTTGAAGGCAGCTGTGCTGCTGGATTACTCATCAGAAAGACAGAAAACCTCGGTCGCCTGGCAACTTGAGAAGCCCCAGCCAAGATACCCCACACCTCTACCCCACTTCAATAAGCTGATTTAACTCAGAAAAGTGTATATATGGTGCTGGCCTCTCTGAGAAGGTTATTTGATTTGGGTACAGTGGTGTTTTTTGTTTGTTTGTTTGTTGTTTTGAGACAGAGTCCTGGAGTGAGCAGTAGTGCAACTTGACTCACTGCAACCTCCACCTCCTGATTTAAGCGATTCTCGTGCCTCAGCCTTCCAAGGAGCTGGGACTACAGGCACTTGCCACCACAGTTGGATAATTTTTGTACTTTTAGTAGAGAGGGGGTTTCACCATGTTGGCCAGGCTGGTCCCGAGCTCCTGACCTCATGTGATCCAGCCACCTCGGCCTCCCAAAGTGCTGGGATTACAGGTATGAGCCACCGCACCTGGCAGATACGGGGTGTTTTTAACTGTGGTTGTTTAAAATGGCTGTCTAGTGTGTCTCTTGGACATAGTTTTTTACCTGCCAGATTCCTACTTTCTTTCCCTGACTCTAAGCATCTCCTGCTAGTAAGTCATTCTGTGTAACTCTGCTCTTTGAGGGAATGTATTATCGCCCTGACAACAGCAGATTCAATCAAATTACTCCTTGAGCTCTCTGGTTCCTGGAGGCAGGAAGCATCCAACAGGATCCCTGGTCCCAGACACCTTGCACTCCAGACTGAGGAGCATTTTAGTTAAGCCCAGGTGCTTCAGAGTTTAGTGACCTGGGTGGGAATCTAGGTTCTACCATCACCCAGTTACTTACCTATTTGAACCTTTCACTTCTATAACAGTAGTTATTGTGTGGGATTAGATGAGAACACTTCTAAAGTACTAATCGGGCACTATAAATCTGGTGCATAGTAAGTGCTCAGTGAATGGTAGCTACTTATTATTACATTGCTGGGTGTATAGCCTTTCCCTACTCACCAAGATGTGTTTGTTTTGAAATACCTCCTAGTGGCTCCTGTCCCAGAATTTTATTTGAGAACAATGAGAGTTTTAATCACATTTTCATCCTGAATGAACCAAATCCTAATCCCTCCATGTTTTGTGTGTGTATATTTGTTTTTCTTTTTTTTGTTGTTGAAATACAAACTCAAGAAGCAGTTTTCACACTCCCTCCCTCTGGTTAATATCCAGTAGACATTTTTGGGATTAGAAGCTCATACATCATATTCGAGACTAAAATGCAAAATCTTCTAAAATGGTATAGACCACATGGGTGTGAGATCTTTCATACTTGAAAATTTTCCAAGTCAGCCCAGAGCCATTTCAGTACAGGTTATACCCATAGCCACATTTCTCTGTTGACAGAAACCCTTAAAGTTTTTTTGCCCCAATTTTTTCAGTATCAGACATCCATGGTCTTTCTGGACTCCAGTCTCAGGGTTGTCTTCCTCCATGGCCAACTGCCCCACCGTGCAATACACATCAGCCTCCTCCTGTCTTGGTTACCAATTAGAAATGGGAAATAGTTAAGTGTTTTGGCTATGGAGTCATCGCAGTTATCAGTGGTGTGACCCTAGGAAAATTAGCTACCAGCTCTGTGACTCAATTTCCCCATTTTTAACGTACAGGTAATTATAATAAGTACTTTCTTAGGATTGTTGTGAAGATTGAATAAAATAATATATGTAAAGAGCTTATAACTCAGAAATTGGCATTTAGGCAGGGCGCGGTGGCTCACCCCTATAATCCCAGCACTTTGGGAGACCAAGGCGGGCGGATCACTTGAGGTCAGGAGTTTGAGACTAGCCTGGCTAACATGGTGAAATCCTGTCTTCACTAAAAATACAAAAATTAGCTGAGCATGGTAGCTCACGCCTGTAATTCCAGCTACTTGGGAGGCTGAGGCAGAAGAATCACTTGAACCTGGGAGCGGGAGGTTACAGTGAGCTGAGATTGCACCACTGCACTCCGGCCTGGGTGACAGAGCGAGACTCTGTTTCAAAAAAAAAAAAAAAAAAAAGAATTGGCATTTAGTAAGAGCTCAATAAATACTATTTTAAAAAGTCATGTTAGTTGGGAGATAATGGTCTAGTAGCTAGATCTGCATCCAGTATTGTTCCGTAGCAAATATACCAAGATCCCCTATAAACATAAATTGTGCTGAAAACAAAATGGTCTGATATTGTATACTTTTTTGATTTATTATTACAGCTCTCCAACCAGCTTTTTCACCTTTGTTAAGTTTAGCTTAAAGCTGCCTCCATACATATTTTAAATTCCACTTAAAGTTTTCTCCATAGGTAGTGAAACGTAACCTAACTGGATGTGTAAATAGACTGTAACCTACTTTTGTACCATTAACTGAGTTTCAGCCAATCAAAGGCAGCCAACTGTCCAACCCATGTTCAAATAAGGCAAACGTAGAGCTGTAACCAATCCAGCTGTTTCTGTACCTTACTTCCATTTCCTGTATGTCACTTGCCTTTTTCTGCCCATAAATCTTCGACCATGAGACTGCCCCAGAAACTCTGAACCAGTTCTAGTTCAAGAGGCTGCCTGATTCACAAATTGTTCTTTGCTCAATTAAACACTGTTAAATTTAATTTGTTTAAGGTTTTCCTTTTAATGCCTTCAAGACATAGATGCTGGTTACATACCTAGATATGTGACTGGTATAAGGTACCTAAACGGCCGAGAACTCTGTGGGCACCTCTAACATGGCTGGGAAGGACACTGGTCCATAAAGGAAAGTTGTGCACGTGCAGGAATGAATGTAAGCATGGTCTGTGCTGGCCAGATGCCCCTCAGGCTCACCCAAATCTTCCTGCAATTGCACCGGGAATATTACTTTCTTCCATACCCAGCTCTCCCATATAATGGGAACTTCCTCACTGGGAACACAAAATTAATTGCTATACAATAAACATTCATTTATAAAACTGAATAAGGATCTCTGTCCGGATTCTAAAAGAAAATGCTCCTTTAGGAGATAAAAAGAGAAATAGTGAAGAATAATGTTTACGAGCTTGATTCAGAATTCAGACAAGCTCTGGGTTTGAATCCTAGCTCTAATATTTTTTAGTTGTGTGATCTTCAGCAAAGTTGCTTACCCCTTTGAGTCTCTATTTCCTGTCTGGAGGAAGAGATAATAAAGTGTCTACCAAATGAGTTATTGTGAATGACAAATAAGTTCAGGTATGTTAGATAATTGGATGAGTACCTGGCATATACTAAGTGTTTAATAAACACAGCATTAACAGTACCTTTGGTATCATTAATAAATGAACTTTGCTGTCTTCCACACCCTCTTTCGGCTTTGCGGGGAACTCCACATGCATGGTGAAATCTAAATTAATATGCTGCCAACAGGTTTCCTTAGCCAAGCACATGGAGAGCAAAAGCCTGGTTAGGTTAGGGCAAGGGTGATGTTAAAAAATTAAAATAGGCCGGGCGCGGTGGCTCACGCCTGTAATCCCAGCACCTTGGGAGGCCGAGGTGGGCGGATCAAGAGGTCAGGAGATCGAGATCATCCTGGCTAACACAGGGAAACCCCAAAACCCCGTCTCTACTAAAAAAAAAAAAAAAAAAATTAGCCGGGCATGGTGGTGCATGCCTGCAGTCCCAGCTACTCGGGAGGCTGAGGCGGGAAATCGCTTGAACCCGGGAGGTGGAGGTTGAAGCTACCGTACTCCAGCCTAGGTGACAGAGACTCCGTCTCAAAAAAAAGATTAAAATGGGCCAACCTAATTGTCCAGGTTGATCAAACTACTCCTAGCTTAAAGATTTTCAAGCCAGGTTCCCAGCAGCCCTGCAGATAAATGTTTCCTGTTCATATTTTTGTCCTAGAGTCCGTTAAATTCAACAATCCTTTGAGTAAGTATTCCTTAGCAGGCACTCTGTTAAACACTAAAGATTCAGAAATATATAAGACACTTGTTTTTTTTTTTAAGAGGCAAGGTTTTGTTGGGCACGGTGGCTCACACCTATAACCCCAACAGTTTGGGAGGCCAAGGCAGGGGGATTGCTTGAGCCCAGGAGTTTGAGATAGCCTGGGCAACACAGGGAGACCCTGTCTCAAAAAAAAATTAAAAATAATTTTAAAAATTATTAAACTACTTCGGAGGCTGATGTGGGAGAATTGCTTTCAAGACTGCAGTGAGCTATGATTGCACCACTGTACTCCAGCCTGGTTAACAGAGTAAGATCTTGTCTCCAAAAAAAAAAGGGAAATGAGGTCTTGCTCTGTTGCCCAGGCTGGCCTGAAACTCCAGGGCTAAAATGATCAAGTAGATGGGACTACAGGTATCCACCACCACATCTGGCTCAATTTTTCTCATAGTTCAATTTTTTTTTTAAGGACACAATCTTTGATCTAGGAAATAATAGTTTAGTCATTGTGCTTTTACCTACGAAAACTCCCAGAATCCCCTACTTCATCTTCTCAAATCCTTCAAGATGCTTCTTAATCTAGTTCTTAGTAAGAACTTCTCTCTCCTTGCTTCCCACCATTCACCTAACTTTGCCCTCCTTCAGCTCTTACACAACTAAACCATGTCATTAATTTTCAGTGTTCTCTGTTTAGTACATATGCATCTCATCTTCCCAATCAGGTTATAAGGAACTCTCTGGCATGAGTCTTCTATTAATTCATAGTATATTTCCATAACACCTACCATTCTGTTATCCCTGCTTTCAATCATCCATGATGATTGTGAATGAAATTTTACAAAACATGTACTTTAGGCTGGGTGTGGTGGTTCACTTCTGTAACCCCAGCACTTTGGGAGGCTGAGGCGGGTGGATCACCTGAGGTCATGAGTTCAAGACCAGCCCCGCCAACACGGTGAAACCCATCTCTACTAAAAATGAAAAAAAACTAGCTGGGCGTGGTGGTGCGCGCCTGTAGTCCCAGCTACTTGGGAAACTCAGGCAGGAGAATCGCTTGAACCCGGGAGGCGGAAGTTGCAGAGAGCTGAGATCACGCCACTGCACTCCAAGCCTGGGAGGTTGCAGTGAGCTGAGGTCGCACCACCGCACTCTGCCTGGGCAACAGAGTGAGACTCTGTCTCAAAAAAAAAAAAAAAAAAAAAGGTAGTTTAAATTATCCCTCTAAGTCAATTAGGTATGAGAGAGAGAGATTTAGGGCAAATGTACCTTTGACACAGTCCCTGAAAAAAATAAAAATAAAAAAGATTTGGGGCCGAGCATGGTGGCTCATGCCTGTAATCCCAGCACTGATAGGCTGAGGTGGGAGGATTTCTTGAGCCCAGGAGTCGGAGAGCAGCCTGGGCAATATAGTGAGACCCTGTTTCTACAAGAAAAAATGTAAAATTAGCTAGGTGTGGTGATGCATGCCTGTGTCGCAGCTACTGAGAAAGCTGAGGTGGAAGGATCGCTTGACCCCAGGAGTTTGAGGCTGCAGCAATGCAGTCAGCCCACCACAGCACTCCAGCCTAGGCAACACAGTGAGACCCTGTCTCAAAAAAAGAAAGAAAGATTTGGGACAAATGCTACTTTTCCATACCACGTCACCTGATTCACTTAGAAAATTTCCTTTCTCTTTTCGACCTTTTTTGTTTTTTGAGATGGAGTCATGCTCTGTCAGCCAGACTGGAGTGCAGTGGTGCAACCGTGGCTCACTGCAACCTCTGCCTCCTGGGTTCAAGCGATTCTCCTGCCTCAGCCTCCTGAGTAGCTGGGACTATAGGCATGCGCCACGATGCCCAACTAATTTTTTGTATTTTTAGTAGAGAAGGGGTTTCAGCGTGTTAGCCAGGATGGTCTCGATCTCCTGACCTCGTGATCTGCCTGCCTCGGCCTTCCAAAGTGCTGGGATTGCAGGCATGAGGCACAATGCCCGGCCCTCTTTTTACCTTTTAGTTCTCTTTCTTCCTGCAGTGTTGACATTGAACACCAGATCCCTGAAATCTACACAGAAAATGCCATTTCTATTTTTGCATTTGGTCTTGAAAACACTTGAATCACGATCATCCACTGAGAAACTTCTCCAGAAGAGGAAAGGGCAGTTCCTCAGCACATCTGCGACTCAACAGCCATGCAGGAGGGGAAGCAGAATGAATTTTTTCCCCTGTATCATCTTAAAGGGGAAATTTGTGTCTAGCTTGAGTTGGGGTAGAATAGTGCCTATTAACTCTACAAGGATTCTCATGCTTTGCAAAAATATCCCGATTTCTGTAAAATCACATATTTGGAATCTCTTTTCATCACAGAACACCAGAGTTGCCATTCTTGTTACTGCAATGTCACCATGGGGAGCTTTGAGATTATTCTCCCATTGAAGTACCATCCATAAGGTTGTGGACAAATCAGCAGTAACATATACCCATAGAAATTGTACTTATTTTATCTGAACACTCCCATTTCTTCATAGTCTTGAAAAAGATGTTAAAGGAAGAGACAAAAACATCAGTATAGAGGAAAATACCTTCTACCCTTGAATACCTGAACCTATGTTGGGAAGGGTGAGCCAGGCTGAGGCAGGAAGAAGGATGTTTAATTGTGCTTGTGTGCCTGTGGGCGTGCACATCTGTGTATAAGTCAGAACCTTCACAGAGGGAAGAAAATGCTTAATTCTGTCAGTCAAATTGGTGAAAGAGGTATCAGGCTCTGGGCTATTTATAGACCTTAAATTGGCATGTGCTATACATACTGAATACTTGGCTGTTCTTTTTTTTTTTTTTTTTTTTTTGAGATAAAGTGAAGGAGAGGCAAAAAAAAAAAAAAAAGGTCATGAGAAAAAGTAAAGAGAGATTCAGATCATGACTATAATTTTTCTTATAACATTATCTTTCTTATAACTGTAGATGGCCTGGAAAACTTCCCAGAATCAGAGAATCACATAAAGTAGGATTCCAGGGGGTGGGAGGAGGTGGGGGGATGGGATTTCATTTTAGAAAGAGACTGAAGAGAGCTTGGTCACTGAAGTTCCGGGTGTAGAGGTGAAGAGGATTATCTGAATACTGTACTGATTTTATTTGACTTCAAGAGTGTTCTCCAGTGTCACTATTGCTCAGATGCCAAAATATCTCTGAGCTATTGCATAGAACATGGCGTCAGCCAGAGAAACTGGTTCAGGGGCACCCGGACACAGTGAGCTTTCATAAAGGAACTCTGGAGAGATGACAAAGAAGCATATCTATGCCTGACTGTCCTGCACTCCTTTTTCTGGGAAGAAAGTGAAGCCCTCTACCAAAGATAGCAGAACGATCTCTCCCTCTGAAGTGAGGACAGGAATAGTGAGCTTATTGCCTGCCATCCATCTCCAAGGCTTCTCTGGAAAGAGGATGTGCTGTCTAGAGATGAAGCTGTATTTGGGACTCTTGCCCTGCAAAGTACAGCCAGGGGGTCTGAGTGGCCTGCACTGGCACTGTTGGGGCCACCCAGGTTCCCCACCTTCAGCACCTCCCAGCTAGGACGCATATTTTACCCATCAGTTCCTCCTCAACTCCACATTCTACACATTCTAGTTACTCCTGATTCCCTCTAAGAGCCTCACCAGGTCCTCCGTGGCTGTTAAGAGACAGGTGGACTCCACCAGGCAACTAGAGAAACTGCAAACTCTCCATTTAACCGAGAGGCACAATCTGTTCCCTTTTCTTCCATAACTTCCCCATCTGTGAAATGGGAATAACAGCCCTGTCACAGCTACTTCACACAGTAGAAGTGCTGCATAAGGCAGAAAACGCTAAAATAAAAAGGCAGGGCATTAATGTTGCTATTTTTAGTACCTATCCCATAGTTTCATTTAACATGAAACTGCAAAATATGCCTTAAGAGCCCATCCTCAGCCTGGGGAGAATAGCTGCATAAAAACTTGTTCAGATTCCTCAGTCCCACCTTAAACCTATTGAACCAGAACCTCCAAGTGTAGGGACCAGGAGCTGTATTTTTCAGGAGTTCCCAGGCAATGCTAATCATCAGCCGGGTTTCTGACCACGATTTGCTCCCTTCCATGAACACTGGGCAGAATCTTTGCCTGGTTTGGAGGAAGAGATGTATGATGTATTTCCTATGCCTCTCAAACTTGACCAATGGAGATGGGTTACAGCTCAGGTGACTGACAATCCTTTTTAAGGAATAGGAAGAACAATAATGCTCTCGAAGGGTTAAGATCTCACAGGAGGACCACCAGAGGGGAGAGGAGGGGTCAGCGGGAAGGAATGGAACTCACCTACGATGATACCACAGGCACTGACCAATCCGATCTCTTTCTTCAGGGCTACTCCGCCCCCTCCGGAACCAGCCTCGGAGCTGGCGTCCGACTCGCCCCCACCTGGGTGTTTCTTTTCGGTGTTGTTTCGGTGCCTGGCTCCTTCTTCCATCCTTCTCAGTAGGATTGCAACCTCCAAAAGCTGCCTTCCTTTCTAAATGCGTATTCGTGTAAATATATTGGGAGAGAGCTTTGAATTAGAACGTCCTTTTCCGAAATAGGAACCACTCCTACCCTCTAAAAAAGGCAAGCAGATAAAAGAGAAAACGAAAAATATTCCTACTCCGTATTCACACTTTCTGGTCACTCGTGTTTACAAACAAGAAAAGTGTTGCTTTAAAAAAAAAAAAAGGCCAGGGGAGACATACATTTAAATATAAAAATAGAACTGTGCCAGCGACTCCGGCTGGAATTCTGCTGAAAAGGATGTGTCTTCAGAAACCAGGATGGTTCAAACTGCTGTGTGCACCAGGCAGTGGTTTATTCCAGAGCTTCAGAAAGAGAGCCTGGATTTCCCTTCACCTCTCCCCCTAATAAAACAGGAGATTGCCTTTACCTCCCCTTAGTTTTTTCTTTTATGATAAAGACAAAAGTAGTTTTCATTAACGGTAGGAAAAAAGGGCAGTCTTCAGGTACTTTCTTCTCTTCCAGAAAAACAAACTGTGAACCTGACGGTGTTGCTCTAGATCTGGTTTCCACCTGCTATGGATTTCTTTTCCCTTCCCCGTCTTCTGCTTCCGCCTTTCCCAGATGTCCTCTTCTTTCTCGCTGTTCTTCGTGCGCTTGTTTTCCTCTTTTCGATCCCCGTTCTACTGCACAGCCGGCCCCATCCCTCTGGGTTTCGGGAGAGTGGCTTCTCCACACACTAACGTGCTTCTCTTTAGCGAGGGGTTTTATTCGCCCGCCGAGGCTCCGCCCCTACCTCCTCTGCTCCCCTCCATCCTCAGTCCCGTCTCCTCCCTCCTCTGCAATTGAAGTATTAGCACAGAGCCCCCAAACAGCACTGAGAAAATGGACTAAGTTATTTCCTTTTGCAATCGTCTCTCGCTTTCTCCATCTTTCTCCTTGCAACCAAGTGGAAGTAAACTCCTTCCACGTCAACTGTTCCGGGAGAGCTCATTAGCTAGTATAATGTTACAGGTCATACAGCATCTGTGAGCTTTATAAATAAGGGAACAGTTGTGCAGATACTTTTAATGCCATCAGAAATAAACTAGCCAAATGTGTTAAAATATTTAGGACTAGATCATTTGAGAATACAGGAGAGAACGTTGAAGAGACATCTTCGAGTTTCCTAAAAACAGGCGGAATCGACGGGTGGGGGAGGGAAATGGAAGGAATTAACAATGGGAAAAAGGTTCTTTTAGTGTAATTGTTAGCTACTAAGAGTACAGAATAAACAAAATCGCCAGGAGCGGTGGCTGACGCCTGTAATCCCAGCGCTTTGGGAGGCTGAGGGGGGAAGGATCATGTGAGCCCAGGAGTTTGAGACCCTGTGCAACAGAGCCATACCCCATCTACTAAAAGTTTTAAAATTAGCCGGGTGCAGTGGTGCAGGCCTTGTGGTCTTAGCTACTCAGGAGGCTGAGGCTGGAGGATTGCTTGAGCTCAGGAGGTCAAGGCTGCAGTGAGCTGTGATGAGGCTACTGCACTCCAGCCTGGGAGGTAGAGCAAGACCCTGTCTCAAAAACAAAACAAAACAAAACAAAAAGCCAGAAAAACCACATGCACATACAAAAAGATAAAAAACAAAATCACCAGGTAGCCTTGTTCACAGCTCTTATTTAGGGCTGGCTGAAACATTAAAAAAAAATGACTCAAACTGCGGTTCTGCAACTTCTAATATTTTTGCGCTATAAACTATTTGAAAAGCACACATGGGGAATTATGAGTACATCGCTGATCATGAAACAGACTTATTGATGTTAGAATAACTATCTTATTACCATATTGAAATTATGCCTCTACTTCCCTGAAGAATTTCACTCAGAAACTGCTGCCTTAAGGTGAGAGCAACAATGTCTATTCATAATTGTAAAGTATTTCAAAAAAACAGTATAAAGCAATATAGTGGACAACACTATAAGTCTAAAATAAAGTTAATTTTAGCCTTATTAAATATATTATGCAAAATTATTTAATTTTAAAGTGGGCCTAAAAAATAAAGTTCCCCCAAACTGACCTCTAACTACAGAAATTTGGCCTCACTTTCTGGAAAATGTTCCAAAAGATTTTGGGTTTTAAGGAAAATAAATACTTAATTCCTTAAAATGAGGTTGGTTGAGCTATCGTAGCAAAACCTTTTTCAAATGGGGTAAAGTTCAATCAGCAGTCATCTGCCCCCTTGATAACTCAGCAAGTATTAAGAGGTTTCAAAGGTTGGGAGGAACTTCCTCTCCTCCTTTTGCTAGTTCAAGATACAGCAAATTGAAAGGCTCAGCAAAAAAAAAAAAACCAAAAAAAAACACCAAACAAAAAATCCCAGACAAGGCAGGGAATATATAGCACAAAACTCCATGGGAGGGAATGAGTCATGGGAAATGAAAAAATGTTGAATTTGCCTCTAGCCTTTCCTGACAACCTTAGAAAGCACTGAGGGAAAATCTGGTGGATTCATTTGTAAGCATTCAGCTTTGAAGACTTCTGCTCAGATTTCAACATCATCGTATAAAACAAATAATGCTTCTCAAACGTGAGGTCCTTCAGTAATGTTTGGTAGTTGTAATTTATATGATGCAGACTTAATGTGGGATAAAACATGAATGTGATGAATTTGAGGTCTCTTGCTAAAACCAGTGTAAACTGATAACAATAAGGTAAGCTTTAGCCTTCTCAAATTATGAACTAAGAAGTTTAGGGGGTTATGGGATCAAATACATTCTTGGAATACAGTGGTACTAGGTGCACACGTTGAAAAGGAAGAGTTGCTGAAGATTAGTATTTCTATTTCTTTAGCATTTGGAATTTATAAGTGGCTTATTACCATCTATTACTGGTGCAATGTAATATTTAGGAAAGGGGCTGGGCATGGTGGCTCATGCCTGTAATTCCAGCACTTTGGGAGGCCAAGGCAGGTGCAGTGCTTGAGCTCAGGAGTTCAAGACCAGCCTGGGCAATATGGTGAAACCCCATCTCTACAAAAAATACAAAAATTAGCTGGGTGTGATGGCTCACGCCTGTAGTCCCAGCTACTCAGGAGGCTGAGGTGGGAGGATCGTGTGAGCCCGGGAGGTTGAGGCTGCAATAAGCCAAGATCGAACCACTGCACTCCAGCCTGGGTGGCAAAGTGAGACCCTGTCTTTAGAAAAACCAAACCAGGCCGGGCTCGGTGGCTCAGGCCTGTAATCCCAGCACTTTGGGAGGCCAAGGCGGGCGGATCACGAGGTCAGGAGATCGAGACCATCCTGGCTAACACGGTGAAACCCCGTCTCTACTAAAAATACAAAAAAATTAGCCGGGCGTGGTGGCGGGTGCCTGTAGTCCCAGCTACTTTGGAGGCTGATGCAGGAGAATGGCGTGAACCCGGGAGGCGGGGCTTGCAGTGAGTCGAGAACGCGCCACTGCACTCTAGCCTGGCCTACAGAGTGAGACTCCATCTCAAAAAAAACCAAAACCAAAACAAACAAACAAAGCTAGGAAAGGAATCTCCCCACTTTCCAAGGGATCATTATTTATGTTAAGTACCACTCTTGAGGTTGGAATCTTTTTGTGACATAAACTCTTAAGTGTATCAAAATTCCATGTGACTAACATTGAACACAAGGCAGAAAGAAAAGCCTTGGTGTAATATGTTGACAAAAATCTGTAAAAAATTACAAACTAATGTTTATTTGATTTTGAACACTGTTTTTTGTTTTTTGTTTTTGAAACGGAGTCTCACTCTGTCACCCAGGCTGGAGTGCAGTGGTGCGATCTCGGCTCTCGGCTCACTGCGACCTCTGGCTCCTGGGTTCAAGTGATTCGCCTGCCTCAGCCTCCTGAGTAGCTGGGATTACAGGCGCCTACCACCACTCCTGGCTAATTTTTGTGTTTTTAGGTTTCACTACGTTGGTTAGGTTCATCTTGGACTCCTAAACTCGTAATCCACCCGCCTCGGCCTCCCAAAGTGCTGGGATTACTCTATTCTGCATTTGACTTTATATTTTTATTCTATTCTCTACATTTAAATAGTGTTTTATAGCCTAAAAATGGTTTTCTGAACAATATCTCAATTTTTTCCTCCTCATGTAGTATCTTGGGCAGACAAGGCAGTTATTTTAAAGATTTTAAAAATTAGAAACCTGAGGCTCAAAGAAAGATTTTACCTGAGGTCAAAGACAAGAGAGTCTATTCAAGGGCAAATGGGAGATCGATAGTTTACACAGTGCGCTTTTTCAGGATGCCATAGCTACTGGTCGAAGCCTCAACTTCTTTCACCTGAGGGAAACTCTGTGTTTTTGCTTTGGTGTCTTAACTGTGCCTTTTAGAGACTCACCTTGATGCTAACACTTACCTGCTCAGTGAGACCCACAGGACTTCACCTGGGCCCTCCCAACATTTGTCACCTCCTTCGCACAGTCCTCAGTGTGGCCCTATCCCAAGTACTTAGTACAATTCTGTTTCCAATATCGGAGCCACTGTTTCGGTTGTTTTACATGCTTCAGATAGGAAGAAATTGATCCCTTTAACTAGGGAAAATTATGGATGAAAGGGCCGTTTTCTTACAAATACGGATTTAGAAAGAGAAAGGCTGTGCGTGGCTGACACCTACTGGACAGAAGAGGTCATGGCTTGGAGACATGCTGCTTGTAATAGTTAACACACACACACACACACACACAAACCCAACACAGTCAAGTTCTAATATTCCCCTACTCCCTCTTTTTTTAGAGACAGGGTCTCACTCTGTCATCCAGGCTGGAGTGTAGTGGTGCAATCACAGCTCACAGCAGCCTCAAACTCCTGGGCTCAAGTGATCCTCCAGCCTCAGCCTCCTGAGTAGCTGGGACTACAGATGTGCGCCACCACACCCGGCTTAATATTCCCCTTCTGAAACAAGTTAGACGTGTTTGTTAATGCAAAGGAATGGAGCACAAAGCTCATCCACTCCATTCCTGATTTTTTTTTCTAGATCCAATAGACAGCACTTTATTCTTGCTTTTTGTAACCGAGCTGGGAAGTTTGAGGTTACCAACAAAGGACCCAGATCTCTCCCTGGAGTCAATTCACAGTCCATGCTCTCACTCCACCCTTCTTCTCATATCTATGTGCCCCATATCTATGTGTTTTGGTTTAAAGCAGAAGGAAACCCTGCTTAAACTAAAGCCAACTTTCCTCCCAGAGTCCCAGGGATCACTGCCTATGGTCGATTAGATGGGGGCTTCCTGAGCCAGTAGTTTTAGAAGACTTTACTTCATTAGAAAATGAAAAGCAGATGAAAATTAATAGGCCGGGCACGGTGGCTCAAGCCTGTAATCCCAGCACTTTGGGAGGCCGAGACAGGTGGATCACGAGGTCAGGAGATTGAGACCATCCTGGCTAACATGGTGAAACCCCGTCTCTACTAAAAAATACAAAAAACTAGCCGAGCGAGGTGGCGGGCGCCTGTAGTCCCAGTTACTCGGGAGGCTGAGGCGGGAGAATGGCGTGAACCCGGGAGGCGGAGCTTGCAGTGAGCTGAGATCCGGCCACTGCACTCCAGCCTGGGCGACAGAGCGAGACTCCGTCTCAAAAAAAAAAAAAAAAAGAAAATTAATGAGAAAAGAAGAAAAAAAAGAAAAGGCCAAAATAGGTCAGAAAGAAAGGAAGATGAAATGAGGAGACTCCGTCAGTGATTAAGCCCTTTTTAGTGTATGCTCTGTTTGCCTTTTGGGCATATTCATAAGTTCAAAGGAAGTTGTGTCTTCTAGGGTTTATGCAGTCCTGAGAATTTGGATGCAGCAGACCCTGCTTTGTTATGATGGTTAATTAATTCAGCTCTTCTGGAGATAATGATGAATCCTTGCTCTGACACCAGAGACAAAAATTCCAGCAGATTACTCCTCTGTCTGCTGCACTTGGTGGGATTCCACCAAGCCAGCCCAGCACTAGTGGGAAAGAAATAAAGAGGCACTCCCTGTGGCAGGCCAGATCTCCGCATTGTCTTGATTCCTTTGCTGGGCCCAATGTGTCATGGGGCCTTAAACATGGGGCCTTAGATCTTCTTTCTAAGGATTTAAGTGACTCCAGTTTTGAGTACTTAAATATGGAAACTTCCCCTTCCTAATCTAATTGGTTTTCATTATGTTTAATAAAGATGAGGTTTTTTTTTTTTATTTTTACTTTTTGGAGATAGGGTCTCATTCTCACTCTGTCACCCAGGTTGGAGTGCAGTGGTGTGATCACAGCTCACTGCAACCTCGAACTTCTGGGTTCAAGTGATCCTCCTGCCTCATCCTCCCAAGTAGTTGGGACTACAGGTGCACACCACCACGCCTGGCTAATTTTCAAAAACTTTTTAGTAAAAATGAGGTCTTACTATGTTGCCCAGGCTGGTCTCAAAGTCCTAGTCTGAAGCAGTCCTCCAGCCTCAGCCTCCCAAAGTGCTGGGAGCCACTGTGTGAGCCACTGTGCTGGGCCTCAGGTTTTTAAAGATGTAGATGACAAGTTCCCTGAGGCAAAGACCTGCTTTGTTCACTGCTATAACCCCAGTACTTAAAATGGTGCCTGGCACTCAATAAATATGATTGTGAATGAATGAATGAACGAATGAATGTATAAATAAGTGTTGATGTACATTAATGCATAATAAATAAAATAATTACCAAATGACTCCTTGATATACCAACTAATTGTAGCAAGACGTAGCCCTTGGTGCCTGTACAGGGGCTGGACCACAGAAAGAGAAGAAAAAGACAATCAAGGTTTTGACTTTGAAGATTATTTTATACAGAGCACAGATCTCAAGCAGGCCTTTAACACTGCCAGCAATCCTACCACAGTCTTGTTAACTGACCTTTCCACTTACCTGCTCCTCTCTTCAAACCAATACCACACCCCAAATCTTCACTTCTAGTTGACATCTTTGACTATTGTTTCATGCAGAAAATGGGAATAGGCAGAAGAGAACTTCCCCATGCTCCATTTACTAAATCTGTCAGTCTACCTGTAGCTTTCCCCACATCCTCTGCCTTCCCTCTCATTGAAATGAATGTGCTCTCTGTGTTCCTATATATCTCCGCTATTTGTGTACTAGCTTCCCTGTCTTATCTCCCTGCTCAGGGACTTTGCTCTTGAAATTATTCCCTTCTCTCCTGCATCATCAGTTTTTCACTGTCTCCTGGATTATTCCTATCAGCATACAGATGTGCTGTAATACTTCCCATTGAAAAACAAACAGGCCGGACTGGGTGGCTCATGTCTGTAATCCCAGCACTTTGGGAGGCCGAGGCAGGAGGATCACTTGAGTTCAGGAATTTGAGACCAGCCTCGGCAACATAGCAAAACCTTGTTTCTACTAAAAATTAAAAAAAAAAAAAAAAAAAATTAGCCGGATGTGGTGGTACATGCCTGTAGTACCAGCAACTCAGGAGGCTGATGTGGGAGGATTGCTTGAGCCACGGGGTTGGGGCTGCAGTGAGCCATGTTCGTGCCACTGAACTCCAGCCTGTACAACAGAGTGAGATCTTATCTGAAAATATGTGACAAAATGAACAGAACTTCCCTTGAGGCTACATTCCTTTCAGCTACCACCCAACTTCTCTGCTCCCGTCTCCACTTCCTCATCTCCACTGATGCTTGGAATTACTACATCAAAGCTTTTGTCCCCATCACCTCATGGAATCCATTCTTGTCAAGGTCACCAACAGCTACTCTATCAGTTGGACCACTGAAGGCCCAATCTAGCAATCATTTCTCAGTCCTTATCTTATTGATCTTACAGCAGCATGTGGCCAGCTAATGGCTCTGGAGCACCCACTCTCCTGGCTTCCCCCAACCTCATTTGTCTCTTTTTAGGCTCCTGGCTGGATCCTTTCCTTTCCCCAGTCTCTTCTCTTCTCTATCCTCCCTCTCTAGCTGTGTGATCTCATCCAGTCCCGTGGCTTTCAGTAGCAACTCTACATTGATATTTTCCAAATTTATAGATCCAGTCCTAATCTCTTGCATAAACTCTAGAACCAGCTATCTAACCACCTAACTGATGTCTCTGTTTTGGGTGTTTCATAGGCACCTCTAGCCTCATATGCCCAAAAGTGAGTGCGTGCTTTCCCCTCCAAACCTGACTTTTGCCCAGTATTCCCTACGTTAGTAAATGGCACTAATTGGTCAGCCCAAAACATCTTGGAGTCAACCTTGACTTACCTTTTTCTCATATATCCTACATTTGGTTTGTCAGCCAATCCCTGTTAGCTGTAGCTTCAAGTCAAATCTTGCAAATATCGAGACAGTAGTCACTTCTTGCCATCTCCACTGCTACCACCCATTAAGTGATTCATCACCACTTCACCATCAACTCTCACCCATGCTGTTTCAATAGCCTTCTAATTGGTCTCCCTACTTCCACATGTTTCTCCTACAAATGTTCTACACTTTATTCTCTACACGGCAGCCAGAATGATCCTTCGTAATCACAGATCAGATCAGGTCCCTCCCTGTTCAAAACCCTCCAACGCTGCCGATCACAGCTAACTAGAATCAAACCTGCAGGTCCTGGTGGCTGCTTGGACTTCATATCCTTCTCTTCCTTTCACATGGTCCTCCAGTCTCATAGGCCTCCTTCCTAGTCCTTGAACACTAAGCTCTGCCTCAGGGCCTGGTGCTAGTTGACGCCTCTGTCAGGGTCAGTCTGCCTGCAGACCCGTCTTGGGGGCATCCTCGCGTTCTCACATCATGCACATCCCTCTGCAAATGTCACTTCCTCACGGGGGACTTCTCTGACCACCCAATAGAAAGTCCATCTCAGGCCGCGCGTAGTGGCTCACTCCTGTAATCCCAGCACTTTGGGAGGCTGAGGTGGGTGGATCGCCCGAGGTCAGGAGTTCAAGACCAGCCTGGCCAACATGGCAAAATTCCGTCTGTACTAAAAATACAAAAAATAACCAGGTGTGGTGGCGGCGCGTGCCTGTAGTCCCAGCTACTTGGGAGGCTGAGGCAGGAGACGCGCTTGAACCCGGGAGGTGGAGGTTGTAGTGAGCCAAGATCGCACTGCAGCCTAGGCGACCAAGTGAGACCCTGTCTCAAAAAACAAAAAAAAGAAAGAAAGAAAGAAAGCCCATCTCCATCCCATCCCATCACCTGTACCTTGCCTTTTATAATATCTGTCTCTACTTAACATAATTTTTTTGGTTTTTTGTTCCTTGTTTGTCTTTCCTATTAAAATGTGAGCTCTGAATTATTGATGTTGTTAGTTGGTTTTTCTTGGGAGTAATGATATTACAGCTATCGTTAAAAAGTTTTATCTTTTAGAGATATATGTAAATATATTTATGGATGAAATAATCTGATATCTTGGATTTATTTCAAATAATATAGGAGGAAGGATAGAGGGAAGGATAGGTTACCAGTGAAAAAAGGCTGAGTTTACATTGTTTAAGTGGGATGATAGGTAAGAGTCCATTAGACTGTCTTCTTTTGTATATGTTTAAATTTTTCTGTAATAAAAAACAAACAAATAAAACCTTTGCTTGTTTCTTCACCATTATTTCCCTAAGGCCTAGAGCAGTTCTTGGCATATAGAAGGCACTCAACAAATGAATATTCGATATTCACTGTATATCGAATCTTTGGGAGAGTAAACGTGTATTTTCAAGACAAATTTTGTTCAATTACTGCAAATTATTGGAAATCTAAATCCTTGTTTCCAAAGGAGGATTTTACAGAGTCTGCCCTTTCAGGCCATGCATTCAAGAATATT
Source organism: Macaca mulatta (assembly GCF_049350105.2). NCBI lineage: Eukaryota > Metazoa > Chordata > Mammalia > Primates > Cercopithecidae > Macaca > Macaca mulatta. The sequence goes on from NC_133412.1 coordinate 96,289,590, forward strand.
CTAATTATGGGAATGCCAGAAACTATAGTCACTAATTTGGTGATAGCTATGCCTTTATGCCTTTAATTATCTTCATAAGACCAATATGTTAAAAATATAGCTCTATTTGTCTTACCTCTTTTTCACCAAATCATAATAATCAACTGTACTCACCTGTACCAGAAATGTGTGGCAAATTTGGGGAGAAAACCCAAAAGTTTAGTAAGGGGAAAATGTATAGACCCAGTCACTTGAAACTCTGGCCAGACTATAGTTTGGAGATCACTGATATAGAATATAAAACCCATGGTAACAGAATGTGGCCTTTTTGATTTCTAGTACTATACAATTTATCAGACTAACAGAGAAAGCTATTCTAATAGAAAGTGAATTACAAACACCTGGATGTATTCAGTTAACTTCATTAACATACTCAGTCAATAGTAATCAACTGTTTACTATGCTAGACACTGGGGATATTATGGTGAACAAAGACCTTCTGCCTTCAAGGACCTCCTAGACCTTAAGTACAAACACTTCTGATCTTTCTCTTTCCTTTTGAAGTCCAGCTATAGCTTAGTTACCTAGAGTCCCCAGCAAAGGAGCAGTGCACATTTGAGGTAAGCTCTGGCATGAAAGCCACAGACGATAACAAACATAGGTGATGCTGGGGTGGAAAAGACCTCCCCTCAAACTGTAGTTTTTATACTTAGAGGGGTAAGAGAAAGTGTTGTTTCCATAAAACAAAACAGGAACACTCATAAAACAATAGAAAGCTCTTAGAAATTAAAATACGATGAAAGAAGTTAATATTCTATAGAAGCATTAGAAAATAAAGTTGAGAAATCTCTAAAAGATAGGTTAAAAGATGAAAAGACAAAATATAAAATTAGAGGACTAATTCAGGATTTTCCAACTTCTGACTAATGGGAGCAAAACAACAGAAAACAGAGAGGAGAAAACAAAGAAATAATGCAAATAATGCAAAAACTATTCTGGAAGTGAAAAACACGAGTGTCCACTTTGAAACGGCACACTGAGCACCTAGAACAATAAAAGATAAAAAAAGAAAGTCCCACGTCAAGGCACATCATGAGGAATGTTCATACTACTGAGAATCAAAGAGAAGATCCTGAGAATCTCCAGCTAAGAGAAATGGGTTATACATAAAGAACGTTACCAGAGGCCAGGCGTGGTGGCTCATACCTGTAATCCCAGCACTTTGGGAGGCAGAGACAGGTGGATCACCTGAGGTCGGGAGTTCGAGACCAACATGGAGAAATCCTGTCTCCCCTAAAAATACAAAATTAGTGGGCATGGTGGTGCATGCCTGTAGTCCCAGCTACTCAGGAGGCTGAGGCAGGAGAATCGCTTGAACCCGGGAGGCAGAGGTTGCGCTGAGCCGAGATCGTGCCATTGCACTGCAGCCTGAGCAACAAGAAGAGTGGAACTCCGTCTCAAAAAAAAAAAAAAGAATGCTACCAGAATGGCACTGCCTTTCTCAGCAGCAATACTATTATAGAAGTTTACACGGAACAATGTCTTCAAACTTGAGAAGGAATATGATTTTCAACTCAGAAAATTATACATAGCCAAAGTATCAATCAAAAGTGGATATAAAATAAAATCCCTATCAAAATATAAGATCTCACATTTACCTCCCTTGTGTTGTTTTTCAGAAAGCTATTGGAGAATGTGCACCACCAAAATAAGGGAATAAATAAAGGAGGAAGAAGACCCTGGGTTCAGGAATAAGGTACCATAACTAGAGACAGTCAAAGAGAATTCCTAGGATAAGTGGGTGTATCAGGATCAGACAGCCACCCCTCCAGAGGGACAGCAGAATGGAGGACTCAAGAGGATGTCTCCCAGAAAATAAAAATGCAGCTGAGGATTACTTGATGTTTGACAGCCTGGAACATAGTATCCAGGGGGTGGATTTATGTTTTTATCAAATGAGTCTAAGAAGAACTAGTGATAGTGACATAGAAAAGCAAGCAAATGAAAACATGAGGCAAGTATTAACTTCAAGGAATTGTTTGATTTGGCTCAGCAATAAAGAATACGTAGATAGTCATAATAATACATACTAATAGAAGATTTAACCAAAAAAAAAAAACGAAGGATGGAAAGAGAAGAAGAGTGGGGGTAGTTATTACAAGTTTTATAGTACAATATGACTTTTAAAACCATATACTATCTTTTTTTTTTTCCTGAGACGAAGTATCACTCTTGTTGCCCAAGCTGGAGTGCAGTGGCGTGATCTCGGCTCACTGCAACCTCTGCCTCCTGGGTTCAAGCGATTCTCCTGCCTCAGCCTCCCAAGTAGATGGGATTACAGGAGCCTGCCACTATGCCTGGTTAATTCTTGTATTTTTAGTAGAGACAGGGTTTCACCATGTTGGCCAGGCTGGTCTGGAATTCCTGACCTCAGATGATCCATCCGCCTTGGCCTCCCAAAGTGCTGGATTTACAGGTGTGAGCCACCATGCCTGGCCTCATATACTATCATTTAAAAATTAAAAACAAAAGAGGAAAATAGGTAGCAGACAAGCACTAAATAAAAATGGCAGCAATGGTATTATCAGTCACATTAGAATTTAAGGCAAAAAGCATCAATATATATAAAGGAGGCCAATATAAAATAATTAAAAGAACACTCAAGAAGATATGACAGTCTTGAACTTCTGTGTACCTAAAAATAAGGCTTGAAATATATGAAGAGGCCGGGCGCGATGGCTCAAGCCTGTAATCCCAGCACTTTGGGAGGCCGAGACGGGCGGATCACGAGGTCAGGAGATCGAGACCATCCTGGCTAACACAGTGAAACCCCGTCTCTACTAAAAAATACAAAAAAACTAGCCGGGCGAGGTGGCGGGCGCCTGTAGTCCCAGCTACTCGGGAGGCTGAGGCAGGAGAATGGCGTAAACCCGGGAGGCGGAGCTTGCAGTGAGCTGAGATCCGGCCACTGCACTCCAGCCTGGGCGACAGAGCGAGACTCCGTCTCCAAAAAAAAAAAAAAAAAAAAAAAGAAATATATGAAGAAAAAATTGATAGAATTGAAAAACGAATTTGAAAAATTTGCAATCATTGGGAGAAATTTTAATGTATCTCTGTTAGAAGCTGATGAATCAGCCAGGAGCAGTGACACACACCTATAATACCAGCACTTTGGAAGGCCAAGGAGGGCAGATCATCTGAGCTCAGGAGTTTAAGGCCGCCCTGGGAAACATGGTGAAACCCCATCTCTACGAAAATAAAAAAAATCATCTGGGTGTGGTAGTGCCCACCTGTAGTCCCAGCTATGTGGGAGGCTGAGGCATGAGAATTGCATGAGCCTGGGAGGTGGAGGTTGCAGTGAGCCAAGATCATGCCACTGCACTCCAGCTTGGGCTACAGAGTGACACTCTGTCTCAAAAAACAAACAAAACAACGCTGATATGTCAAACAGGCCAGAAAAATTAGTAAACAGATAAAATATTTGAACAAATTAGCAAGCTTGATCTAATAGATTTCTAAAGAACCATGCATTAAAAAATGGAGACTATACATTATTTCCAAGTAGGCATAGTATATTTAAAAACATTTTAGGCCGGGCGCGGTGGCTCAAGCCTGTAATCCCAGCACTTTGGGAGGCCGAGACGGGCGGATCACAAGGTCAGGAGATCGAGACCATCCTGGCTAACATGGTGAAACCCCGTCTCTACTAAAAACACAAAAAACTAGCCGGGCGAGGTGGCGGGCGCCTGTAGTCCCAGCTACTCCGGAGGCTGAGGCAGGAGAATGGCGTGAACCCGGGAGGCGGAGCTTGCAGTGAGCTGAGATCCGGCCACGGCACTCCAGCCTGGGCGACAGAGCGAGAGTCCGTCTCAAAACAAACAAACAAACAAACAAACAAAAAAACATTTTGATTTACTGGGTCACAGAGGAACTCTAGAAATTTCAAAGATGTGAAATCATACAGCATCACACAGATTCTTGGGTCACAACAAAATTAAATTAGCAATCAACAATTAAAATAGAAAATAAAGTAAAGACTTCTGGGAAACTTGAAAATGAACTAAATAACTCGGTTAAATAACAATAATGGAAATTATGAAATAACTAGAAGTTAACTGACAATGAAAGTACTGCATATAGGAGCCAGGCGTTGTGGTACATGTCTACAGTCCCAACTGTTCAGGAGGCTGAGGTGGAAGGATTGCTTGATCCAAGGAGTTCAAGACCAGCTTGGGCAACATAATGACACTCTGTCTCTAAAGAAAAAAAAAAAAGAATTGCATTAAAAAACCCATGAGATGCAGCTAAAGTAGTATTCTGAGGTAAATGTAAAGTCTTACAGATTTAGAAAACAAGAAAGATTTATAATAAATGAATTAAGCTATCAGAGGAACCAAATGGAATTATAAATACTTGACTCATAGCCCATCTTCACCATGTCTCTTGTCTACCTCTAAGGCTTTGTTCTTCTTTGTTCCCATGATTCACCCTTACTGCTCCAGAACCAATTGTTTTGTAATGCTCTTCCTTCATTATAGTCTCATTTCTATGCAGTAATTCAATTTAGTGCTAATTCTCCCCTACTTCATGCACTCATTTCATGTGCTCAGTATCTTCTTCCAACACTCCTTGGACCTCCACACCTCAAATGAAACCTGTGCTCTCCTGACAGCACATCCACCCTCCTAATACTCCTCAGTAGAGATGGGTCCTTGCCATGTTCTGATGGCGCCTGGATGGTGGAAGGGATTAGCATGTATTGAGCAACCACTATGTGCCAGACACTTCATGGAGCAAGGAATTTCATCATGTTTAATCTCATTTAACCTTCCAAACAACTTTTCAAGGTAAATGTTGTTTTGCATTTCACAAAGGAGGAAACGGGTTCAAGATTACTTGACTTGCCAAGGACACACACAATGGCAGAGCTGTAATTGGACTCTAAATCTTGATTGACCTCACTGCATTTGCTCTTTTCACTGTGCCACGGGAGAAAAAAGGTACAACATTCTTTTCTACCTCGGTTGCTTTCAATCATTACATTGTTATTTCTCAATTCTTCTCTGGATGATTTGTAACACTTGGTCACATCCTCAATTGCTGCTGTCTACTGACCTCTGAAAACTTCCTTATGAACTGGAGCACCTGGCTTAGCATTTACTCTCCAAACCAGAGCCTAGACACTTAGCCACCATGGAAAAGTGCCTTTTACCAGGTGCTGAAAAATTTCTTTCTGATTGTAACTACCAATCCTTTGAGCGCCCACTGTCTCTCTGTCATTATTCTTTCTGCTGTTTCTCCAGCCTGCCTCTGTCCATTCTTCACTCTGAGGCCTGAGTAATCATGCCAAAATGCATGGCCCAACCTCTGGCTGGCTTCCAAGCCCACTCTGCGTCACCACTGCTCTCTGTGCCACAGCCACATAAACTTCCTTTCAGTCCTCAGATGCACCTACCAAAGGGCTTAAAAAAAAAGAAAAGAAAAGAAAAGAAAAGAAACAGGGGCTTGCTCTCTCAGATGGGCTGGAGGGCACTGGAGTGATCATAGCTCACTGCAGTCTTGAGTTCCTGGGCTCAAGCAATCCTCCTGCCTCAGCCTCCTGAGTAGCTAGGACTACAGGGCTGCACCACCATGCCCAGCTAATTTTTAAAATATTTTCATATGGATGGGGTCTTGCTATGTTGCCCAGGCTGATCTTGAACTCCTGGTCTCAAGCAATCCTCCTGCCTAGGCCTCCTAAACTGCTGGGATTACAGGCATGAGCCACTGTTCTAGGGCCCAAAGAGCTTTTTTTGTGTCCATGCCCTTTCTTCTGCCTAGAGGCTTCTCTTCCCCCTTAGCCTATTTCACTGCTATTTATCTTTCTGATTTAGCACAAGTGTTACTTCCTCAGAGAGCCCCCACCCACCCCATTCCTGGCCCTAGAGTGTGTTCTTTGTTTCAGAGTCCTCACTTGTGATTATACATTAATCACGCTGTATCTGTATTAACTAGAGTGATTTTATGATTGTCTACTTCCCCAACTAGACTGCAAACTCCATGAGTGCAGGGACAATGGCGCTTTTTTTGCTCACTAATGTCTCCAGGGCCCAGTGCAGTGCCTAGGACTAAGTAGGTACCCAATTTAAAATTGCTGAATGAATGTATACAGGACATGTATGTGGTAACACTTGGTAGATAGTTGGATATATGGTATCCCTAGCCCAGAAGAAAGATTTGGGCTAAAAAATCAGATTTAAGAATTATTAGTACATAAGTGGTCACTGATATTATCATCCAAAAAGGATGGGAAAAATATAACGAGAGGCCAGGCACCGTGGCTCATGCCTGTAAGCCCAGCACTTTGGGAGGCCGAGGTGGGTGGATTTCATGAGGCCAGGGGTTTGAGACCAGCCTGGCCAACATGGTGAAACCCTGTCTCTACTAAAAATACAAAAATTAGCCATGTGCGGTGGCACATGCCTGTAGTCCCAGCTACTTGGGAGGCTGAGGCGTGAGAATTGCTTGAACCAAGGAGGCAGAAGTTGCAGTGAGCCAAGTTGCGCCATTGCACTCCAACTTGGGTGACAGAGTGAGACCCTGTCTCAAAATAAATAAATAAATAAATATTAATAAAATGAAATAATAAAAAATATAGTGAGAATACAGTGAGAAGAATACAGGATCCAGCTCAGAGCCCTGGATCTGTACCAGTCATTGGGTTCAAAGTCCAGCTCTTCTCAGTTCCCTGGCCAAAGCTATTTTTCCTCCTGTGCTCCCCATTTCTAGCCATGGCCACAGCATCATGCTTTCAATCACCCAGGCTGAAGACCTCCAACTTTTTCCTTCCCTCTTCCCTTTTTAGCCCCATATCCAATTGGTTACCAAGTCCTATCAGTCCTACCTCTGAAATTTGTTTCACAGCTGTTTTCTTCCCATCCCATAGCTGCTGCCCTATTCCAGAATAATTCATTTCTCTTTAGTCCCATTACAATTGCCTACCAACTAATTTCCCTGTCTGTGACCTTCCATCCCTTTATTCTATCCCCAGAGTTATGTTTTGTAAAACATGAGTTGATCATGTTTCCAACCTGCTCAAAAGCCTTTGATGGCTCCCCATTGCATAAAGTGGTGGTCCTTAAGACTAGCTGAATACACATCACAATCAGCTGAGGAACTTCAAAAAATATACTTGGGGTGGGTGTGGTAGTGCTTTCCTGTAGTCCCAGCTACTTGGGAGGCTTAGTCGGAAGGATTGCCTGAGCACAGGAGTTTGAGGCTGTAGTGAGCTATGATCACGCCACAGCACTCCAGCGTGTGCAACTGAGCAAGACCCTGTCTCAAATAAACAAACAAAGCAAAAGCCAGCCAAACAACCCCCTGACCTGAATCTATACCTATGTGTGTGTGTGTGTGTATAAATATATATGTATGGTTGGCACAGGCAAAGTGTGTAATAATTTCTCAGGTCGGCCTTCTCCAATGGTACCCTCTAGTGGCAACTTCATGCTGTGGTCCATCTTCATTTCGCCCACAAAATTCTCTGAAATTCTAATTCAGTGGATCTGCCTATTGCTTAGATTTATTTATTGAATTTATAAATCCAATAAATTTATACTCTATTTTCTAAGCTAGTGGTGAGAAAATAACCACTAGGATGGAGGCTTGGATGGAGGTTTCAATCCCTCTCTCCAGTTTTTGTCCCATAACATCTTCTTTTCTCCACCATCCCTCTTGATGTCCCTCAGCCATGCTGGATCACCCTATACCTTTCCATATGAACCTTTACTTACCCATTTTCTCTGCCTGGAATGCCCCTCCCATCCATCACTGCAGAATGAAACTTTCACAAACACCTGGGCCTCTAGGCAATGAGCCTGATCTCTCTTTTCTCTGTGCTCTCAAAGTGTTCCCCACTTCCTCCAGGAAGCCTTCCCAAATGATATGCTCTCATGGTTCCAGGTGTTTGGTCTTTTATGACAATACTTAACATATTTAATGGTTATATATTTATCTGTGAGATTTTACAGAAGTATTTATCTTGAACGCAAGAGCCCTATCTGTTACCATGTACTGTTGATTCATAATATGGTATTATTTGTTGACTGGATGAATTAATATTTCTGAAATTTTTACATACTCTCACTTTGTAGTGTGTGAAATTGTATAGATATTTGGATTCCCAAATAGGGAATAGGCTTTTTGAAGGAGTTTCATGTCTTTACATCCCACCCCTACCCCTACCTAGCTTTGTGCCTCAGATACTGTGGGAGCTTAGATAAAATTGTCCCACTAGAACCCTAGACGAATGTAAACTCCAGGAGAGCCAGGACTTTGTCTTCTTCCTTACACTATTATCAGCGGTTTAAACGGTGGTTGGTCCATGACATTTGCTGGGGAAATATTTGTTGAATGAATGATTTGATTGTTAGATGAATCTTTTTCCTAGGGTACCCAGTGCCGGCAACTTCACGTAACTACCAATCTTCTTCATTTTGTCCCTAAGTTTCTTTCATCCTTGATATGTATTCCTGTGGGAGTGTGCTAAAGTGCATCTGAAAGTGGGGTAACTTTCTCCCTGATAATTTTTTTTCTATTCCATCATTCATCAAATATTTACTAAGCACCTTTCTCTCTGTGTCTCTCTTTCTTTCTTTTCTTTGTTTCCCCTCCTTCTTTTTTGAGACACTGTCTCCCTCTGTCACACAGGCTGGAGTGCAGTGGTGCAATTTCGGCTCACCACAGCCTCAATCTCCCAGACTCAAGCGATCCTCCCACCTCAGCCTCCTGAGTACCTGGAACCACAGGTACCCTCCGCCACTCCCGGCTAATTTTGTTTATTTTTTATAGAGGCGAGTTCTCACTATGTTGCTCAGGCTGGTCTTGAACTCCTGGACTCAAGTGATCCTCCCACCTTGGCCTCCCAAAGTGCTGGGATTACAGGCATGAGCTAACTGCACCTAGTTGTAAGCACCTTTTACATGGCCAACACCTTAGAATGGTTGGTAATCCCCAGATGAAGATACAGTCCCAGTCTGGTTAGAGAGAGATTAGCGAGCAATTATAACATGGTGAGGCAAAAGCTACAGTATGCAAAGGATACTAGGGGAGCACCCCTCAGATGGGCAGGTTAGAGTAGGCATCTGGAGAAAGTGGTTTCTGAGCTGAATCTGGAAGGACGAATAGAAGTTATTACAAGAAGCTCACGGTGGCTCATGCCTGTAATCCCAGAACTTTGGAAGGTTGAGGTAGGCAGATCCACTTGAGGTCAGGAGTTTCAGACCAGCCTGGCCAACATGGTGAAATTCCATCTCTACTAAAAATACAAAAATTAGGCCAGGTGAGGTGGCTCACTCCTGTAATCCTAGCACTTTGGGAGGCTGAGGCAGGTGGATTGCCTCAGCTCAAGAGTTCAAGACCAGCCTGGGAAACATGGTGAAACCCCGTCTCTACTAAAATACAAAAAAAAAAAAATTAGCCAGGCGTGGTGGCATGCGCCTGTAGTCCCAGCTACTCAGGAAGCCAAGGCAGGAGAATTGCTTGAACCCGGGAGGCGGAGGTTGCAGTGAGCAGAGATCATGCCACTGCACTCCAGCCTGGGACAGAGCGAGTCTCCATCTCAAAAACAAACAAACAAACAAACAAACAAACAAAATACAAAAATTAAGCTGGGAGTGGCAGTGCATGCCTGTAGTCCCAGCTACTCAGGAGGCTGAGGCAAGAGAACCGCTTGAACCTGGGAGGCAGAGGTTGCAGGGAGCCGAGATGGCACCACTGCATTCCAGCTTGGGCCACAGAGTGAGACTCTGTCTCAAAAAAACAAAACAAAAAAGGTTAATAAGGAGAATATGCCAAGCAAAGGGAAATCATGTGCACAGAGACACACGGGTGAGACAGCATGATTTAAATTTAATACGACTGAAGTTTGGTAAAGCCTTTTTTTTTTTTTGAGACGGAGTCTCGCTCTGTTGCCCAGGCTGGAGTGCAGTGGCCGGATCTCAGCTCACTGCAAGCTCCGCCTCCCGGGTTCACGCCATTCTCCTGCCTCAGCCTCCCGAGTAGCTGTGACTACAGGCGCCCGCCACCTCGCCCGGCTAGTTTTTTTGTATTTTTTAGTAGAGACGGGGTTTCACCGTGTTAGCCAGGATGGTCTCGATCTCCTGACCTCGTGATCCGCCCGACTCGGCCTCCCAAAGTGCTGGGATTACAAGCTTGAGCCACCGCGCCTGGCTGGTAAAGCCTTTTACCAAATATTGAGAGGTGCAAAAAGAAATGTAGATTATGAAGAGTTTAGTGCCATGCTCATTAAGTTGTCTTTAAAATGGGTAATTTTAAGCAGAACAGTGATTGGATCTGGCAGCAGTGGTAGGATGGAATGGAGCTGGGCAAATCTAGGGTCAGGGAGCAGTGAAGAGGCGATTAATCAAAGCAAGGAATAAAGAAGGACTGAAGTAAAGCAAGAGTGGCAAAAATGGAAAGAAATGGATTCAAGATATAATTACAAACTGTGTATAATCAACTAATAATTGTACTTCTAGAAAATTACTTTTACATATAATTGCATGAGTGTTCAAAGATAAATGGATAAAGATGTTTATTACAGCATTTATTACAATAATTAAAAATTGGAAACACTCTATAAGTACATCAATATGGGATAGATTAATTAAATTAAGGCGTAATTAATCAGATAACTTTTGACAAGAACTATGTATAAAGATAAAAATTAGGCCAGGCGCGGTGGCTCAAGCCTGTAATCCCAGCACTTTGGGAGGCCAAGACGGGCGGATCACGAGGTCAGGAGATCGAGACCATCCTGGCTAACATGGTGAAACGCCGTCTCTACTAAAACATACAAAAAAAAACTAGCCGGGCGAGGTGGCGGGCGCCTGTAGTCCCAGCTACGCGGGAGGCTGAGCCAGGAGAATGGCGTGAACCTGGGAGGCGGAGCTTGCAGTGAGCTGAGATCCGGCCACTGCACTCTAGCCTGGGTGACAAAGCAAGACTCCGTCTCAAAAAAAAAAAAAAAAAAAGATAAAAATGAACCATCTACTAAATAAATTACAGATATTATGTATAATACCACATTTTAGTTTAAGTGTATATAATATATATGTATGTTGTGTGTTGGTATATGCATTGAAAGAAATTCTGGAAGGATTTATATGAAGGCTGTCAACCATGTTTGTCTTTGGGGAATAAGATCAGAGGTGATGGGCTTTCAATTTCTAATTTATAAACTTGTGGCTGGGCGTGGTGGCTCACACCTGTAATTCCAGCACTTTGGGAGGCCAAGGCGGGCAGATTACCTGTTTTGATACTATCAAAAGGAAATTTTAGATTACCTTTAGATAATGTTCCACGTTATCTAGGAATTTAGTCTAAAAGGTATAATTACAGGAATTTTAATTTCTTTTAAGGTTATTTGTGCCAGGCGCAGTGGCTCATGCCTATAATCCCAACACTTTGGGAGGCCGAGGAGGGTTGATCACTTGAGGTCAGGAGTTCGAGACTAGCCTGGCCAACATGGTGAAACCCCGTCTCTACTAAAAATACAAAAATTAGCTGGGTGTGGTGGTGGGTGCCTGTACCATAGCTACTTGGGAGGTTGAGGCAGGAAAATCGCTTGAACCTGGGAGGCGGAGGTTGCAGTGAACCGAGAATGCGCCACTGCACTCTAGTCTGGGCGACAGAGCAAGACTCTGTTTCAAAATAAATAAATAAATAAATAACAATACTTTATAAACTTGTGTTTTAATCTTTTTTAATAACTAAATGCAACATGATTCTGGATAGAGAAAACACTTTTTTCCTCTCTCTCTTTTTCTTTTTCTTTTTTTTTTTTTTTGTTGAGACGGAGTCTTGTTCTGTCGCCCAGGCTGGATTGCAGTGGCATGATCTCGGCTCACTGCCAGCTCCGCCTCCCGGGTTCATGCCATTCTTCTGCCTCAGCTTCCTGAGCAGCTGGGACAACAGGCACCCACCACCATGCCCAGCTAATTTTTTTGTATTTTTAGTACAGACGAGGTTTCACCGTGTGTTAGCCAGGATTGTCTCAATCTCCTGACCTTGTGATCCGCCCGCCTTGGCCTCCCAAAGTGCTGGGATTACAGGTGTGAGTCACTGCACCTGGCCTCTCTCTTTTTCTATAAAGGATATTTGTGGGAAAATTGGCAAAATTTGCATAAAATTTCTAGATTAGACAATGCAATATCAATGTTAATTTCTTGATTTTGATAACTGAACTCTGCTTATGTAAGAGAATGTCCTTATTTCTAGGAAGTACACACTAAAGTATTTAGGGGTAACAGGGCATTATGTCTGCAACTTATTCTCAAATAACACAGAAGAAAACAATAATGGAGAGAGAATAACAAAGCAAAGATGGTAAAATAACATTTGGAGAATCTGGATTACGGTAAACAGGAATTCTTTTTCTTTTTCTTTTCTTTCTTTTTTTTTTTTTTGCTAGTCAAGTGAAACAATAGGAATGGAGAAAGAACAAGGAAATCTGTAAGAGGGGTCAGTGTGCCGTGGCTCACACCTGTAATCCTAGCACTTTGCGAAGCTGAGGGGGAAGGACTGCTTGAGTCCAGGAGTTCAAGACCAGCTTGGACAACCTACGGAGATCCCCACCATCTCTACAAAGAAAAAAACCTTTTTTTTTTTAAATTAGCCTGGGTCAGACGCAGTGGCTCATGTCTGTAATCCCAGCACTTTGGGAGGCCCAGGTGGGTGGATCACCTGAGGCCAGGAGTTTCAGACCTGCCTGACCAACATGGCGAAACCCTGTCTCTACTTAAAATACAAAAATTAGCTGGGAGTGGTGGCGGGCACCTGTAATCCCAGCTGCTCGGGAAGCTGAGACAGGAGAATTGCTTGAACCCAGGAGGTGGAGACTGCAGTGAGCTGAAATCACGCCATTGCACTCCAGCCTGGGTGACAAGAGCAAGATTCTGTCTTAAAAATAAACAAACAAACAAAAAATTAGCCTGGCATGGTGATGTGCACTTGTAGTCCCAGCATCTTGGGAGGCTGGAGTGGGAGGATTGCATGAGCCCAGGAGGCAGAGACTGCAGTGAGCCGTTATCATGCCACTTTGCTTTGGCCTGGGTGACAGTCAGATCCTGTCTCAAAAAAAAAAAAAAGAAAAAAAAGAAATCTATAAATGGTTGTGCTCAATTAGTTGTAAACACCACTGTGCTTGGACAGCCCAAAATTCTTTGTTCTACATTTGTACTTTTCTGTATGTCTGAAATTATAAATGGAAAGTTTTAAAAGAGGTCTAGAACAAGATATAAAGTCGGTTACCATTTGTGTGTGTAAAAATGGAATATATGTAGATATTTGCAATATGCAAATGATCTGTGGAAAGATACACAAGACCTAGTACTATTAATGGCCTTTGGAAGTGAAAATTTGGTGACTGAGAACAGAGGAAAAACGAAGACTAATTATTTATTGCAAGCCTTTTGATAGCTTTTGAATTTTCACTAATTTGCCTATTTTAAAAGTAAATATAATTAAATAAGTAAATTAAAAATTATTTTAAAAAAGTAAACATAATTTAAAAATAATACAAAATATTGTATAATAAAGAATTTCAAACATTCCCCAAAGGAGAGAGAATACAATGAACTCTCACATATCAGAATCATCACTCAGGTTCTACAATTATCAAGATTTTGCTATGTTGTTTTATCTACCTATTTCCCCCTTCTATGTCTTGTCTTCTTTACTGAAATGTTTAAAAAATAACTACAGACATCATGCTATTTCATCCCCACATATCTCAATAAGCACCTCCAAAAAAAATTATGGAATTGTCTTACATAACTCAAGGCCATTATCACACCTAATGAAATTAACAATTCCATTGGTATCAACTAATATCCAGTTTATAATCAAATATCTTCAAATATCAAAAGAGGTCCACATACTGGAGTCAAGCGTGATGGCTCAGCCTGAAATCCCATCACTCTGGCAGGCTGAAGTGGGTGGATCACCTGAGGTCAGGAGACCAGCCTGGCCAGCATAGTGAAACCCCCATCTCTACTAAAAATAAAAAATACTAGCTGGGTGTGATGGCAGGTACCTGTAATCCCAGCTACTAGGGAGGCTGAAGCAGGAGAATCGCTTGAACCTGGGAAGCAGAGGTTGCAGTGAGCCGAGATCGCACCATGGCACTACAGTCTCAGAACAAGAGCGAAACTCCGTCTCAAAAAAAAAAAAAAAAAGGTCCACACTGCATGTAAACACTATACTCTACCTGGTAAGTTTGTTTCTCATGGTATATGGATTAATAGTTGTCAAAAGGCTTTACATGTATACTGGGGCTGAACAAATAAGTAAATGTATAGTGGATTTGGGGAGGCAGGGTTTTCACTATGAGAAAGAGAAGTAACATAAGCAAGGAGGGAAAAATAGAATGAGCCCTTGGGTACTGGATTAGAGTTGGCTAGCTAGCTTGGTATATATATAGACAGAAATATGTGTATATACATCAGTCGGTATACACACAAATATTACCTAATGCTATACCTCACGCTGTCCACTGAGAGGGCCTAGAGGCAAACACACCCCCATAGCAATGGGCACATCTTGTGTCCAGATTTTGGTTTCAAAATAATGTGAACTCCGAAAATTTGAGACAGGTCTCAGTTAATTGTTTATTTTGCCAAGGTTGGGGACATGTGTCCGTGACAGTCTCAGGAAGTCCTGAAGACTTGTGCCCAAAGTGGTTGGGGTATAAAACTAATACATTTTAGGGAGGCATGAGACATCAATCAGTATGGAAGAAGTACATTGGTTCAGTCTGGAAAGGCAGGAAGACTTGAAGTGGGGAGGGGGCTACCAGGTCACAGATAGGTGGTATACAAATGGTTACATTCTTTGAATTTCTGTTAACCTTTCCAAAGGAGGCAATCAGATATGCATCTATCTCAGTGAGCAGAGGGGTGACTTTGAATAGAATGGGAGGCAGGTTTGCCCTAAGCTGTCCCCAGCTTGACTATTCCCTTTAGCTTAGTGATTTGGGGGCCCCAAACTTTATTTTCCTTTCATATTTACCCCCTTTTAAAAAATATTTTGGAGAAGGCATTTTACAAGAAAATTAATCGCTGGTCTCAGGTTTCATTTGCTCTCTCATGGCAAGGATGGTTTATTACTAGACAGGTAGGTCCCGAAAGCTGATTTTTAGCAGGTTGTGAAGTCTCATGTCCTATGAAGGGAAAATAGTGGGGAGGAAGGGAGAAAAAACAACAACAAAAGAACACTCCTGGAAAATCTATATAGGCCACATTTCTCTGAAGTCTACAGTCAGCAGGCAGGTATGAAAGTGGCTTATGTAGCTGGGCGCGGTGGCTCACGCCTGTAATCCCAGCACTTTGGGAGGCCGGGGAGGGCGGATCACAAGATCAGGAGATCGAGACCACGGTGAAACCCCGTCCCTACTAAAAATACAAAAATTAGCCGGGCGAGGTGCCAGGCGCCTGTAGTCCCAGCTACTAGGGAGGCTGAGGCAGGAGAATGGCGTGAACCCGGGAGGCGGAGCTTGCAGTGAGCCGAGATAGCGCCACTGCACTCCAGCCTGGGGGAGAGAGCGACACTCCGTCTCAAACAAACAAACAAACAAAAAAAAAAAAGAAAGAAAATGGCTTATGTATGTAAATAGGTTGCTGTTATTTTCTTCTGAAGTTTAAGTTGTTTAGTTTCAGTTCGCAGGGCTTTAAGAAAGCACAACTAAGCCGGGCGCGGTGGCTCAAGCCTGTAATCCCAGCACTTTGGGAGGCTGAGACGGGTGGATCACGAGGTCAGGAGATCGAGACCATCCTGGCTAACACGGTGAAACCCCGTCTCTAATAAAGAATACAAAAAACTAGCCGGGCGAGGTGGCGGGCGCCTGTAGTCCCAGCTACTCGGGAGGCTGAGGCAGGAGAATGGCGTGAACGCGGGAGGCGGAGCTTGCAGTGAGCTGAGATCCGGCCACTGCACTCTAGCCTGGGCGACAGAGCGAGACTCCGTCTCAAAAAAAAAAAAAAAAAAAGAAAGCACAGCTTTAGTAGTTTTCGGTGACTCCTAATTAGGAAAAATGGGGAAAAAAAGAAGGAAAAAAAAAATTGAAAACATTATTTTGAAGACTTGTAACCAAGAAACAATTAGAATTCAGCCCAAACTGTAGAACACAAACAAACAAACAAACAAACAAACAAAAAACTTAGGCAAGGCTAGACTCTAACAACAAGTGTACTATTCTCTTTAAACATATATTTTTTTTCTCTGTTCTCTGTCTAGTTTTCCATTTTACTAGAGACAAATCATGGTAGGACTGGTTTGCTTATTATGCTTGGCCTAATTATTTGTATACAGTGCAGCAAGAATAATTATTTTTTATATAGGCTTTTAAATGGGCTTTGATGAAACTTTGTTCCATAGGAGGAATCTCAGATAAGATTTTAAAGCTGAGTCCAGCCGTGAATTTGTGCCATCAAATATCTACGAGTTGGGTGAATTTCCTCTCTCCCAACTTTTTTTTTTTTGAGAGAGATTCTTGCTCTGTCACCCAGGGTAGAGTGCAATGGCATGATCTTGGCTCACTGCAACCTCCCCTTCCCGGGTTCAAGCGATTCTCATGCCTCAGCCTCCCAAGTAGATGGGATTACAGGTGTGTGCCACCATGTCTGGCTAATTTTTGTAATTTCAGTAGAGATGGGGTTTCACCATGTTGGTCAGGCTGGTGTTGAACTCCTGACCTCATGTGATCTGCCTGCCTCAGCCTCCCAAAGTGCTGAGATTACAAGCATGAGCCACTGTGGCTGGCCTTACTTTTAGTTCTTTAAGGAATCTCCACACGGTTTTCCCTAGCAGTTGTACTAGTTTATATTACCACCAGCAGTGTAGAAGTGTTCCCTGATCACCGTATCCATGCCAACATCTACTGTTTTTTGATTTTTTGATTATAGCCATTCTTGCAGGAGTAAGGTGGTATTGCCTTGTGGTTTTTATGTGCATTTCCCAGATCATTAGTGATGTTGAGCAGATGTTTGTTGGCCATTTATATATCTTCTTTTGAGAATTGTCCATTCATGTCCTTAGCCCACTTTTTGATGGGATTGTTTGTTTTTTTTTTTTTTACTGATTTGAGTTCATTGTAGATTCTGGATATTAGTCCTTTGTCAGATGGATAGATTGTGAAGATTTTCTCCCATTCTGTGGGTTGTCTGTTTACTCTGCTGACTGTTCCTTTTGTCGTGCAAAAAAGCTCTTTAGTTTAATTAAGTCCCAACTATTTATCTTTGTTTTTATTACATTTGTTTTTGGGTTCTTGGTCTTGAAATCCTTGCCTAAGCCAATGTTTAGAAGCATTTTTCCAATATTATCTTCTAGAGTTTGTATAGTTTCAGGTCTTAGGTTTAAGTCCTTAATCCATCTGGAGTTGATTTTTGTATAAGGTGAGAGATGAGGATCTAGTTTCATTCTCCTACCTGTGGCTAGCCAATTATCCCAGCACCATTTATTAAAAAGTGTCCTTTTCCCACTTTATGTTTTTGTTTGCTTTGTCAAAGATCAGTTGGCTGTAAGTATTTGGGTTTATTTCTGGATTCTCTATTCTGCTCCATTGGTGTATGTGCCTATTTTTATACCAGTATCATGCTGTTTTGTTGACTATGACCTTATAGTATAGTTTGAAATCAGTTAGTGTGGTACCTCCAGATTTGTCCTTTTTGTTTAGTCTTGCTTTGGCTATGCAGGCACTTTTTTCATTCCATATGAAGTTTAGAATTGTTTTTTCTAATTCTGTGAAGAATGATGGTAGTATTTTGATGGGGATTGTGTTGAATTTGTAGATTGCTTTTGGCAGTATGGCCATTTTCACAATATTGATTCTACCCATCCATGAGCATGGGGTATATTTCCATTTGTTTCTGTCATCTATGATTTCTCTCAGCAGTGTTTTGTACTTTTCCTTGTAGAGGTCAACAAAGACTTTAAAAGCACATATACATGGATGTAATACCTTAGTTTAAAAAAATGTTTTATCTTGGTTTTTTTCCTAAGCAAACCAAAACTTAATATTTGGACTTTCTGGTTTGTCCTGAACATCCCTCCTTCTTAAACAACCAGTCATTTTATTTTAGGACTAAAAGTTTACTATGTAAGATTCTTTCTCATATATAATTATTTCTCTTTAAGTTTTCTTACCACACACACAAAAAAAATCTCTTTATTTTTATTTTACATCTGTTTTTATTTCCTGGTTCCTTTTACCTTATTTTATACATAACCTTTAAATAAGCTTTGAATTAGACAAAAATTTTTCACCTTTTTTTTTAGAAAAGGACATCTTTTTTTTTTTAAAGCAAGAATGTTTTCCTACAATATATATTTATTGGAAAATACCCAAATAACAAAATACCTATTATTTAATTTAACTTTATTTCTAAATTATGACCAGTTTGTCTACAAGTATTTATCCCATTACATTTACCTAATTATTTTAATTTTTTACCTAGATTATTTATGAAAACTGTGATAGTCATGATTTAAAACTATGAAACTGCCATTGCAAAATTATAACTGAGACAGTGAAAAAAGATTTGACTTAACTGACTCCATATTGCTCTTAACCTCCAAGCTGTCCTTGTTCATTCCTGGACATAGGCTGAACTAATTTTGGGAAGGAACTGAGTTTATAGTTTTGCTTTGAAACAAAGACAATAACCATCCTTTCCCAAAACAAACCTCCTTACTGTCTGTGGACCAGACTGCCTAAAGCCACAGGTTTAGAAGTTATGGCAATCTTATTAGATTCAAAATGCAGCTATTTTTATTAAACCCATATCAATGTCTTATTTATTAAAAATTACACAAGCATAGATCATTCTGCTTTGGCCTGGGTTTATAGTTTTGTAATCTCTATGCCAAATTTTGACACCTCACAGTATTTGGCAGGGATAAGTATGAAATTTGGTTGATTAATAAATGCAAACAAAGTGTATGCTGGCAATTCTTTAGACATTTCTAATAGTACTTTACCAGTAATTTTAAAGCTAGTTTACTTATTTTTTGTTGTTGTTGTTGTTGTTGAGACAGAGACTCGCTCTGTCGCCCAGGTTGGAGTGCTGTGGCCGGATCTCAGCTCACTGCAAGCTCCGCCTCCCGGGTTTACGCTGCCTCAGCCTCCGGAGTAGCTGGGACTACAGGCGCCCGCCTAGTTTTTTGTATTTTTTTTAGTAGAGACGGGGTTTCACCGTGTTAGCCAGGATGGTCTACGATCTCCTGACCTCGTGATCCGCCCGTCTGGGCCTCCCAAAGTGCTGGGATTACAGGCTTGAGCCACCGCGCCCGGCCCAAAGCTAGTTTACTTATTAAAGATTTTACTTATTACATAAACTTGAAAGAGCATTTGACTAGTCTTTTTTTTTTTTTTTTGAGTCGGAGTCTTGCTCTTGTCAGTCAGGCTGCAGTGCAGTGGCACGATCTCAGCTCACTTCAGCCTCTGCCTCCTGAGTTCAAGCCATTCTCCTGCCTCAGCCTCCCCAGTGGCTGGCATTATGGGTGTGCACCACCATGCCCACCTAATTTTTGTATTTTTAGTAGAGACAGGGTTTCACCATGTTGACCAAGCTGGTCTCAAACTCCTGACCTCTTGATCCACCTGCTTCGGCCTCCCAAAGTGCTGGGATTACAGGCGTGAGCCACTGCGCCCAGCCTAGTCTTTTTTTTTAGTATCTGATTTACATGCTTGTATTTTTCTTTAAGCCAATTAATTAGAGCTCTTTCATATATTTTTAGTAGTGAAACATTTTGTACACAACACATAAATACTTATAAAGACATATTAGGCATGCTGACAGAAGTACATTTTACAGATTTATAAAGACCCCCCCCCCCTTTTCCTATCTTAGACTTTCAGATTCTTGATAACCTGTTTCACAAGCCTAGGCAGCTGTCAGCTAAATAGCCTTAAATTTGCCCATTTAAGGAAACAACTCAGGTGAAAATCAAATAGCAAAATTTACATCATAAGGTACAGAGAGAAAAAAATCTGGTGGTGCTAGAGGGAGACACTTTTATTTTTCTTTGAGTCAAATTAAACATAAAATTAAACTACATTCTGTCTTAAAAACCCAAGAGTAGCTTCTGTTGCAATAAGTATTTTAGTTAAAAAAAAAAAAAATCAGGTGAAAACAGGATTCAGATAACTGAGAAGAAAAAGAAAAACTTTTGTTAAAAAAAAAGACAAGGTCTTAGGAGAGAAAAACAAACAAACAACAACAAAAAAACAAAAACATGAAGGCCTTTCAAATACAAACATGCACACATACACACATGCATCTTGAGTGTGTTATCCTTTTAATTAAGCTGACTTTTAACCATTGAGCTCCTTAAAAAAAAAAGTTTCTTTAACTCTTATTACTATATTTCAGCAAGGATAAAATGCTGCTATTTCAGAAGTACAGTCAACAACAAGAGTTAAGCAAAACTAACAATGATCACACAAATTATACAATTTCTGAGTGTTCTAAGTGTAAGTAGAAATTAACACCAGCTGGCTGGTAAATGCTAACTTTAGTCACTTAAAAGGAATTTGCAAGACAGAATCCCAAACCAGTTTCTTACCTAGTGATTGGTCTTGGGCTGTAGACTGCTCTCTACCAGCCTAGAGGCAGGAAAAAAACCCTCATCTTCCCTGTTGGAAGCCAGCTCAAACTCCATAAAGGAGTTACCTGCCTTTCATCGTCACAGAAGCAGGAAAACTTGCCTTCCTGTTGGAAGCAAGTAAAACTCCAAAAAACAAAAAGAGGAGTTGTACAGCAAAATAAACTTTAGATCTCCACCAAATTTGGGGAGATCAGGCATTTTCTGTAGAGGGTATTTTCAGACCTCAGCAAATTGTCCTATTGGTTTGAGGCATAGAGTTAGCTCATGCTGGTACCATGCACCGATAGGAGATTTGTCAAAGGTGGGGGGCACCTCCACTCAGAATCCCCCCGTGGTTACCAAAATGTGAATCCTGAAAATTTGAGACAGGTCTCAGTTAATTTAGAAAGTTTATTTTGCCGAGGTTGAGAACACGCGCCCGTGACAAAGCCTCAGGAAGTCCTGACAACATGTGCCCAAGGTGGTCGGGGTCCAGCTTAGTTTTATACATTTTAGGAAAACATGAGACATCAATCAATATATGTAAGAAGAACATTGGTTCAGTCTGGAAAGGTGGGACAACTTGAAGCAAAGGTAGGCAGACTCTAAGCGGAGAGGGGGCTTCCAGGTCACAGACAGATGACAGACATTGCCTTCTTTTGAGTTTCTGTTAGCCTTTCCAAAGGAGGCAATCAGATATGCATACAGGGGTGACTTTGAATAGAATGGGAGGCAGGTTGGCCCTAAGCAGTTCCCAGCTTGACTTTTCCCTTTAACTTAGTGATTTGGGGGCCCCAAGATTTATTTTCCTTTCACAATAAGGGCAACCTGGGCTCCTTGGAGAAATGGCTGATTTTAGAGCTGGGGCAAGGAAAGCACAGGATAAATCTGGCACATTTCAAAAGACTTAGGAGTCAGCCGGATGTAGTGACTCATACCTGTAATTCCAGCACACTGGATGAGAAGACCGCTGGAGGCTGGGAGTTTGAGACCCTGTCTCTCCAAAAATAAATAAATACATAAATTAGTCCGGAGTGATGGTGTGTGCCTGTAGACCTAGCTACCTGGAAGATTGAGGCTGGAGAATCACTTGAGCCCAGGAGTTCAAGACTGCAATGAGCTATGATCACACTGCACTCTAGACTGGGTGATAGAGTGAGATCCTACCTCTAAAAATATATATTATATACATATTTATATATGCATATATATGTAGATATATATGTATATATACACACGCACACATATATATGACATAGGAGTCAACCTGAAAGTGCTTTTCCATCGCCAAAGCTGGAATAATTTGAGCAACAAAATAAGTAGCATAGTATTGTTACAGGAAAGGGGTCCAGACCCAGACCCCAAGAAACCAAGGGTTCTTGGGTCTCACGCAAGAACGAACTCAGGGTGAGTCTGCAATGCAAAGTGAAAGCAAGTTTATTAAGAAAGTAAAAGAATAAAAGAATGGCTACTCCATCGACAGAGCAGCCCAGAGGGCGGCTGGTTGCCTTTTTTTTTTTTTTTTTTTTTTGAGACAGAGTCTAGCTCTGTCGCCCAGGCTGGAGTGCAGTGGCGGGATCTTGACTCACTGCAAGCTCCACCTCCCGGGTTCACGCCATTCTCCTGCCTCAGCCTCCTGAGTAGCTGTGACTACAGGCGCCCGCCTCCAAGCCTGGCTAATTTTTTGTATTTTTAGTAGAGAGGGGGTTTCACCATGTTAGCCAGGATGGTCTCAATCTCCTGACCTTGTGATCCACCCGCCTCGGCCTCCCAACGTGCTGGGATTACAGGCGTCAGCCACCGAGCCCTGCCTGGTTGCCGTTTTTTTGTTTTTGTTTTTTTTTTTTTTGAGATTGCACCACTGCACTCCAGCCTGGGCAACAGAGTGAGACTGTCTCAAAACACAAACAAACAAAAAATACCCCTATGACTAAGTTGAATCATGATACAAGCATCAGACAAGCCCAAACTGAGGGACATTCTACAAAACACCTGACCCATTTTCCTTAAAACTGTCAAGGTCATGAAACACAACGAAAGATTAAGAAACCGTCACTGACCAGAGAATGCTGATGCGACATGACAATGAAATGCAATGTGATATATAGGATTGGATTATAGAACAGAGAAAGGATATTAGTGGGAAAATATGAGATTTGAACAAAGTCTGGAGTTTAGTTAATCATAATGTGCCAATGTTGGCTTCTCAGTTTTGACAAATATCACATAGAAATGTAGGATGGGGTGGGCGTGGTTGCTCACACCTATAATCCCAGAACTTTGGGAGGCCGAGGTAGGTGGATCATGAGGTCAGTTTGAGACCAGTCTTGCCAACATAGTGAAACCCCGTCTCTACTAAAAATAAAAAAATTAGCTGGGTGTGGTGGCGTGTGCCTGTAATCCCAGCTACTCGGGAGGCTGAGGCAGGAGAATTGCTTGAACCTGGGAAGCGAAAGTTGCTGTGAGCCAAGATCGCGCCACTGCCCTCCAGCCTGGGCAACAAAGCAAGACTCTGTCTCAAAAAAGAAAAAAACAAGCAACGAATTGAACAACTTAGATAAAAATGAACAAGCTCCTTGAAAGACATAAACTTGAAAGACATAAACACAGGCAAGATGAATAGACAACCTAAATGTCTCTGCATCTATTAAAATAATTGAATTTGTAGCTAAAAATCTTCCCACAAGGAAAACTCCAGGCTTAGATGGTTTCACTGGTAAGTTTTACCAAACATTTAAGAAAGAAATAATGCCAGTTCTACACAAATACTCCCCAAAAATTAAAGAGAGAGGAATAGTTCCCCAATGTTTCTTAGAGGTCAGCATTATTCAGATACCAAAATCATACAAAGATCATACCAGAAAACTAAAGACCAGTTCCTCTCATGAACATAAATGCAGCAAATAAAATCAAACAATGCATAAGAAAGATAATACGCCATGAACAAATTTATCCCAGGAACACATAATTGGTTTAACATTCAAAAACAATATAATTCACCATAGAGACACACTTAAAAAACAAAAATAATAATAATAGTAATAATAATAATAATTATTATTATTATTGAGACAGAGTCTCCCACTGTCACCCAGGCTGGAGTGCAGTGATGCAATCTTGGATCACTGAAACCTCTGCCTCCAGAGTTCAAGCATTTCTCCTGCCTCAGCCTCCCAAGTAGCTACAGGCACACGCCACCATGCCTGGCTAATTTTTTTGTATTTTTTTTAGTAGAGACAGGGTTTTGCCATGTTGGCCAGGCTGGTCTTGAAGTCCTGACCTCAAGTTATCTGCCCGCTTCAGCCTCCCAAAGTGCTGGGATTACAGGCATGAGCCACCGTGCCCGACCAAAAAAGAAAAATTATGTTAACAGATACAGCAAAAGCATTTAACACAATCCAATATCCAATCCTGACTTTTAAACAATCTCAACAAATTAGAAATAGAAGGGAACATCCTTGAAAGGGCACTTAGAAGAAAACTGTAGCCAGCCTTATACATAATGGTGAAATACTGAATGCTTTTTCCCTATGATCAAGACTAAGACAAGGATGTCTGCCTTCACCACTTCTCTTCAACATTATGCTGATGGCTATGGCCACTGCAGTTAGGTGACAAAAAATAAAGGTATACAAACTGGGAAGGAAGAAATAAAACTGTTTTTTCTTTTTTTAAGCTCTACTGCTTAAGAAGTAAAACTTAAAAGTGTTTTTACTCACAGATGGCATGATTATCTATCTGGAAAATCAAATGAAATCTGTGAAAGAGCTCTATAATAATGGGGTTT
Source organism: Macaca mulatta (assembly GCF_049350105.2). Taxonomy (NCBI): domain Eukaryota; kingdom Metazoa; phylum Chordata; class Mammalia; order Primates; family Cercopithecidae; genus Macaca; species Macaca mulatta. The sequence continues at coordinate 96,313,978 of NC_133412.1, forward strand.
GACAAGTTTGTAGAATACAAGATCAATACCAGAAAAATCAATTGTATTTCTATACAATAAGCAATCAGAAATTTAAATTTTATTTTTTATTTTTAAATTTTATTTTTTAATTTAATAGAGTTGGAGTCTTGCTGTGTTGCCCAGGGTGGTCTCCTCCAACCTCAGCCTCCCAAAGTGCTGGGATTACAGGTGTGAGCCACCATGCTCACCCAGAAATTTAAATTCTAAAAGACAATACCACTTTTTAGGTTTTTTTTATTTTTCTAAAATTATTTAATTTCTTTTTACAATTTTTTGAAATAATTTCTTTTTTGCCAGCCTAACATTAGATTTCAGACATTATCATTTATGATAGTATCAGCAAATATAAAATTCTTAGGGATAAATCCGATAAAACATGTGAAAGACCTGGACACTAAAAATTATAAACCAGGCCGGGCGCGGTGGCTCATGCCTGTAATCCCAGCATTTTGGGAGGCTGAGGTCGGTGGATCACGAGGTCAGGAGATTGAGACCATCCTGGCTAACATGGTGAAACCCCGTCTCTACTAAAAAATACAAAAAATTAGCCTGGCGTGGTGGCAGGCGCCTGTAGTCCCAGCTACTCGAGAGGCCGAGGCAGGAGAATGGCGTGAACCCGGGAAGCAGAGCTTGCAGTGAGCCGAGATTGCGCCACTGCACTCCAGCCTGGGCGACAGAGCGAGACTCCATCTCAAAAAAAAAAAAAAAAATTATAAAACATTACAGAGAGAAATTAAAGAAGACCTAAAAAAAAAAAAAGAAGAGATATACTTTGTTCATGAGATGGAAGACTCAATATTGTTAAGAAGTCAATTTTTCCCAATTTGATCTATATATTCAATGCATTTCCAATAAAAATTTCACCAGGAGTCATGAGGTGGAAAGAAGTATTGAGACAATTAATCCACATTCTCCTGCCCCTCTGGGTATCAGCATATCACTGCAGAGAGCTAAACTTCCACCCCGACTTGGCAGCAAGAAGGTGGTGGGAGTCAGTGCTCAGCTTTCCCTGGAAGGGTGTCAGTGGGATCCAGTGGGGAGCTGAACATTTACCACTTTAGGAACTGTGTGCTATACCTAAACAGGGTGACTGCATGCTGAATGAAGAAAGAAAGAGAGAGAAGGAGTGAGGAAGAGAGGTAGAGAGAGAAAAAATGATTCAGTCTCACAAAATAATACTCAAAATGTCCAGTATATAATCAAAAAGCACTCATCATACAAGAACCAGGAAAATCTCAATTTAAATGGAAAAAACCCCAATAGTCAATAGGCACTAACATTTCAGTGTCACATAGATGTTAGCATTATCTAACAAGGATTTTAAAGGAGCCACCATAAAAAGTGCTTCAATGAATTGGGTGTACCTGTAGTCCTAGCTACTTGAGAGGCTAGCACAGGAGGATCACTTGAGCCCAGGAGTTCAAGGTTGTAGTGTGCTATAATGTAATCCATAGGCAACATAGTAAGACTCTGTATCTTTTTTTAAAAAAACTTCAATAAACAATTACAAAAACACTTATAAAAACTTTTTAAAGTAGAAAGTCTCAGCAAAGAAATAGAAGATACAAAGAAAAACTAAGGCTGAGCACAGTGGCTCAAGCCTGTAATCCCAGCATTTTGGGAGACCAAGGCAGGTGGATCATTTGAGGTCAGGAGTCTGAGACCAGCCTGGCCTACATGGTGAAACCCCATCTCTACTAAAAATACAAAAGTTAGCCAGGCATGGTGGTGCATGCCTGTAATCTCAGTTACTTGGGAGGCTGAGGCAGAAGAATCATTTGAACCCAGGAGGTGGAGGTTGCGGTGAGCCAAAATTGCGCCAATGTACTCCAGCCTGGGCAACAGAGTGTGACTCAGTTCTTTTTTTTTTTTTTTTTTTTTTTTTGAGACGGAGTCTCGCTGTGTCACCCAGGCTGGAGCGCAGTGGCGCAATCTCGGCTCACTGCAAGCTCTGCCTCCCGGGTTTACGCCATTCTCCTGCCTCAGCCTCCCGAGTAGCTGGGACTACAGGCGCCCACAACCGCGCCCGGCTAATTTTTTGTATTTTTAGTAGAGACGGGGTTTCACCGTGGTCTCGATCTCCTGACCTTGTGATCCGCCCGCCTCGGCCTCCCAAAGTGCTGGGATTACAGGCGTGAGCCACCGCGCCCGGCCAACTCAGTTCTTTTAAAAAAAGGAGAACCAAATAGAAACCTCAGACCTGAATAATATAACAACAACAAAAAAAATGTTTAAACTTCATTGGATAGAATCAATAACAGAATGAATAAAGCACAGGAAAAAGTCAGTGACCTTGAAGATAAAATAATAATCTCATCATCGAAATAGAGAGAAAATGGGCCTAACAAATGTTAGGACTTCAGAAATCAGATCTAACATTTGTGTCATTGTAGTCCCAGAAAAAGAGGAGAAAGAGTGTAGGGCTGAAAACATATTAGAAGAAATAATGGCTGAAACCTTTCCAAAACTGGTGAAAGAAATAAGCCCATAAATTCAAAAAGCTGAGTGAGCTTCAAGAAGAATAAACCCAAATAAATCCATGCCAAGACATATCATAATTAACACTAATAATTTTCAGAAAAAAATAAAGACAAAGTCTTGATAGCTAGAGAGGAGTGATATATTACTGATATGGTTTGGCTCTGTGTCCCCACGCAAATCTCATCTTGAATTGTAATTCCAATGTGTTGAGGGAGGAACCTGGTGGGAGGTGATTGGATGGTGGGGGCAGTTTCCCCCATACTGTTCTCATGATAGTGAGTGAGTTCTCATGAGACATGATGGTTTAAAAGTGTTTGGCAGTTCCCCCCATCCCTCTCCCTCTCCTGTTGCCATGTAAGGTGTGCCTTGCTTCTCCTTCATTTTCTGCCACGATTGCAAGTTTCCTGAGGCCTCCCTAGCTGTGCAGAACTGTGAGTCAATTAAACCTCTTTTCTTTATAAATTTCCCAGTTCTTTATAGCAGCATCAAAACAGACTAATACAGTTACTTATAGCGAAACAAAGATTCAAATGACAGTGTATTTCTCCTTAGAAACCATCAATGCTTAAACCAAGGAATTTGAGCTTACAATGAACCATGATTGTGTCATAGCCTTCTAGCCTGGGTGACAGAGCAAGACTCTGTCTCTTTAAACACACACACACACACAAATAAACAAACAGAAATAATCAATGCCCAAAGAAAATTGCACAACATTATTCAAGTGCTGAAAGAAAAGAACTGTTAATCCAGAATTCTATACTCAGCAAAAATATTCTTTAGGAATAAGGGGAACTCAAGACATTCCCAGATGAAGGAAAACTAAGAAAATGTGTCATGAGCAGATGTATCCTAAAAGAATGGCTAACGGAAGTTCTTCAAACAGAAAGGAAATGATAAACGAAAGACACATGGAACACAATTAGTGAAAAAAGAACAACAGAAAGAGTAAAAACATGGGTAAATATTGACTATCCTTCTCCTAGTCCTTATCCATTCTTAGTGAGTTATCTAATTATGTTTCATATTGAATTATATTGACACCACTAGACTAAGTTATTTTATGCATGTATAATGTAATCTCTACAGCAACCATTAAAACATTTACTGGGTGTGGTGGCTCACGCCTGTAATCCCAGCACTTTGGGAGGCCACGGTGGGCAGACTGCTTGAGCTCAGGAGTTCAAGACAAGCTTGGGCAACATGGTGAAACTCCATCTCTACCAAAAATCCAAAACTTAGCTGGATGTGGTGACATGCATCTGTGGTCTCAGCTACTTGGGAAGGTAAGGTGGAAGGATTGCTCAAGCCTGGGGAACAGAGGTTGTAATGAGCTGAGATTGCACTACTGCATCCCGGTCTGGGTGACTGAATGTGACCCTGCCTCAAAAAAAAAAAAAAAAAAAAAAAAAAAAAACCAATCTAAAAGGTTACATATTGTGTGATTCCACTTATACAGCATTCTTGAAATGATAAAATTATAGAACTGGAGAACAGATTAGTGACTGACAGATATTAAGAATGGGGTCAGGTACAGAAGGGTGATGCAACAAGCAGGTTCCTGGGGTCCCTGAATCCAGGCCTAGGCTCTTGGACAGCATTTCTGAACCTGCCATGGGCCAGAGTGGAGCCCCCTGCCCTGAAGGATGAGTTTTAGGCCTGGCAGAATTCACCACAAGCTGACGGAGAAGCCTCTGGGTTTTAAGTGAACATCAGCAGTGGCCTGGCAGAACCACCGTGGACCAGTGATGGCAGTGGTGGCCACATGGAGGGGCTTCTCTGCCTGTGGAAATGGGAGGGAAGAGTGGGAAGAACTTTATATTGTGGTGTGAGTGCCAGCTTAGCTGCAATAGAACATCAGGTAAACTGCTAAGATTTTTAACTTCAATTCCTGGCTCCCAGACAGCATTTCTGGACACCTCCAGGTCCCGGGGAACTCGCTGCCCTGAAGAGAAGGGCCTTGGCCAAGAACTAGTGCTGTGCTGGCTTCATGCCTGACCCAGCACAGTCCCAGTGGTGGTTACCCCATGGGTGCCTGCATCACCACACCCACAGCTCCATGTGGCTGAGCACAGAGAGAGAGAGATTCCATTTTGGGGTGGGGGAGAAAGTAAGGGAAAAGAATAAGAGTCTCTGCTTGGTGATCCATAGAATTCTTCCAGATCATATCCAAGACCACCAACGTGGTACTTCTATGAGTCTGCAAAAATCACATTATTATAGGGCTTGGGGCCCAGGTCTGTTTGAATACCTAGAAAGCGTTCCCAAGAAGGACAGGCACAAACAAGCCCAGAACGTGAAGACTACAATAAATAACTAACTCGCCAGTTCCCAGACACTGATGAACATCTACAAGCATCGACACCATCCAGGGAAACATGACCTCATCAAATGAACTAAATAAGGCACCAGGGATCAATACCGGAGAAACAGGGATATATGACTTTTGAGGCAGAGAATTCAAAATAGCTGTTTTAAGGAACTCAGAAAAACTCAAGATAATACGGAGAGGAAATTCAGAATTCTATCAGATACATTTAACAAAGAGATTGAAATAATTAAAAAGAATCAAGCAGAAATTCTAGAGTTGAAAATTGCAGGCGGGATGCTTGGCTCACATCTGTAATGCCAGCACTTTGGGAGGCTGAGGTGGGCGGATCACGAGGTCAGGAGATCGAGACCATCCTGGCTAACACAGTGAAACCTCATCTCTACTAAAAATACAAAAAAGTAGCCAGGCATGGTGGCACACACCTGTAGTCCTAGCTACTCAGGAGGCTGAGACAGGAGGATTGCTTGAACCTGGGAGGCGGAGGTTGCAGTAAGCCAAGATTGCACCACTGCACTACAGCCTGGGTTACAGAGCGAGACTCTGTCTCAAGAAAAAATAAATAAATAAAAAGAAAATGCAATTAACATGCTGAAGAAAGTCTCTTAAAAGTAGTCTCGGCCGGGCGCGGTGGCTCAAGCCTGTAATCCCAGCACTTTGGGAGGCCGAGACGGGCGGATCACGAGGTCAGGAGATCAAGTCCATCCTGGCTAACACGGTGAAACCCCGTCTCTACTAAAAAATACAAAAAAACTAGCCGGGCGAGGTGGCAGGCGCCTGTAGTCCCAGCTACTCGGGAGGCTGAGGCAGGAGAATGGTGTAAACTCGGGCGGCGGAGCTTGCAGTGAGCTGAGATCCGGCCACTGCACTCCAGCTTGGGCGACAGAGCGAGACTCCGTCTCAAAAAAAAAAAAAAAAAAAGTAGTCTCTTAAAAGTAGAATTGATCAAGCAGAAGAAAGAATTAGTGAGTTTGAAGACAGGCTATTTGAAAATACAGAGTTACAGAAGAAGGAATTATGTGAGTCTGGGAAGTTGAGGCTGCAGTGAGCCATGATCACACCGCTGCACCCTAGCCTGGGTGACAGGAGTGAGATGCTGTCTCAAAAGAAAATACAGAACCAGAGGAGACAAAAGAAAAAAGAATAAAAAACAATAAAACACACCTACAAGGTCTAGAAAATAGTCTCAAAAGGGCAAATCTGAGTTATTGGCCTTAAAAAGGAGGTAGAGAAAGAGCTAGGGGTGGAAAGTTTATTCAAAGGGATTATATCAGAGAAGTTCCTAAACCTAGAGAAAGATATCAACATTCAAATACAAGAAAGTTATAGAACACGAAACAGATTTAACCCAAAGAAGAGTACCTCAGGGCATTTAATAATCAAACTCCTAAAGGTCAAGGATTTAAAAAAAAAAGATTCTAAAAGTACTAGGAGAAAAGAAACAAATAACATACAATAGAGCACCAATATGTCTGGCAGCAGACTTTTCAGTGGAGACTTACAAGCCTTGAGAGAGTGGGATGGCATATTTAAAATGCTGAAAGAAAAAAACTTTTACCTTAGAATAATATATTCAGTGAAATATCCTTCAAACATGAAGGAGAAATAAAGGCCTTCCCAGACAAACAAAAGCTGAGGGATTTCATTAACACCAGACCTGTCCTACAAGAAATGCTAAAGGGAGTTCTTCGATCTGAAAGAAAAGGATGCTAATGAGCAAGAAGAAATCATCAGAAGGTACAAAACTCACCGGTAATAGTAAGTACCCAAAAAACCACAGAATAGTGTAACACTGTAATGGTGGTAATTTCTACTCTTGTCTTAAGGAGAAAGACTAAATGACGAACTAATAAAAAACAACAACTTTTCAAGACATAGACAGTACAATAAAACATAAAGAGAAATAACAAAACGTTTAAAAGCAGAGGAATGAAGTTAAAGTGTAGAGCTCTCCTTCTCCTTCTTCTTTTTTTTTCTTTTTTTTTTTTTTTTGAGACAGAGTCTCACTCTGTCACCCAGACTGGAGTGCAGTGGCATGATCTTGGCTCACTGCAACCTCTGCCACCTGGGTTCAAGTGATTCTCGTGCCTTAGCCTCCCAAGTAGCTGGGATGACAGGCGTGCACCACCACGCCCAGTTAGTTTTTGTATTTTTAGTAGAGATGTTGGTCAGGCTGGTCTCAAACTCCCAACCTCAGGTGATCTGCCTGCCTCAGTCTCCCAAAGTGCTGGGATTACAGACATGAGCCAGCCTTTATTAGATTTCTTTTAGTTTGTTTGTTTGTATATGCAATTAGTGTTGTCATCAGTTTAAAATAATGGGTTCTAAGATAGTATTTGCAAGCCTCGCGATAACCTCAAATCAAAAAAACACACAACAAGGGGCTGGGCACAGTGGCTCACACCTGTAATCCCAGCATTTTGGGAGGCCAAGGCAGGCAGATCACTTGAGGTCAGGAGTTTGAGACTAGCCTAGCCAACATAGTGAAACTCCATCGCTACCAAAAATACAAAAATTAGCCAGACATGGTGGCACATGCCTGTAATCCCAGCTACTCCAGAGGCTGAGGCAGGAGTATCCCTTGAACCTGGGAGGCAGAGGTTGCAGTGAGCCCAGAAGGCACCATTGTACTCCAGCCTGGGCAACAAGAGCAAAACTCCGTCTCGGGAAAAACAAAAACAAAAACCATACAACAAGGCCAGGCATGGTGGCTTATGCCTGTAATCTCAGCACTTTGGGAGGTCGAGGTGGGTGGATTTCTTGAGGCCAAGAGTTCAAGACCAGCCTGGCTAGCATGGCAAAATCCCATCTTTACTAAAAATACAAAAGTTAGCTGGGTCTGGTAGTGCACACCTATAGTTCCAGCTACTTGGGAGGCTGAGACACAAGAATTATTGGAACCCAGGGGATGGAGGTTGCTGTGAGCCGAGATCACACCACTGCATTCCAGCCCAGGCAACATAGTGAGACTGCCTCAAAAAACAAAACAAAACAAATACACAACAAATAAAAGCAAGAAATTAAAGCATACCACCAGAGAAAATCACTTCACTAAAAGGAAGAGAGGAAGAAAGGAATAAAGGAAGAGAAGATTGCAAAACAACCAGAAAACAAATACAATAGCAGGAGTAAGTTGCTATTTATCAATAATAACATTGAGTGTAAATGGACTAAACTCTCCAATCAAAAGTGGCTGAATGGATGAAAAAACAAGACGCATTGATCTGTCACCTACAAGAAATACGCTTCAGGGCAGGCGCAGTGGCTCATGCCTGTAATCCCAGCACTTTGGGAGGCTGAGGTGGGCGGATCACTTGAGGTTAGGAGTTTGAGATGAGCCTGGCCAGCATGGTGAAACCCCGTCTCTACTAAAAATAGAAAAAAAAAAAAAGAAACATGCTTCACTTAGAAAGATACCCATAGATTGAAAGTAAAGAGATGTAAAAAGATATGCCATGACAATGGAAACCAAAAAAGAGCAAGATAGCTATACTTATAGATTTCAAGACAAAAACTGTAAGAAGAGACAAAGAAGCTCATTCTGTAATGATAAAGAGGTCAATTCAGCATGAGAGTATAACAATTGTAAGTATAAATGTAACCAATTCTGGAGTACCCAGATATATAAAGCAAATGTTATTAGAGCTAAAGAGAGAGATGGACTCCAATACGGTAATAGCTGGAGATTTCAACACTCCATTTTTAGCATTGGACAGATCTCCCAGGCAGAAAATCAACAAACATCGGACTTAATCTGCAATACTGAGCAAGTGAACCTAATAAACATTTACAAAACATTTTATCCAACAGCTGTAGAATACACATTCTTCTTTTTAACACATGGATGATTCTTAAGGATAGACGATATGTTATGTCACCAAACAAATCTGAAAACATTCAAAAAACATTCAGGCATCTTCTCTGACCACAATGGAATAAAACTACAAATCACTAACAAGAGGAATTTTGGAAAGTATACAAACACATGGAAATTAAACAGTATGCTTCTGAATGAACAGTGGGCCAATGAAGATATTAGGAAGGACACTGAAAAATGTCTTGAAACAAGTGATAATGGAAACACAACATACCAAACTCTATAAGATATAGTGAAAGCAGTATTAAGAGGGAAATGTATAAGTGCCTACATCAGAAAGGAAGAAAAACTTCAAACAAATAACCTAATCATGCATCTTAAAGAATTAGAAAAGCAAGAGCAAATCAAACCCAAAATTAGGAGAAGAAAGCAAAAATATGGATCAGAGCAGAAATAAATGAATTTGACAGGAAGAAAACAACACAAAAGGTCAATGAAACAAAAAAAAGTTCTTTTGAAAAGATTAACAAAATTGATAAACATTTAGCCAGACTGAATAAGAAAAAAAAAGAGAAGACCCAAATAAATAAAATCAGAGAAGAAAAAGGAGACATAACTGATATCACAGGAATTCAAAGGATTATTAGTGGCTACTGTGAACAACTATATGTCAATAAATTGGAAAATCTAGAAGAAATGGATAAATTTTTAGGCATATACAACCTACCAAGATTGAACCATGAAGAAAAACCAAAACCTAAACAGAAAAATAACAGGTAACACGGTAGAAGTCACAATAAAAAGTCTCTCAATAAAGAAAAGCCCAAGACCCGATGGCTTCATTGCTGAATTCTACCAAACATTTAAAGAACTACTACCAATCCTATTCAAACTGTTCTGAAAAGTAGAGGAGGAGGGAATACTTCCAAACTCATTCTATGAGGCCAGTATTACCCCTGTACCAAAACTAGACAAAGAAACATCAAAAAAAGAAAACTACAGGCCAATATCTCTGAGGAATATTGATGCAAAAATCCTCAAGAAAATGCTAGTAAACCAAATTCAACAATACATTAAAAAGATTGTTCATCAGCTGGGTGTGGTGGCTCACACCTGTAATCCCAGCATTTTGGGAGGCCGAGGTGGGCGGATCACCTGAGATCAGGAGTTCGAGACCAGCCTGGCTAACATGGTGAACCCCCGTTTCTACTAAAAATACAAAAAATTAGCCAGGCGTGGTGGCACGTGCCTGTAATCCTAGCTACTCGGGAGGTTGAGGCAGGAGAATGGCTTGAACCTGGGAGGCAAAGGTTGCAGTGAGCCGAAATCACACCATTGCACTCTAGCTTGGGCAACAAGCTTGAAACTCTGTCTCAAAAAAAAAAGGAAAAGAAAAGAAAAGATTGTTCATCATGATCAAGTGAGATTTATCTCAGGGATGCAAGGACGGTTCAGATATGCAAATCAATATATGTTATACATCATATTAACAGAACGAAGGACAAACCATATGATCATTTCAATTGATGCTGAAATACCATTTGATAAAGTTCAATGTCCCTTCATGACAAAAAAAAAAATCCTTAAAAAACTGGGTATAGAAGAATGTACATCAATATAATAAAAGCCACATATGACAGACACACAGCTAATATTATACTGAATGGAGAAAAACTGACAGCCTTTCCTTTTCGATCTGGAACGTGATAAGAATGCCCATTTTCACACTGTTATTAAACATACTACTGGAAGTCTTAGCTAGAGTAATCAGACAAGAGAAAGAAATAAAGGGAATCCAAATTGGAAAGGAAAAGGTCAAATTATCCTTGTTTGCAGATGTTATAATTTTATATTTGGAAAAACCTAAAGACTCCACCAAAAACTATTAGAATTGATTTAAAAAAATCCAGTAAACTTGCAGGATACAAAATCAACATACAAAAACCAGTAACATTTTTATATGCCAACAGTGAATAATCTGAAAGAGAAATAAAAAAGTAATCTTATTTACAACAGCCACAGATAAAATTAATTACCGAGGAATTAACCAAAGAAGTAAAAGATCTCTACAATGAAAACTATAAAATATTGATGAAAGAAATCGAAGAGAACACACACACGCACCAAGGAAAGATATTTCATGTTCACAGATTGAAAGAATCAATATTGTTAAAATGTCCATGCTACCCAAAATAATCTACAGATTCAATGCAATTCTTATCAAAATACCAATGACATTCTTCACAAATGTGGAATGTCAAAAGAGAAAAAAAAACTATCCTAAAATTTATATGAAACAACAAAAGACCCAGAATAGCCAAAGCTATCCTGAGCAAAAAGAACAAAAAGGGAGGAATCATATTATTTGACTTCAAATTATGCTACAGAGCTATAGTAACCAAAACAGCATGCTACTAGCATAAAACCAGACACACAGACCAATGGAACAAACTAGAGAACCCAGAAACAAATCCACACACCAACAGTGAACTCATTTTGGGCAAGGATGCGAACAACGTACACTGGGGAAAAGACAGTCTCTTCAGCAAATAGTGCTGGGAAAACTTGATGTCCGTATGCAAAAGAATGAAACCAAACCACTATCTCTTGCTCATATGCAAAAGTCAAATCAAAATGAATTAAGGAATTAAATCTAAGACCTCAAATTATGAAACCACTACAAGAAAACATTGGGGAAACTTTCCAGGACACTGGTCTGGGCAAAAATTTCTTGAGTAATACCCCACAAGCTCAGGCAACCAAAACAAAAATGGACAAATGGGATCACATCAAGTTAAAAAGCTTCTGCACAGCAAAGGAAACAATCAAGAAAGTGAAGAGACAATCCACAGAATGAGAGAAAAATATTTGCAAACTTTCCATCTGACAAGGGATTAATAACCAGACTATATAAGGAGCTCAAACAACTGTATAGGAAAAAATCTAATAATCTGATTTTTTAATGGGCAAAAGATTTGAATAGATATTTCTCCAAAGAAGACATACAAATGGCAAACAGACATATAAAAAGGTGCTCAACATCATTGATCACATAAATGCAAATCAAAACTACAGTGATCAGATTAACATACCTTGATGTCCCCCCCCAAAAAAACCTACAATAAGATATCATCTCACCCCAGTTAAAATGGCTTTTATTCAAAAGTCAGGCAATAACAAGTGCTGGTGAGGATGTGGAGAAAAGAACACTTGTACACTGTTGGTGGGAATGTAAATTAGTACAACCACTATGGAGAACAGTTTGGGGATTCCTCAAAAAACTAAAAATAGAGCTACCACATGATCCAGCAATCCCACTACTGGGTATATACCCAAAAGAAAGGAAATCAGTATATCAAAGAGATATCTGCACTCCCTTGTGTGTTGCAGCACTGTTCACAATAGCCAAGACTTGGAAGCAACTTAAGTGTCCATCAACAGATGAATGGATAAAGAATGGGAAAAGATGCCTTGTGCCATCTTTTTGGTGCTGGACCAGTTTCCCCTCCCTTCCCCTCCCCTCCCCTCCCCTCCCCTCCCCTCCCTTCCCCTCTCCTCTCCTTACCTTTCCTTTTTTTTTTTTCCTTTCCTTTCCTTCCTTTCTTCTTCTTCTCCTTCTCCTTCTCCTTCTCCTTCTCCTTCTTCTTCTTTTTAATAGAGAGGAGGTCTCCTGTGTTGCTCAGGCTGGTCTTAAACTCCTGAGCTCAAGTAATCCTCTGGCTTTGGCCTCTCAAATTGCTAGAATTACAGACATGAACCATCACACCCTGCCCTTCAACCTGTTTCTTGATTGTAGTGGTGGCTTCACAAATCTTCACATGTGATAAAATTGTGAACACACACACAAATGAGTGTATGTAAGACTAATGAAATCTGAGTAATGTCATGATGTCTGTGGATGGTACCAATGTCAATTTATTGGTTTTGATATTGTTTTATAGTTATATAAGAAGTTATCACTGGGGAAATAAATGAGTCAAGGGTAGATGGAACTTTTCTACACTACTTTTGGCAATTTCCTATGAATCTACAGCTATTTTATTTTATTCTTTTCTTTTTCTTTTTGTAAACCAGAGTAGAAACTTTATTTGTTGATCAGGGAATGGAGAAGGGGAGTTTGTGCTCAAAGCACCTTCTCTCTGTAATTATTTTAAAACAAAATTTACAATTTATAGTATTAGAAAGCAGGACAATGGTTGCCTTTAGGGTAGATGGTGTATGGAAGCAGGCACAGGGGTTTTCTGGGTGTTGGGAATGTTATGATTTCTGATCAGGGTGGCTGATTACATGGGTGTGTTGAGTTTGTGGAAATTCAGTAAGCTATGTTTGTAAGAAATAGGCATACTTCTGTATGTATATTATACATCAATATACATTGAATATACATTAAATATCAATATACATTGAATATACGTTCAATCAAACAAAAAGTGTTTTTTTGTTTGTTTTGAGACTAGGTCTCGCCCTGTCACCCAGGCTGGAGGCAGTGGTGCAATCACCGCTCACTGCAGCCTCAACCTGCAGGTTCAAGAGATTCTCCTACCTCAACCTCCCTAGTAGCTGGGACTACAGGCACGCATCAGCATGCCTGGCTAATTTTGTATTTTTTGTAGAGACAGGATTTTACTACGTTGGCCAGGCTGGTCTCAAACTCCTGGACTCAAGTGATTCACTCGCCTCAGCCCCTCAAAGTGCTGGGATTACAGGCTTGAGCCACCACACCTGGTCAATAAAAAGTTCTAAAAATATAAAAGTTTTTTAAAAATCTCATCAGGAAATTCCAGGCATGGTGGCTCAAGCCTGTAATCCCAGCACTTTGGGAGGCCGAGGCAGGCGGATCACCTGAGGTCGGGAATTCCAGACCAGCCTGCCCAACATGGAGAAACCCCGACTCTACTAAAAATACAAAATTAGCCTGGCGTGGTAGCGCGTGCCTGTAATCCCAGCTACTCAGGAAGCTGAGGCAGGAGAATCACTTGAACCCAGGGGGTGGAGATTGAGGTGAGCTGAGATCGTGCCATTGCACTCCAGCCTGGGCGACAAGAACGAAACTCTGTCTAAACAAACAAACAAACAAAAAAACACAACAACAACTCATCAGACTCCTTTTAGAAATCGTTTATCTGATAATAAAATTCACTTGGAAATGCAAATGAGTTAGAACAGTCAAAGCAACTCTGAAAAAGAACAGGCTGGCCAGGTGCAGTGGATCACAGCTGTAATCCCAGAGCCTTGGGAAGCCAAGGCAGGAAAATAACTTGAGGCCACGAGTTTGAGGCCAGCCTGGGCCACATAGTAAAACCCTGTCTCTACCAAAAAAAAACAAAAACAAAAAAACCTCACAGGTGTGGTGGCATGTATCTGTAGTCCTAACTACTTGGGAGGATGAGCAGGGAGGATCATTTGAGCCCAGGACTTCCAGGTTGAAGTGAGTTGTGATCACATTAATGCACTCCAGCCTGGGTGACAGAGCAAGACTCTCTCAAAAAAACAAAACAAAACAAAACAAAAAAAAAACCCCCCAAAAAAAATCACAAGAAGAAGAAGAAAGAAAGAACAAAGTTAGAGGATCAGGACTACCTCATTTCAAGACTTATCATAAGGCTACAGTAAGTGACAGTATGGTGCTGGCATCAAGACAGACAAATCGATCAGTGGAACAGAATAGAGCATGCAGAAATGGGCTTGAATATGTAATAGACAACTGGTTTTCCTTTTTATTTCGGTAAAATATATATAACATAAAATTTGCCATTTTAACCATTGTTAGTGTGCAATTCAGTAGCAATAGGTACATTCGCAATGTTGTACAATCATCACCTCTACTTCCATAATTTTTCATAACCACTAACAGAAACTCTGCACCCATTAAGCAATTACTTCCTATCTCTCATTCCCCCAGTTCCTGCTAACCTCTAATCTACTTTCTGTCTGTATAAATCTGACTGTTCTAGATATTTCAGTGAGATTATACAATATTTCTCTTTTTGTGTCTGGTTTATTTCACTTAGCATAATTTTTTCAAGGTTCATCCATGTTGTAGCATGTATCAAAACTTTATTTCCCTTATGACTGAATAATATTCCATCATACATATATATGTTGTGTGTGTATATATGTGGTATATACATGTATATATAACACATTGTTTATCCATTCATCTACTAATGGACATTTGGGTTGTTTCTATCTTTTGGTTATTGTGAGTAATGCTGCTATAAATATTGGTGTATACATATCTGTTTGAGCCCCTGTCTTAAATTATTCTGTATACACCTAGGAATGGAACTGCTGGGTCACATGGCAGGATAGTTCTATTTTTCACTTTTTGAGGAACCACCAAATTGTTTTCCAAAGCAGGGGCATCATTGTACATTCCCATCAGCAATGTACAAGGGTTCTGATTTCTCCATATCCTCCTAACACACATTTTCATTTAGAAAATTATAGCCATCCCACCACGTGTGAAATGATATTTCACTGTGGTTTTAATTTGCATTTCCCCTATGACTAATGATATTGAGCATCTTTTCATGGGTCTGCTGGACACTTATATATCTTCTTTGTAGAAATACCTATTCAAATATTTTGCCTGTTTTTAATTGAGTTGTTTGACATTTTTGCTGTTGAGTTATTCTTTTTTTTAAAACAAAAGGTCTTACATATTTATTACTGAACCCAGTCTACTAGCCCACAGCAAATAAACAAACAGAAAAAATATATTCCCAATAAAACATGCCCAATTGTCCAGACAGTGGTGACATTTTTAGCTTGATATAGTAAGATGGTTATGACCTTGATACTGCATAAATATGTGTGCCATCTCGTGTGCAATTCCTTATGGATCCAGCTTGAATCTTCTCCAATGTCTCCTTTTAAAGTTGTACCTGATTTTATAATCAGTTTTCATCCAAATCCACTGGGGAATGGGATGATTTTGCTTTTGTTTCTTGGTAAGGAATTGCTTAATACTGAAAGTCTTGTGAGAAGACATGGCGAAGAAGTGAAGTCGAATACACACCACAATGGTGGAAAAAGGAAGAGAGAGAGAGTTGTAGTTCTTTTTATATTTTGAATATTAAACCCTTATCAGATATATGATTTACTAATATTTTCTCCCATTCTGTGGGTTGCCTTTCACTTTCTTGATAGTGTCCTTTGTTGCACAAAAGCTTTTAATTTTAACTAAGTCCCTTTTATTTATTTTTCTTTTGTTGCCTGTGCTATTTTTGTATTTAAAAAAACATTGCCAAATACAAGGTCATGAAGATTTTCCCCTATATTTTCTTCTAAGAGTTTTATGGTTTTCACCTACACATTTAGGTCTTTGATCCATTTTGAGTTAATTTTTGTATATGGTGTAAGTTAAGGATTCAACTTTATTCTTTTGCATATGGACATAGATTTCCCAGCACTGTTTGTTGCAGAGACTGCTCTTTCCCCTATTCAATGGTCTTGACACCCTTGTCAAAAATCATCTGACCATAGATGTGAGGGTTTATTTCTGGATTCTCAGTTCTATTCCATTGGTCTATATATGTCTATCCTTATGCTAGAAACACACTGTTTGGATTACAGTCACTTTGTAGTAAGTTTTGAAATTGGGAAATATGAGTCTTCCACATTTGTTCCTTTTTAAGATTGTTTTGACTATTCTAAGTTCTTTGAAATTTTATATGAATTTTAGGATGGATTTTTCAATTTCTGAAAAAAACAGTTGGAATTTTGATAGGGATGACATTGAATCCGTATATAGCTTGGGATGCTATTGTAAACAATATTAAGTAGTGTTCTATGTACAAACAAGTCTTGTGCCTCTCCTTGATTAAATTTATTCCTAAATATTTTATTATTCTTGATGCTCTCACAAATGGAATTATTTTCTCTGGGCAATCAATTTTTGACAAAGGTAATTTAGTTGAGAGAAGTTAATCTTTAAAAAAAATGATGCTGAAACAATTGGATATCCACATGAAAAACACACGCACATACACACATGCAAATTTTAATCCATACCTCACACCACATAGAAAATTAACTCAAATGAATCATATACCTAAATGTAAAATCAAAATAACAAATCTACATTTCTAGAATTTTTGAAGAAAATTTCCAGAGGTACCCCATTTTCCTTTCAGAGTAGAAGATAATAATATTTAAAGAAAAGAAAATTTTGTCTGGGTTTGGTGGCTCATGCCTGTAATCCCAGCACTTTAGGAGGCTGAGGTGGGAGGATCAGTTGAGCCCAGGAGTTTGAGACCAGCCTGGACAACATGGTGAAACCCTATCTCTATCAAAAAAAAAAAAAAAAAAAAAAAGAAAAAGAAAAATTAGCCGGATGTGGTGGTGTGTGCTTGTAGTCCCAGCTACTCGGGAGGCTGAGGTTGGGGGAATCATTTGAGCCTGGGAGGTTGAGGCTGCAGTGAGCCATAATCATGACACTACACTTCAGCCTGGGCAACAGAGTGAGACCCTGTCTCAGAAAAAAAAAAAAAAAAGAATTCTCAAAACTCAACAATAATAAAATAAAAAACCCAATTAAAAATGAGTAGGCTGGGCATGGTGGCTCATGCCTGTAATCCCAGCACTTTGGGAAGCCAAGGTGGGCAGATCACCTGAGGTCAGGAGTTCGAGACCAGCCTGGTCAACACAGTGAAACCCTGTCTCTACCAAAATACAAAAATTAGCCAGGCCTGGTGGTGCATGCCAATAGTCCCAGCTACTCAGGAGGCGAAGGCAGGAGAATTGCTTGAACCTGGGAGACAGAGGCTGCAGTGAGCCGAGATAGTACCACTGTACTTGCACTCCAGCCATGTATACCATGTTTAAGAAAGCACACCCAAAAAGCCCAGAACACTCAAAACCAAGATATTTTCTAGGAAAACTGTTGGTCTCTTTTTTTTTCTTCAACTGTTCAAATTTCTATTAAGTTGTTGGTTTTCTTTTTTAAAAAGCTCTTTGTATATTAAAGCTACTAGCCTGGCCAGGTGCAGTGGCTCACGCCTGTAATCCCAGCACTTTGGGAGGCCGAGGTGGGGAGATCATGAGGTCAGGAGATCGAGACCATCCTGGCTAACATGGTGAAACCCTGTCTCTACTAAAAATACAAAAAATTAGCTGGGCATGGTGGCGGGTGCCTGTAGTCTCAGCTGCTTGGGAGGCTGAGGCAGGAGAATGGCATGAACCCAGAGGGCAGAGCTTGTAGTGAGCCAAGATCATGCCACTGCACTCCAGCCTGGGTGACAGAGCAAGACTCCGTCTCGGAAAAAAAAAAAAAAGCTATTAGCCCTTTATGATTTAAGTTGATTTTTTTGTAATTTGTCACTTTGTGCTTTACTTTTCCTGTATGTGTGTGTGTGTGTACATGCAAAAAGTTTTTTTTAATTACTTAGTCAAATTTGTCAATCCTTTCTTTTCTTTCTTCTAGATTTTTGGATCCTAGGAAGATTTCCTGCACACCTAGGTTATAAGAGTATTTACTCATATTTTCATCTGGTACTTGTCTGTTTAGATTTCTGATCCATTTGAAATTTATCCTGGTAAACAGTATGAGAAACAGACTCAATTTTATATTTTTTCAAATGGCTATTCAGTTGTCACAATTCTATGTATATAAAAATTCAATTCCCCATGCACACTCACCAATTAAAATGTATTAATGTACTTGGTTCTATTTCTAGACTTGATTCTGTTTCATTGGTCTACATGTTTATGCACCAATACCACACTTTAAATTACAGATGTTTTATAATATATTTTAATATTGGATGGGGCTAACACCCCACTCCACATGGCATTAAAATATTTTCAAATGAAAACTTTTATTTAAGTAGAATTAAGATTACTCAAGCATGATGCCACATACTTGTAATCCCAGCTACTGGGAAGGCTGAGGCAGGAAGATCATTTGAGGTCAGGAATTTGAGACCAGCCCGGGCAACATAGTGAGACCTTGTCTCTTAAAAAAATATAAAAAATTAGGGCTGGGTGCGGTGGCTCATGCCTGCAATCCCAGCACTTTGGGAGGTCGAGGCAGGTGGATCACGAGGTCAAGAGTTCAAGACCAGCCTGGCCAACATGGTGAAACCCCATCTCTACTAAGAATACAAAAATTAGCCAGGCATAGTGGCGAATGCCTGTAATCCCAACTACTTGGGAGGCTGACGCAGGAGAATTGCTTGAACCCAGCGGGTGGAGATTGCAGTGAGCCAAGATGGCGCCATTGCCCTCCAGCCTGGGTGACACAGCAATACGCCATCTGGGAAAAAAAATAGCCAGGCAAGGTAGAGGAGGCTGAGGCAGAAGGATCCCTTGAGTTCAGGAATTCTAGACTGTAGCAGGTTATGATTGTGCCACTAAACTCTAGCCTGGGCAGCAGAGGGAGACACCCATCTCTTAAAAACAATTATATTTAAGAAAAGTATTTATGGAATAGTTTGATTTGTAACCTGAGCTAATCACTTTGTTCATGGAATACTGTTTTTACTTGAAAGAACATCTAACATACAAACTATTCACACTTGGGTATTTGGTAGGCATTTTCTCAAAAAAAACAAAATGGCCTTGTCACTTCAAGGAAAACCAGTGATAGTATTTGTTGCCAATGATAACATTCAAGGTTTCAGATAAAAATTAGAATTTTGGAAAACTTGTACCTGCAATTGTGAGCTTGACAGCTTCCCAAGACTCAAATACTCACCTGATGAGATAGGTAGTGATATTAACAAAAGTGATTTTTTATATTGTATAATGAATGGTGTCAATATTTAATCTTCTATAACAAAACGCACCAATGTGTATAACTCAGTGAACCAAAATTTTTCAAATGACCAGTTTGGTCTAAATGTATGATGTTACAAAATCGTGCATGGGCAAAAGATCCATTTAAAGTGCAAAACAGACTAACTCATTTTAATGTAACAGGCTATAAAAAGTTCATTGATACGGTTTCAGATCCCACTTTGCAATCAACTTTTAACTCAGACTTCCTGAATTTTGATGTGATATCAAAGAGAAATGTTCACAATTATCTGAAAAGGCCATTTAAATACCATTCTCTTTCCCTACACATTTGAGTGAATCCAAATGTTCTTCACACACTCCAACCAAAACAGCATACTGCAAAAGTTAAAGCAGAAGCAAATATAGGACTCCACCAGCTTTCTATTTAGCTACATAGTAAGAGATTACAAAAATGTAAAAACAATGCCACTCTTTTCACTAAATTTTTCTTGTTTTGGAAAATACATTTTCCATAGATTATTTATATTAACATCGTGGCCGGGCGCGGTGGCTCACACCTGCAAACTTTGGGAGGCCGAGGCGGGTGTATCACGATGTCAGGAATTCCAGAGCAGCCTGGCCAACACGGTGAAACCCCGTCTCTACTAAAAATACAGAAAATTAGCTGGGCGTAATGGCAGGCGCCTGTAATCGCAGTTAATCTGGAGGCTGAGACGGGAGAATCGCTTGAACACAGCAGGCGGAGGTTGCAGTGAGCCGAGATGGGCGCTACTGCACTCCAGCCCTGGCCACAGAGTGAGACTCCGTCTCAAAAAACAACAACAACAAACAAACAAACAAACATACATTTAATGGGTTTATTATTGTTTTCAGATGAATTAATAAATATTTTTAAAATTCTCTTTTAATTGCTAATCTGGTAAATATTGGTAGATGCAATTTACATTAACAAAAGCTCTTTGGAGGGTCTTCAACAATTTTGTAAAGGAAGCCTGCAACCAAAAAGTTTGAGAACTACTACTCTAAGTGGATTCCTCAGGAAAAGCTCATTTGCATGCTTTTTGCCAGTGGCCTTTACACCTGAACACAATATAAGGGAATATAAATTTATTGGATCATAATTTCCGTAAAAATCTGGAAAACGTTGTTTCATTGCTCTCTAGAATGCTTCTGTGGAGACATCTGATGCCAATCTTATTCTCTCTCTCTCTTTTTTTTGTTTTTTGTTTTTTTTTGGTTTGTTTGTTAGTTTGAGGCAGTGTCTTGCTCTCTCAACCAGGCTGGAGTGCAGTGGCATGAACACAGCTCACTGCGGCCTCGACCCCCTGGTATTAAGTGATACACCTGCCTCAGCCTCCCTAAGTAGCTGGGACTACAGGCACCCGCCACCACACCTGGCTAATTTTTTTTTTTTTTTTTTTTTTTTTAAACGGAGCCTCTCTCTGTCTCCCAGGCTGGAGTGCAGTGGCGCGATCTCGGCTCACTGCAACCTCCACCTTCCGGGTTCAAACGATTCTCCTGCCTCAGCCTCCTCAGTAGCTGGGATTACAGGTGCGTGCCACCATACTCGGCTAATTTTTGTATTTTTAGTAGAAGTGGGGTTTCGCCATGTTGGCCAGGCTGGTTTGTAACTCCTGACCTCAAGTGATCCGCCTGCCTCGGCCTCCCAAGGTGCTGGGATTACAGGTGTGAGCCACCCACTGCTCCTGGCCAAAAATTTCTGAATAAAGTTTGACTTTTTTTTTTTTTTTTTTTTTTTTGAGATGGAGTCTCACTCTGTCGCCCAGGCTGGAGTGCAGTGGCGCGATCTCGGCTCACTGCAAACTCCACTCCCCGGGTTCACGCCATTCTCCTGCCTCAGCCTCCAGTGTAGCCGGGACTACAGGCGCCCACCACCTCGCCCGGCTCATTTTTTTTGTATTTTTAGTAGAGACGGGGTTTCACCGTGTTAGCCAAGATGGTCTCGATCTCCTGACCTCGTGATGCGCCCGCCTCGGCCTCCCAAAGTGCTGGGGTTACAGGCGTGAGCCACCGCGCCCGGCCAAGTTTGACATTTTTTTAACTGAAATTTGTTAGTTCTCACTTAATATCACATTGTTCTTTGTCCACATCATTTTAAATTTTTCCTATTTCTGATTTTACGCTATTCTTTCAAAGCACCCATTATTTTCATTTCATTTTAGAATATTAGGCAAAAGTTTTCGCCCACTTTATGACCACATTTTATATTGCGTTCTCATCGTTTATTGGAACATTAATTAGGCTTTATTTTCACCTTGTTGTTTCCACAGTAACATGTATGGGATTAGGTTACAGTGTTTGTTTGTCCCCAATCTTTTAAGCGAGGTGAATTTTCCTGGGCTGCTAGGAAAAGTTCCTACACCCCTCTCCCGCCACCGCGAACCGCTCCTCGCCCTGTGAACGCCTCTGCGGGCCCCGCCCACGTCCCGCGAACGCCACGGAGCCACGTCCACTCTTTTAGCATAGCGCCAGGCCCCGCCCACATCTCACCCACCGCCCCGGCTGCGCTTAGCCTCTTGCCTCACCCGGTGCCAAGCCAGCTGTTTATTTTCCCGCCATTTCCAGCTCTTCGTGAGGAGAAGTGGATGATTTCCTGAGATCTGAGGCCTTCTGGAATCACTGCGGCCAAGCGGGTAGGGAGTGTAGCCAGAAAAAGAACTGGTAAGTTTGAGACGGCTGAGGCCACATCGCCTCTGGAAAGCAGGCGAGTTTTGCCCTCGGGATCGCCTTAATCACTCTGTTCACTGCCTTTTTTATGTTGGATTCATCTGGTCAGTTCAGGGGATGACATTGTTGCCGCCCTTAAACAAACCTGGGCATATAGAACGGGGCCTTTTTAGTGGTTTTTTAAGACTCACTTGCTGATGAAAGTTAGTGTATCAGGAGCAAACAAATAGGACAACGAAGCTCGTGGCACTGGGATGCGTTTGCGTTGAGCTGTTTATTCAGTACTTTTTTTTTATCGTAAATCTTACGAAGTTTGTATCCCTCCGCGCTCACACACACACACATCCTACGAAAAGGCCGGGTGCAGTGGCTCCCGCCTGTAATCCCAGCACTTTGGAGAGGCCGAGGTGGGAGGATCGCTTGAGTCCAGGAGTTCCAGACCAGCCTGGTTAACACAGAGAGGCCTTGTCTCTACGAAAAATGAAAATAAAAATAAAAAATTGCCAGGCGGGGTAGTCCCAGCGACTCCAGAGGCTGAGGAGGAAAGATCGCTTGAGCCCAGGAGTTCCAGGCTGCAGTGAGCCCTGATCTGCCTCTGCACTCCAGCCTGGAGACAGAGTCAGACCCTGTCTCAAAATAATAATAATTATCCCCCCCACACACAAAAAAACCTTACAAAGTCACATTTACTCAGGTATTTAACAAAGTATATGAAATTGGTATTGGCAGAAAATACAGGATATATGGTTACCATGTCTAACACAAAAGCTATTTAATGTGGGAGCAAGAACTTTACGTAGGGAATCAGGAAACCAATAATTAAAGATGGTACTTTTGGCAAGTCATTTAATTTCGCTGAATATCAGGTACCTCTTTTGAAAAATGGTGGGACTGAACAAAACGTTAAGTGATTCTTCAAAGTCCATTTCAGATCTATGATTCTGAGTTTCTTTTTTTTTGAGACGGACTCACTCTGTCGCCCGGGCTGGAGTGCAGTGGCACGATCTTGGCTCACTGCAACCTCCTGGGTTCAAGCAATTATCCTGCCTCAGCCTCCCAAGTAGCTGGGATTACAGGCATGCACCACCACGCTCAGCTAATTTTTTTATTTTTAGTAGAGACGGGGTTTTGCCATGTTGGCCAGGCTGGTCTTGAAACATCTGACCTCAGGTGATCCACGTGCCTCGGCCTCCCAAAGTGTTGGGATTACAGGCATGAGCCACCACACCTGGCCTGATTCTGAGTTCCTATAGAGTAGAAGGAAAGTATATAAGCTGAGACCATACTATCATTTATCAGCCCTATTTTCCTTAGATAAAATGTGTCCCAAGTAGCTAATATGTGATATTCTCTTTCTGGTTCACTACCTTCTCTTGGCTCTACTCTCACCATATCACAGGAAATAATTTAAAAAGAAATGGATAATTCATTTTTTGTTTTTATGTTTTTAAGATTGTATTTTCTTTTTTCTTTTCTTTTTTTTTTTTTTTTTTGAGACAGAGTCTGGCTCTGTTGCAGGCTGGAGTGCAATGGCGCCATCTCAGCTCACTGCAACCTCTGCCTCTCATGTTCAAGTGCTTCTCCTGCCTCCGCCTCCTGATTAGCTGGGATTACAGGCACCTGCCACCACGCCCGGCTAATTTTTATATTTTTAAAATGTAGAGATGGGGTTTCACCATGTTGGCCAGGCTGGTCTTAAACTCTTGACTTCAGGTGATCCACCTGCCTTGACCTCCCAAAGTGCTGGGATTACAGGTGTGAGCCACTGTGCTTGGCCAGGATTGTATTTTCTAATTACAAATTGGCACATGTATTAATCCAGAAAACCTGGGGGAAAAAAGTAAAGGAAAACACACACACACACACACACATAACCTTGCCACTCAAAAAAAAAAATCTCACCACTGTCCATTACTTTTCTAAATGTGTGTTTATATGTATATATATGTATATGTATATATATCCACATTTATATATAAAATGTTATAACAGTCTGCTGTTATAAAAAGCAGTCTGCTTTTTTTCCACTTTATATGTACATGTACTTCTTCACAACCAATTGGAATACCCACAAGGATATGCCACATCCCAAAAAGCTATCAGAAGCTAAGCAAGCATAGTTACATAGATTTTGGAACAGCTACAATTATGTTATGCCCTAGGCTATTCTTACTGTTTCTCTTTATCTGCTCCAGAATGGATTGGTTTCATTGCAACCAGTGCTTCCGAAAAGATGGAGCCCATTTCTTTGTCACCAGCTGCGGTCATATTTTCTGTAAAACGTGTGTGACTCTGGGTGAGTGATTCAACTGTTTTCAGATTCAGGGAAAAATGTTTTCATGTAATGATGTAAGGAGTAGCCATTTCTATGTGTGTCTTAGGATAAAAATCACTTATTAGGTCAATGGTGATACAGATACTGTAGGAAACTGTCAATTTTAGAAATTGAAGGAATCCATTAATAAAGAATGGTGCTAAATTATTTAGCAAATGATTTAGCAAATCTATTACTTGAGGACCAGAGTGTACTCATTAGTGTTTTGAAGTCTGGCAGGGAAAGCCACAAGGCATCGGACTCTTCAGGGAAAAGAGATAGAATAAGTATAATGGATGGGAATAGAGGAAAGTTTGGCTGATAGAAGAGCCATTTCTAAAGGGGAAGTGGTCTAGTATGTGACATCAATTTGATTAGAAATGATGATGATGATACCTTTGCAGCTTAAAAAGCAGTTTCATATCAACCAATTTTATGTAAGCCGCGCCACACGCCCCAGTGGTAATTATTAGTAGAACCGTTTTACAAATGAAGAGACTGGCTCAGAGAGGATAAGTGATTTGACTTATTGAAGTGATGCTTCAATAGGGTTTTGAATGATAAAATGGAATTTACCAAGTGGATAAGGCAGGGAAGATTTATTCTAGTTTAAGAGAACAGCATGTACAAAGACGTATTACATCATAAAACCATAGTGCAGGGGACTACACATAATTGGGATTGTTAGAATATAAACAGTAAGGTAAGACGTGGTGAGAGATGAGGCTAGTGAAGTAGGGAGTGTCGGATGATGCAAGGCTCTATGCACTGGGCTAAAGAGCCTGAACTTAATCCTGCAGGTGATGGAGACCTGTGGAAGTTTTTGTTTTGTTTTGTTTTTGACACAGTCTCACTTCGTCACCGAGGCTGTAGTGCAATGGTGCAATCTTGGCTCACTGCAACCTCTGCTTCCCAGGTTCAAGCGATTCTCATGTCTCAGCCACTTGAGTAGCTGGAATTATAGGCATGCACCACGATGCCGGGCTAACTATTGTATTTTTAGTAGAGATGGGGTTTCACCATGTTGGCCAGGCTGATCTTGAACTCCCAGCCTCAAGTGATCCACCTGCCTCAGCCTCCTAAAGTGCTGGGATTACAGGTGTGAGCCATTTTTTGTTTTGTTTTGTTTTGTTTTAAGAGAAGAATGTTATGTACTTGCTAGCTCACTCTGGCAACGATATGGACTGGGAAAAAGAAAAACCTTTAGTCCCCAGAAAAAGAACAGTCAAGTTAAGTAGCCTCAGGGGAAGCTTTTTTCTCTGTACAAATCTCATGACCTTTTAAAGTTGTCGCTAATGTAAAAAGCTGTTTACTATGGTAACAGCAGCTCACTTTGGAGTGGTTTGTCTCCATAAAGCATATGCCATGTGATGTTTTCTGCTGACATGGCATTTGTCTTAATCAATGACCAGTCCCACTACTAAAATTTCACTTTACAGGGAAAGATTAGGAATCTTAATTTTTGCTTCTTTCAGATTGGGTTGATTGGGGAATGAGAGTAGCAGAGCTTCAAAGCAAGATTAACAAATATTAGCAAAGTGATGACAAGGTAGGCATAACTGGGGAGTTTCTTACAGTACCCAATGTGTGCCTGCTGTCAGGTCAATAGAATACAAAAGAGTAACTTAAAGATCTTTGGTATCTTGTACTTTTCCCTACTCTTGTAAACGTACTGCAGTACTTCTGCTGGGAGTTTAGAATTGTCCTTTCTGTTCCACAGAAGAAAACTGGGAATTTATAAAAAGATGGGGCAGGAGGTGCTGGGATGGTGGCTCATGCTTATAAACTTACCACTTTGCGGGGGCCAAGGTGGGAGGATCACTTGAGCCCAGGAGTTCAAGACCAGCTTGAGCAACATATGGAGACTCCATCTCTAAAGATAATAACAAAATTAAAATGAGCTGAGGTGGTAATGTGCGCCTGTAGTCCCAGCTAGCTGGAAGACTGAAGCAGGAGGATCACTTGAGCCTGGGAGGTTGAGGCTGCAGTGAGCCATAATTGTGCCACTGCATTCCAGCCTGGGTGACAGAGTGAGACCCTGTCTCAAAAAAAACATAAAATAAAATTTTAAAAGATAGGGAGATGGGTAGAGGTACAGTGTGAAAGCCCTACTTATACCTCAACATACTAGTTTGGAAACACTTACTTAGAGAACAGACCTTAAGTTGGTGTCCTTTTATAACACAATGATATTCTAAATTCAGTAAGAACCCTTTTTTTCTTCTATTGCTAGCATACTAGATTGTTGCCATGTACTTTAAGTCTTTAAATCTTACCTCATGCTCATGAAAGCCAAACATTTTTTTTCCCTTTTCCTTCCAGAAAAATGTGCTGTTTGTGGAACTGCCTGCAAGCATCTGGCTCTTTCTGATAATGTAAGTTTTTCTCCCCCTGCCACAAATGGTCTCATCCCATTTCTGGCCTGTAGGAAGTATATACAAAGTACAGATGATGAATTGTTTTAAAAAGAAAGAGAAGAAGACCGGGCGTGGTGGCTCACACCTGTAATCCCAGCATTTTGGGAGGTCAAGGCAGGTGGATCGCCTGAGCTCAGGAATTTGAGACCACCCTGGGCAACATAGTAAAACTCTGTCTCTACTAAAATATAAAAAATTAGCCAGGCTTGGTGGTGCGGGCCTGTAGTCCCAGCTACTTGGGAGGCTGAAGCACGAGAATCACTTGAGCCTGGGAGGCGGAAGTTGCAGTGAGCCAAGATCGCACCACTACACTCCAGCTTGGGAGTAAGACTCTGTCTAAAAAAAAAACAGAAAAGAAGAAGAAAAAGAAAGCAAAGAAACAAACTTGCAAATAGCCATTTGTAAAAAGAGTGTAAATAATAGGCCAGCTGAAGAGGCTCGCACCTGTAATCCCAGCACTTTGGGAGGCTGAGGTGGATAGATCACCTGAGATCAGAAGTTTGAGACCAGCCTGGCCAACATGATGAAACCCCCATCTCTACTAAAAATACAAAAATTAGCAGGGTGTGTTGGTGGGCACCTGTAATCCCAGCTACTCAGGAGGCTGAGGCAAAAGAATCACTTGAACCCAAGAGGCGAGGGTTGCAATGAGCCTAGATCACACCACTGCACTCCAGCCTGGGTGACAACAGCAAAACTCTGTCTCAAAGAAAAAAAAAAAAAGAATATAAACAACAGATGGAAGCATTATTTGTGATCACTGTTACAGATGCACAAGGTAAGGAGAATTGGACATATAATGTACATCTAGAACAGTGGTGATCTCCCTTTTATACAGAGTGGAGATAATGCCAGGTATATTAGAAAAGGTGGTACATCCTTTGTCATATTAGTCAGTATTTTATTTTATTCAATTGTGGATATTCTCACAGTGTGTATTGCTCTCTTTATAGCTGAAGCCTCAGGAGAAGATGTTTTTCAAAAGTCCTGTGGAGACAGCTTTGCAGTATTTTAGTCACATCTCTCAGGTATGAGAAACAAAAGTGAAGAAAATCTGATTCTCCAGGCAAATTCTAATTGCATCTTATTTCTTTATCAAAGGTTTTCTTTAAACTGCATTTGTACACAATGGAGGGAAATTAACTGCTTTCTTTGCTTTCTTCCTTGATGATACAAATTTCAATCAGTTAACTTTTTATTGACCCAGAATCTGTGATAGGCTGTAAAAATCACTATGTAGCTAACATCTTGCCTTGTATTTCCTCGTTGTATTAATTAATTTCTAAGACTAAAGGTTGTTCTAGGGAGCTTTATCATTTTTCTCAGCAGATAGATGCATCTTCTAAAAATTGCTTTGAGTATATAGGCCTGGCCCTGCAAACAATTGGTGTGATGGTTTAACTCGCAACCAGTAACTTACAGCACTAAGATCATGAGACTACTTCTTGTTTCCCATTCTTACTTTTCAATAACCTTTTTAGTAATACTTAACTCTTCATTTAGTGTTAATAACTGGTTTCTTGAATTTTAGGAAATATTTGTCTTTTCTTGATGTGTCATATGTTGGCATACAATTGACTTGGTCAGGAGCAACAGGAATGTAGAAGAAGGTAGAGAGAAGGCAGGACAACCATTTGAGAGAATTCCCTAGTTGTAAAAACTTTGATTTTTTTCTTTCTACTCCCCAGTTATCTTAGATCATGCTACAGCCTCATGGAATTCCTATTGTGGCATATTTCTTGAGATTTGTATCACTGTTCCCTTTCTATACTCTTACTTCTTATTCTTTTGAAAGTACCCCTTTTCTAAACCTCAAGATGATCCTTAGTCATTTTCTGGTTGAAGATTTATTTTTCAGTGTCCTGCCTCTCAATCCTCACTCTAGAGATACAGTAAGGCATTCGAATTAAGGCTTGCTGCTTGCTGTCTTTAGCTGCTGGGTTGAGCCATCATATTTGACATACACTATATTTAACATTATAAGTATATTAAAATCCAGCTGAGACTCAAGGAGAAATGTAAACAAGGTCATAGGAACAAGAGAAAGAGCAGACCTTTGGTTAATAAATAAACCTAGGCATAGTTAATGATCAGTAGAGAAATCATATGTAGTCTGAATCCTAACCTGCCTGATCATGGGACCAATTACACATGGTCAAACAATCAAGATAAAAGAAATGGAAAGGGTCAGTTAATCATCACTGTAGTGAAGGGTCAATTTAGTGAAGTCAGCAAAGTCTAAAAATGTGTTTTCCTAATTTGTGAAGCTGAATAACTGATCCAGTACCTAGACTGTTTCACTCAGGCTTCTGCTCAAAACATTCTTCTTCAGTCAGTCCTTTAGTGACTCTCATATTTCAAATAGTAGCCCCAGCATTTTCTACTCCTTACCATGCTTTTTTTTCATCATAGTTCTTTTCTCTAACATTATGTTATATATTTGTTGTCTGAATCCTGCACTGGAATATAAGCTCCATGAAAACAGATTTGGTTGTTTTGTTTATTGTTCTCTTTTAATAGTCTTTAATAAGTAGTGGACACTCAAAATGTTGTCATTGAATGAATGATGGAATGTTGCTCTAAATATCTATTTATGTTCTAATTTTAGTATTTACGTTCTTACGTTCTCCAATCTCTACAATGACTTAAGGCCATTTCTTCTGCTGCACTTTGTGCTAATAGTTGATCAAACTGCCTGTTTTGAATCCTTTACCCACCTCAAGATAATCTTTCTGAGGGATCAGAGAACCTCATGTAGATCTGTAAGTTTTCTTTTCTTTTCTTTCTTTCTTTTTTTTTTTTTTGAGTTGGAGTCTTGCTTTTGTCGCCCAGGCTGGAGTGCGGTGGCGAGATCTCAGCTCACAGAAACCTCTGCCTCCAGGGTTCAAGCAATTCTCCTGGGGGCAGGGGCAATTTCAGTCTTATTCATTTTATATGACTCGTAACATAGCACCAGGAACATAGAAGGATTCAATAAATACTTTTTGAAAGAATTAATGAAATAATCTTTCCTATTGAAGTTATCCTTTAATGTATATGAAATACAGTAAAGTGATAATACTGGGAAAACTCTTGGTGTAGAAATCTAATGACCAACTCGGCCTGCTAACTTATCACTTTACTTCTTTGAGTCAGTCATACTTCCTCACATGTAATATGAAATAATAATACTCATCCTACTTCTTATGAAGATCCAATGAGACAATGTTTATGGAAATATTCTAAAAACCATAAAGTACTTAAAAAAAAAAACAAAAAAAACCCCACAAAAACAGAGACAGTCTTGCTATATTGCCCAGGCTGTTCTCAAACTCCTGGCCTCAAGCAGTCCTCCCACCTTGGCCTCCCAAAGTGCCAGGATTACAGGTGTGAGCCACCACGCCTAACCTGAAAATTGTACTTTATTAGTTTAAAAAATAATGTGGAAAAGTCATGAAAGGTTATGAGTGATCACAAACTCACTTAAAAATAGTTAAAGATCATATACGTAAAAAGAAGTTTGTGTTTTAAAAAATTGTTGGCCGGGCGTAGTGGCTCACGCCTGTAATCCCAGCACTTTGGGAGGCCAACGTGGGCGGATCACCTGAGGTCAGGAGCTCGTGACCAACCTGGCCAACATGGAGAAACCCCTTCTCTACTAAAAATAAAAAATTAGCCAAGTATGGTGGCACATGTCTGTACTCCCAGCTACTCAAGAGGCTGAGGCAGGAGAATTGCCTGAACCCGGGAGGTAGAGATTGCGGTGAGCCGAGATCGCGCCATTGCACTTCAGCCTGGGCAACCAGAGCAAAACTCCATCTCAAAAAAAAAAAAAAAAAAAAAAAATTGTTTTCAAAGGGAAATATAAACACCCCATCTGCTTTTTTTTTTTTTGAGACGGAGTCTCGCTCTGTCACCCAGCCTGGAGTGCAGTGGCTTGATCTCAGCTCACTGCAAGCTCCGCCTCCCGGATTCACGCCATTCTCCTGCCTCAGCCTCCCAAGTAGCTGGGACTATAGGCGCCCACCACCACGCCAGGCTAATTTTTTTATATTTTTAGTAGAGACGGGGTTTCACCGTGTTAGCCGGGATGGTCTCCATCTCCTGACCTCGTGATCTGCCCGTCTCGGCCTCCCAAAGTGCTGGAATTACAGGCGTGAGCCACTGAACCCGGCCCTTTTTTTTTTTTTTTTTTTTTTTGGGTCCACTAGTTTTCATGCAATCTCCTACTTTTTTTAATAACAGCTTTATTGAGATGTAGTTAACATACCATAAAATTCACCCTTTAAAGTATGCAATTCAGTGGTTTTTAATACATCCACAGAATTGCACAAACACTACTGCCTAATTTTCAAACATTTTCATCTCACCCCAGAAAGAAGCTCTGTACTTATTGGCAGGCACTTCCCAAACCCTTCCCACCCTCCCCATCTCCAGGCAATCACTAATTTACTTTCTGTTCCTATGGTTTTGCCTGTTCGGGACATAAATATAGGATCATATAATGTATGGTCTTTTGTGACTTGCTGCATTCACTAAGTATAATGCTCTCAAGTTTCATCCATGTGGTAGCATCTATTAGGACTTTATTAATATTTCATTCCATTTTATAGCCAAATAACAATCTATTATATAAATGGATGTACATTTTACTTATGTATTCACTAGTTGATAGACATTTGGGTTGTTCCTACTTTGGGGCTATTATAAGTAATATTGCTGTGGAACATTTATGTACAAGTTTTTACATGGACATATATTTTTATTTCTGTTGGGTATATACCTAGGAGTGGAATTTCTGGGTCAAATGGTAACTCTATATTTAACTTTTTTAGGAACTGCCAGACTATTTTCCCAAGTGGCTGTAGTGTTTTACATCCTTAGCAGCTGTTTTAGTCTGTCTGGGCTGCTATAATAAAATACCTTAGACTGGACAATTTCTAAATAACAGAAATTTAATTCTCACAGTTCTGGAGGCTGGGAAGTTCAACATCAAGGCCCCAATAGATGCAGTGTCTGGTAACGGCTTACTCTTTGCTTCCAAGATAATGCCTTCTTGCTGCATCCTCACATGGCAAAAGTGGCAAACAGGCTTCTTTTTTACTTATTTTTTTGAGACAGGGTCTCACTCTGTCACAAAGGCTGGAGTGCAGTAGTGTGGTTGTGGCCAGTGGTGCAATCATGGCTCCCTGCAGCCTTGCCCTCTTGAGCTCAGGTGATCCTCTCACCTCACTCTCCCAGGTAGCTGGGACTACAAGCACATGTCACACCACCCAGCTAGTTTTTGTATTTTTTTAAAATAAATACAGGGTTTCACCACGTTGCCCAGGCTGGTCTTGAACCTGGGCTCACGCAGTCTGCCCGCCTCAGCCTCCCAAAGTGCTGCAATTACAGGCGTGAGCCACCGCGCCCAACCACAAGCCTTTTTTTTTTTTTTTTTTTTTTTGAGACAGAGTCTTGCTCTGTCGCCCAGGCTGGAGTGCTGTGGCACGATCTCAGCTCACTGCATCCTCTGCTTCCTGGGTTCAAGCAATTCTCCTGCCTACACCTCCTGAGTAGCTGGGATTATAGGTGTGCGCCACCACGCCCGGCTAATTTTTGTATTTTTAATAGAGACGGGGTTTCACCATGTTGGTCAGGCTAGTCCGGAATTCCTGACCTCGTGATCCGCTCACCTCAGCCTCCCAAGGTGCTGAGATTACAGACGCGCCACCATGCCCACCCCCCAAGCCTCTTTTTATTTATAAGGCACTGATCCTATTTATAAGGCACTAATCCCATTCACAAGAGCAAAGCCTTCAGGACATAATAACCTCCTAAAGCCTCCATATCTTAATACTATTGCATTGAGAGTTGAGTGTCAACAAATGAATTTTTGTGGGACGCAAACATTCAGACCACAGCAGGCCAGTAAATATTTTAAGCTTTGCAGGCCATACAATTTCCGATGCAGCTATCCAACTCTGCTGTTGTAGCACGGAAGCAGCCATAGACAGCATGTAAGCAAATGGGTATAATTATGTTCCAATAAAACTTATTTACAAAAACAGACAGCTAGCCCAGCACGGTGGCTCACGCCTGTAATCCCAGCACTTTGGGAGGCCAAGGCCGGCGGATCACGAGGTCAGGAGATCAAGACCATCCTGGCTAACACAGTGAAACCCCATCTCCACTAAAAATACAAAAAATTAGCTGGGCGTGGTGGCGGGCGCCTGCAGTTCCAGCTACTGGGAAGGTTGAGGTAGGAGAATGGCATGAAACCCAGGAGGCAGAGGTTGCAGTGAACTGAGATCGCGCCACTGCACTCCAGCCTGGGCGACAGAGTGAGA
The DNA here is from genome assembly GCF_049350105.2 of Macaca mulatta. NCBI lineage: Eukaryota > Metazoa > Chordata > Mammalia > Primates > Cercopithecidae > Macaca > Macaca mulatta. The sequence continues at coordinate 96,347,096 of NC_133412.1, forward strand.
CTGTCTCAAAAACAAAAACAAAAACAAAAAAACCCCCAAAAAACAAAACAGACAGCTGGTCATGTTCAGTTGTTTGCTGACTATTGGTCTATTTTATGTTTTTAAAGGATTTTTGAAGTCTCATGTTTTTACTAATATATACATCCATAATTGCTACATATACTGTTGGAATAAAATCAGGTCAAGATTTGATCTCATCAATAGATCAGAGCTTCTCCATCCCTCATTTGAATTAAGAATTTGAACAACTGAGGTACTCAGTGGGCCAGATGCAGTGGCTCACACCACTTTGGAGGCCAAGGTGGAAGGATTGCATGAGGCCAGGAGTTTGAGACTAGCTTGGGTAACATAGTGAAACCCCATCTCTACAAAAAATTTAAAAATTAGGTGGGCATGGTGGCACACACCTGTAATCCCAGCTACTCAGGAGGCTGAGGTGGGAGGATCGCTTGATCCCAAGAGGTTGAGGCTGCAGTGAGCCGTGATTGCACCACCGTACTCCAGCTTGGGTAAAAATAGAGAAATTAAAAAGAGATACTCAATGGTGCTTTTGAAGAAAAGTTGTATTTAGTTTAATATTATTTTACCTAAAAAGGAAAAGCTGTCAGTATTTAGGACTTCTGAAACAGTGTAGTTGAATTCTTCATCACTACTGAGCAGGGGGTGGAGGAACCTTAGGCCAATGTGAGGTTGTATTCCTTTGATCATACAAACTGTGCAACCCAAAACATAACCCTCCGCCTGGTGGGCTGCTGTGGCTCTCATTCAGAGTGGGTACTTCAGACATCTTACTAACAATCCTCCAATTGCTTTTGCTAAGAAAGCATTTTTAGGGTTCTTTTTTGCTCTACTCTGTTCCCTCTGAGCCATCACGATAATCTATTTCAATTGCAAATCTGAACAAGTAACTGCCTTTTCAGAATCCTTTGGTGGCTTCCTATCACTAAGTTTCAGACTGCTCAGAGTAATACATAGTTACCTTAATGATCTGGTTCCTCCTAAACTCTCCAATTTCAATCACAACTACCACCTCACATCTCATATACAAACACAAGTTTTTACATAAGGTTATTTATTACTGAATCTATTAGGCAGATTTAGTTCTTTGCAGTTCTTTTACAGACCATATACTTTCATACCTTTATATCTGAAACGCCTAACTTCTACACTTTAAAGACTAAGTTAGGCTGGGCGTGGTGGCTCACGCCTGTAATCCCAGCACTTTTGGAGGCTGACAGGGGTGGATCACCTGAGGTTGAGGGTTCAAGATCTGCCTGGCCAATATGGTGAAACCCCATCTCTACTAAAAATACAAAAAAGTAGCCGGGTGTGGTAGTGGCGTGTGCCTGTAATCCCAGCTGCTTGTGAGACTGAGGCATGAGAATCACTTGAACCTGGGAGGCAGAGGTTGCAGCGAGCCTAGATTGCGCCACTGCACTCCATCCTGGGTGACGGAGCGAGACTGTCTCAAAAAAAAAAAAACCAAAAAAAAACCTGAATTAATAATTACCTCTTAATCATTATCTCTATCTTGTAAATTCTTGTGTTCTGCATATAACATAGTGTTTTACTTATTGGTTCATGTGTCAGAATGTCTCTTCTACTAGACTGTGATAAGCTACTATGAAACTGGAAAATCTGAGACGAGTCTCAGTTAATTTAGAAAGTTTATTTTGCCAAGATTGAGGACATGTGCCCATGACACAGCCTCAGGAGGTTCAGACGACATGTGCCCAAGGTCAGAGCGCAGTTTGGTTTTATACATTTTCGGGAGACATGAGACATCAATCAACATATGTAAGATGAACGTTGGTTCGGTCTGGAAAGGTGGGACAGCTCAAAGTGGGAGAGGGCTTCTAGGTCCTATGTAGATAAGAGACCAATGGTTGCCTTCTTTTGAGTTTCTGATTAGCCTCTCCAAAGGAGGCAATCAGATATGCATGTATCTCAGTGAGCAGACCGGTGACTTTGAATAGAATGGGAGGCAGGTTTGCCCTAAGCATTTACCAGCTTGACTTTTCCTTTTAGCTTAGTGATTTGGGGGGTCCAAGATATTTTCCTTTGACACTACTAAAAGACAAGAACCCATACTGTTCATCTTAGCATTTCCAGTTCTTATGCCTGGCATAAAGTGTTCAGTAAAGTTTTGCTAAATGAAATATAATCTTTGCACTATATATTTTCTGCCCCTGTGTGAGACATTTTCTGATACCAACCGGTTGTCTGACACCAACTAGGTGTGGAACAATTCAATTCAATTCAATTCTAACACTTAATTCCTAGAGTTTTAGTGTCATACTTCACATGTTTAGGGCTCAGCCTCACAAGACTGCCCCCACTCTGGACACCAGCCACAAATGGGGTACCTAGGCTACAATACTTCAGACTGGCCAACCACAAACTTGAGGATTCTCATGAACTTCCTCCTGCTCCCCCAAGCTTCAATAACTTGCTAGAATGACTCACAGAACTCAGAAAAGTACTTTACTTATTATTACCAGTTTATTATAAAAGATACAACATGGGGGCCAGGTGCAGTGGCTCACACCTGTAATCCCAGCACTTTGGGAGGCCGAGGTGGGTGGATCACCTGAGGTCAGGAGTTCGAGACCAGCCTGGCCAACATGGTGAAACCCTGCCTCTACTAAAAATACAAAAAGTAGATGGGTGTGGTGGTGGGCACCTGTAATTCCAGCTACTCTGGAGGCTGAAGCAGGAGAATCACTTGAACCTGGGAGGCGGAGGTTGCAGTGAGCCAAGATCATGCCACCGCACTCCAGCCTGGGTGACAGCGCAAGACTGTGTCTCAAAAAAAGAAAAGGAAAGAAAAGAAAACAATACATCATGGGAATAGCCAAATGGAAAAGATGCAAAGTATGTGAGGAGGGGTGCAGAGCTTCCATACCCTCTCCAGATGCACTACTCTCCCAGCACCTCCAAGTGTTCACCAACTTGGTAACTCTCTGAACTCCCTTGTTCAGGAGTTGTTATGAAGGTTCCATTACATAGGCGTGATTGATTAAAGAATTGGTCGTTGGCGATTGAACTCAATCTCTAGCGCCTTTTCCTTCTCTGGTTGTCGGGGGTGGGGGTGGGGTGGGAAGAAGGGTTGGGACCCCAACCTTCCAAACAGTGTTTGGTTCCTCTGGCAACAAGCCCCCATTTTGATGCTATCTAGGACCCCACCAAGAGTCACCTCATTAGCACAAATTCAGGTATGGTTGAAAGGGGCTTGTTATGAATAACAAAAGATGCTCCTATCACTCAGGAAATGCCAAGGGTTTTAGTAACTCTGTGAGGAACCAGGGACAAAGACTGTATATATATTTCTTACACCACACCCTGTTCAAAAGATCCCCCTCAAAATCAGCCCATTAAAAAAAGGTTTATTATGATTTTATCACATATAATTTCAAATGTCTAAAAAGAGTATAATCATATGTATAATATAATTAATTTCTGAACCGTATCGGTTTCATTGCCCCGTGCATGGCAAGTTAGTACACCAAGACACTGGGTTGCAGCAGAGAAAGAGGTTTAATCATAAGACAGCTGAACAAGGAGATAGGAAACCTCAAATTTGCCTCTAGGAGGAGTTCGAGGCTAGAGGTTTTTAAAGAGTTGGATGAGTAGTAAGCCACGGTGTGGGGATCATTGCTTGGTTAAAGAATGCAGGGTGGAGTCATGAGAAGGGTAGATGAAGAAACTGCATTCTCAAAAATGTGATTGTAAAAGTTTACAAAAACCCCAATTCCCCAGAGAGCTATGAAATGAGCAGAGTGCAGAATATATTCTGTCAGTCTCTTGAAATATTATTTGCCCTCTTAACTGATAAGGCAATGGAGGAAGAAAGTAAGAATGTAATAAAAATATGAAAAAAGTGAAAAAAAAAAAACCCTGCATTCTCATGCTGATTCGATTCCTCTGTGGGGGTCTTCAGACTCGCTAGTGTCAGCTGTTCCACTGGAATTCAAGATCTGAAAAATATCTTAAGCAACTTTTAAGCAAAAGCCTTATGATTCTAATATCATATTCTGTTTATGAGAACAATGAGGATGCAGATGGTCAGCATCTAGTGTGATGTGACTTTCGCAGCTAAAAGGAAGTGTGCCAAAGTGCAGCCTGATTAATCCTTAATTATAACTATATTTCTGTCCAGCACCAAGCATGTAATTCTTGTTAAACCCTATGAGGACAGTTTCATTTCCATGCATCCATCACTCCACTTCAACAATTATCGGTGAATGGCTGATTTTCCTCCATCCATACCTCTTGCCACCCCCACCCAGATTATTTTAAAGCCAAAACCGGATATTACATCATTTCAATCTGTAAATATTTCAGTGTGTATCTCTAAAAGATAGGAACTTTTTTCTTAAATATAACCACATCCTGCTAAGATAACAATTTCATAATATTATCAAATAATCAGGCTGCATTCACATTTCTCCGGTTGTCTCAGTTTTAAAATGTTCCCACATTTTGAACTGAGTTTCAATAAACATATATATTTCAGTGGTTATGTCTCTTAAGTTTCTTTTACACTATAAGTTTTCTCTCATTTCTTTTTAAGTTATTATTGAAGAAAATGGTCTTTTGTCCTATAGAGTTGTTCACAGTGTGGATTTTGTTTATTGTACCTATGGAGTCATTTTATATGTTCCTCTGTCCTCTATTTCCTGTAAATTGATAGGTAGGTTTAGGGTTAATCACCATCATTGGTTTGGGGGCAGGGGAAGGTAAGGCAAGACCACTTTATTCCAGTGTCGTATTCCACCAAGAGGTACTTAATGGTCTGTGTCTCTTATTTTGTGTGAGGGTAGCCATTGATGAACTTTGCAGAGATCCTTAATTCATTAGAAGTTGTAAAATTCCAATTCTGTCATCCTTTCTCATTTTTTTAGTTGGAGTACTTAGAGAAATGTCCTTTTATCAAGTGAATGATTATCCAGATATATAGTTCAAAAATACTAAGACTTGCTTGTAGATATTGTGGAATGAGGGAGTTTCACAAAAGATAGATAAGGCAAACTAATAGGTTTTGAATGTCAAAGAGAGATCGTGAATTTACCAATATCTTTAAAGTGAATTTCTAAAACTTGGTGACTTATTTACAGATGTTCAAAAATTAAATTGCATGCAAAAATAAATCTTCAACTAAATAAAAATGCTGACATTTAAAAATAAGAACTAAGGCTAGGCACAGTGGCTCATGCCTATAATCCCAACACTTTGGGAGGCCGAAGTGGGAGGACTGCTAGAACCCAGGAGTTTGAGATCAGCCTGGGCAACATAGTGAGACCCTTTCTCTTAAGAAAAAAAAAATTAAAAAATTAGAGGGGTATGGTGGCATGCACCTGTTGTCCCAGCTACTCGGGAGGCTCAAGTGGGAAGATCACTTGAGCCTGGGAGGTTGAGCCTACAGTGAACTGTGAACAAACCCCTGCACTCTAGCCTGGTTGAAAGGGCAAAACTCTATCTCAAAAAAAAAAAAAAAAAAACTAAGACTGGGCATGGTGGCTCAATTCCAGTAGTTCCAGCACGTGGAGGATGACCTGAGGCCAGAAGTTTGAGACCAGTTTGGGCAACACAGCAGGACCCCATCTCTATCAAAATAAAAATAAATAAAAATAAGAACTGGGAAGGTCCTTCTTTAGTACAAAAATGATAATCAAACTGATAATCATTTCCAAAGCATATATTACTTTTTTGTATGTGTGTGCTTTTGGTAGAGATAGCGTTTTGCCATGTTGCCCAGGCTGGTCTCAAACTCCTGAGTTCAAGTGATCTGCCCACCTTGGCTTCCCAAAGTGGTAAGATTACAGGCATGAGCCACTGCACCTGGCCTACTTTTATAAACAAACAGGAATGTTTTGTTTATAATAACCCACATTGGACCAAAACGTCTTATTGTAGTAAACCTACTAAGCTCCCCCTTTGCTTCCATTACTGTGCCTCTCTCAGTATTTTTCAGTTATTTCTCCTTTACTCTTTCTACCCTTTTGTTGGACTTAATTCAGAACTGAAGTTTTAATATACTCTCTCAAGCATATAAAATAAAAATTATGTTTCATATATAAAATAAAGTTTATACAAGGTTGTTGGTTTGGATTGAGTTTCTGCACTAGGTCCAGCAGTCCAAACCAAAATGGAATTACTCATGCTGACAGTTCATCTGATCTTCCAAGAAATCAGGAGACGGAGAGGTAATAGGTAAATCTCCAAACAGGCCAATTTTAGCTGGCATAATAAAGAAGTCCCCTCTGCTTTAACCTTTACAAGGAGAGTAACTTTGAACCAACCCATGCACTTTTGGTTCTCTGTTTCTGCTTTCTTCAGCCCTTTTCTGCCTAAAAAGCCAACTTGTCTTCTCAGTTAATCAGAACACTCATTCTGTTTTTTAGAACAATGTGTTGCTCAAGTCTAGAATTGCAAATCGAAGCCAGTTAAAATCTTTAAACTAGCTGGGCATGGTGGCTCATGCCTGTAATCCCAGCACTTTGGGAGGCCGAGGCAGGCGGATCACCTGAGGTCCGGAGTTCAAGACCAGCCTGACCAACATGGAGAAACCCCGTCTCTACTAAAAATACAAAATTAGCCAGGTGTGGTGGTGCATGCCTGTAATCCCAGCTACTCTGGAGCCTTAGGCAGGAGAATGGCTTGAACCCGGCAGTTGGAGGTTGCTGTGAGCCAAGATCGCGCCATTGCACTCCAGCCTGGGCAACAAGAGCGAAACTCTGTCTCAAAAAAAAAGAAAGAAAAAAAAAACTAAATTTGTTGTAATTTTGTATTTTGACACGTTATCAATAGTAAAATGGTAGGAATCTAGAGCGTGAAGACCATTATATCCTTACCTGGTCCTATTATGGAGATAAAGGAAAGGAATCAGGGTATAAAAGTAGACAGTTTCATACCAATAAAATGTTGGTATCAACGTTCCAATAAAACAATATTTAACACTTGAATTATCCAGACAATGTTAAGTGTTATCATCAATAGAACTACTTTTATTATTATCAGCTCTGTGTTACTGTATTAACAAAATAATCCCACCTTTAAGAAAAAGTAAGTGATTGGGAGGCCAAGGCAGGAGGATTGTTTGAGACCAGGAGTTCAAGACCGGTCTGGGCAATATAGCAAGCTATCATTTCTAAAAAAATTTTTTAAAGTTTTAAAAAAGCAAGTGAGCAAGCAAAAGTTAATCTTCTTTGGAGAAAGGAAAGAGACCAACCTTTTCATGAGGCTGAGGGATTTGAAGGATTGCTAACTATTGGTAATTTTTTTAAGTACTGTACTGAGGTACATTACTGAGTTAGATTTTAGAATCTTCTTCAGTGAATGTGTTTGATATAGGCTAAACATTTGTACCCTGGTATCAGGCAAAATCACTTCTTCTTTAATACTCCTTGCTGGTTGTTTTCTGGACTGGTCTTTCTTCTTCTTGGAATGATCAGTTTTTTGGGACAAGTAGATAAAGTAGGTCTGCTTAGGCCTGGCAAAAGACCTTCCCGGGGGCCGGGCGCGGTGGCTCAAGCCTGTAATCCCAGCACTTTGGGAGGCCAAGACGGGCGGATCACGAGGTCAGGAAATCGAGACCATCTTGGCTAACACGGTGAAACCCCGTCTACTAAAAAATACAAAAAACCACCCAGGCGAGGTTGCGGGCGCCTGTAGTCCCAGCTACTCCGGAGGCTGAGACAGGAGAATGGCCTAAACCCGGGAGGTGGAGCTTGCAGTGAGCTGAGATCCGGCCACTGCACTCCAGCCTGGGCGACAGAGCAAGAATCCGTCTCAAAAAAAATAAAAATAAAAATAAAAATAAAAAGACCTTCCCATAATCCAGTCTGGCTCCCTGGAGTTCCACAGTGGGGTCTGTTTGTGCACTTATGACCCTTGGTAATGTCAAATGGAGGGCTAACTAATCTAGGGTAGGATTTGGCTTTTCTTGATGCTAGCCTGATTTTGACTTAATTTTACTTCCAACTATCCCCAAGGGTAGGATTAGGATATTTGGGATACTAACACTGTGATTTGGCTGTCTGTTATATAGCTTTATCTCTGTTGCTTCTCACCCCTACCCCTGCCATTTTAGGTAATTCCCAGGATTCAGAGTAACTTTTATTCTGCTTCTCCACTGTTCAATTTTTTTTTTTTTTTTGAGATGGGTTCTCACTCTGTTGCCCAGGCTGGAGTGCAGTGGCACGATCTTGGCTCACTGCAACCTCCACCTTCTGGGTTCAAGTGATTCTCCTGCCTCAGCCTCGCCATTAGCTGGAATTTCAGGTGCACACCACCATGCCCGGCTAATTTTTGCATTTTTAGTAGAGACGGGGTTTCGCCATATTGACCAGGCTGGTCTCAAACTCCTGACCTCAAGTGATCTGCCCACCTTGGTCTCCCAAAGTGCTGGGATTACAGGCATGAGCCACCACACCTGGCCTCCACTATTCAAATTTTCTAAAACAATTTTTTTAAGTTGGGCTCTTGCTCTGTTGCCCAGACTGCAGTGCAGAGGCACAATCATGGCTCCCTGCAGCCTCGAACTCCTGGGTTCAAGCAATCCACCCACTTCAGCCTCTCAAGTAGTTGAAATTACAGGCATGTACCATCGCGCCCTCCTAAATTTTTAAAATTATTTTTTGGCCGGGCACAGTGGCTCACGCCTGTAATCCCAGCACTTTGGGAGGCCGAGGTGGGCGGATCAAGAGGTCAGGAGTTCGAGACCATCCTGACCAACATGGTGAAACCCCATCTCCATTAAAAGTACATATATTAGCCAGGCATGGTGGCAGGCGCCTGTAGTCCCAGCTACTCAGGAGGCTGAGGGAGGATAATCGCTTGAACCTGGGTGGCGGAGGTTGCAGTGAGCTGAGATCATGCCACTGCACTCTAGCCTTGGTGACAGAGCGAGACTCAGTCTCAAAAAAAAAATTAAATTAAATTAATAAATGAAATTATTTTTTGTACAGACAAGGTCTTGCTATGTTGCTTAGGCTGGTCTCAAATTCCTATCCTTAAGCAATCCTCCTGTCTTAGCCTTGGCTTCCCGAGTCTCTGAGATTATAGGCGTGATCACCATGCCTGGCTTAAAATAAACATTTTCTTTTCACAGCTTAAAATAAACATATTAGTTTTATTAAAAATGAGGGTTTAAAAAAATAGACTAGAGTAAATTCTTATCTATCTAGAACTAGTTTAGTTTACCTTTAAGTAGAAAGGAAACTCTTAAGTACAATTCTTTAGTAAGGTGGCAAGAGCAATTTGAAAATTGAGAACAAAAAGTTTATGAGAAGAGTACCAAGATCTAGGAAAGGACCCTAGACAAAAGAGGGTTTATAGTCTGAACAGGGAGGAAGCAGATGAGACATAAATACTGCTGTGTACTCAAAAGTAGAGCCTGACAAAGCTAAAACACTTTCTAAATATTAACTTTTCATCTGATTCAGCAATCCCATGATAGACACATCAGTATAGCAAATGGTAAAGTGAGGCAAAAGATAAAATTATGTGTGCATGCCCAGAAAAAAAATTCAAGCATAGTTAATCTCCTTCTGTGCCTCTCCACCCTTTCCTATAGCAGCATAAGCAGCCTGCAGGTGACTCTGTGTAGGTGTCTTTAGGGAAAGTAAATTGGTCACTAAGGCTCTGTAATAGCTATGAATGTGGAAGCTGATCCAAACTAATAGTTGACAAGTTAGAACCAATTCTAAGCTCGAAAAACAGTTTTTAAAAAAATCTCTCTTCTTGCACGGGATGCAAAACCATATTTTTAAAGGGTCATTCTGCTATGGTAGAATATTCTCATTAAGATAGTAGAAGGGGCCGGGTGTGGTGGCTTATGCCTGTAATCCCAACACTTTGGGAGGCTGAGGTGGGCAGATCACCTGAGGTTGGGAGTTTGAGACTAGCCTGACCAACATGGAGAAACCTTGTCTCTACTAAAAATACAAAATTAGCTGGGTGTGGTAGCACATGCCTGTAATCCCAGCTACTCAGGAGACTGAGGCAGGAGAATAGCTTGAACCCGGGAGGCAGAGGTTATGGTGAGCTGAGATCACACCATTGCACTCCAGCCTGGGCAACAATAGCAAAACTCTGTCTCAAAAAAAAAAAAAAAAAAAAAAAAAAAAAGACACTAGAAGGCTAGTATCCTGGAAATAAGTGCTGAGCTCTCTAGTTCTGGGATGTTGTTTATTAGGCCAGATGTTCTAGAAGAAAATGAGCAGTATAATAAAGTGTGATTTGATGGCTTTCCCTTTGTTGCCAGAAGTGAAGGGAAAGGAGTTATGGGAGAGTATGTCAAAGGCTTGTTTTTCCCTAGTAGGTGTGGAGTTTCCAGAAGAAACAAACAGATCTCCTCATCGCCTTTTATAAGCATAGAATTACAAAGTTAGAAACAGCCATGCAGGAGGCACAGCAGGCACTGGTCAGCCAGGACAAGTAAGTAACATATCAAATCACAAGAGAGCTTTTTTTTTTCTTTCTAAGAAGTGACAGTCTTTATTTCCTTGTGTTTGCAAAACCTGGAAATTGCTCCATATGTATTTGTTTGTTTGGGAAAATCGGGTATAGAATTTTTGATCCCCTGAATCTCCATTTTTTTCTTTCTTCCCTCCAGAGGCTCTCCTCACTTTATAGTTTTCCTCTTCTATTTCCCGGTATCAAAAACTGTTTCCCAGGCCAGGTGCAGTGGCTCACACCTGTAATCCCAGCAGTTTGGGTGGCCGAAGCAGGAGGATCACTTGAGGCCAGGAGAAGGCCAGGAGAAGGCCAGCCTGGCCAACATAGCGAGACTCTAAAAAAAAAAAAAAAGTTTTTAAATAAAAAATTAGCCAGACATGGTGGTTCACACCTATAGTCCCAGCTACTTGGGCTGAGGCTGGAGGATCCTTTGAGCCCAGGAGTCTGAGTTACAGTGAGCTATGATCACACCACTACACTCCAGCCTGGGTGAAAAAGTGAGACACTGTCTCAAAAACTAAAACAAAAAAAAAATCTGCTTCCTTGAGAAGTCAGATATAGCTGATTCACACCGATAACACTCCTTGTAGCCTCAATCTCCTGGGCTCAAGTGATCTCTCACCTCAGCCTCCCAAGTAGCTGCGACTACAAGTGCACGCCACCATGCCTGGCTAATTTTTGTATTTTTTTTTGTTGTTGTCGAGAGGAGTCTCTCCATATTGTCCAAGCTGGTCTGGAATCCTTTTTTCTCTTCTTTCAAAGTTTATTATTATTATTATTATTTTTTTTTATGGAATGCTTCAAGCATTTACATGTTAACTTTCTTTGGGGGCCATGTTAATCTTCTCTGTATTGTTCCAATTTTAGTGTATGTGCTGCCAAAGCAACCACAAGATGGAATCCTTGATAAAAATTTTTAGACATCAGCAGGCGAGGGGTGTGTGTGTGTGGGGGAGGAAATGGAATTCTTTGCAAATTCCCCTGAAATCATACCAAGTAATTGCTTATTTTGTCCACCTAATTGTTCTCATTATCAAAACCCTGCCATTGTCTCCTTGAATCACCAAATTCCTGATAGAAATAGCTTGTATAGCTGCAAGCATTTCTCAATAAGTATTAACTAAATGTTAATAGTTATAATAATAAAAAAATCAGGTTTTTAATCCCTGATTTGCTGCAGCTGATTGGTTCCATCTTTTGCCTAGAGAATTGTCAGTCTTAAGGAAGGAGAATGGAGAACTGAAGAAATTTCTAGCCATTCTAAAGGTGAATGAAATAGATTTTCCTTATTATTATTTTCTCTCTTACTTTTCTCATCTATCTAGCTGATTATATAGAATAGTGTTTCCTAATCTTTTTCTCATCATGGCACACACAGAAATTGATATTTGTACAATAAGCCCTCTACAGTAAATGGATGAGGTCTCAGCAGACCTTGGGGGACAGAAAGGATCAACTTATAGTACACTCGTAACCCATTCCTGAACATCAGTGAGTCATGAACATCAGTGAGTTGGAAAGTTCTCTTATAGAAGAAACAGCTGTTGCAACTTAAAAATTTCTCTTCGAGAAACTCAAGACACCTCAGGACGCTTCCTCTGCATCACACTCTACTTCCTAAATAGTTTTTCTTCCTAAGAATATTCTGTGTATTTATATAATTTTCCTATTGATCCCACTCCTGTAATTATTCTAGCACATTGTAGTGTGTCATTTTCCTTTCTCTCCCCAGAGACTCCATATTTCCCCACTTATGTTAGTCTATGGGATTCCCTATGCACTCTTACAAAGAACTAAAATTTTATCTCCTCAAAGCTAATAATATCCTAAGGAAACACTGCTGCTACTTTTCCTCCTACTGGGAATCTTAGCAACCATGACTAACGGGCACTGAGCTTAGTTAGCTAGCAAGTAAGACTGAAGATCTGTTGATTAGGATCCTCAGTTGTAGCCTTCTTCACTCCTGGTTTTTTCACCTATAGGAATCTCCAAGTCGGTACCAAGGAAGCAGGTCAGTTTTATCAGCTCCCATACTAACCCAACCCCCTGAAAACTCCTGTTCTTTCTTGACTCCTGGCTGTGTGAACTCTGAGAGAGAGAAAATGGTTAATGCATTTGGCTTTCACTTCTGCAAGAAAGAGTTATTGAAAGTGCCGAAGTAAAATCTTAATTATAATGCTCACCCTTGACTGTCATCTTATGAAATACTACTGTTTGAAATGCTGGTTCCTCAGTGCCATAAAGAAATAGCATTTGAACATAAATTTAATTTACTCAGCAAGGACATTTTTACTTCCTGCAGAAAGGGTTCACTCGCCAGCAAGATTACACTGAACAAAGGAGACAGGGTCATTTATAACCTGACGCATCTACCTTACTGCTGTGTCCGGTTTCCATTGGCTGGAACGGGACCTCACATTCTGTATGTGTTCCGATTGGCTAACAACTTAGAACTTTTTAAAAGAGGCAAAGGTAGAGGAGAACCAAGGAAGGAGGAAGTAACTTGTGGAATGCTGAGAAAGGTAAAAACATCTTCAAATAAGGAAGGAACAGGCTATAACCTAACGCTTGCTTGGACCAATGTAAGTGTACCAGGGCAAATATTTAGGCTAAGTTGTGGCAGCTAAGAACATAAAGTACATTGATTTCTTTATTACGGCTAGCAGATATTTAAGAATGTTAGTACAGGTCTTTAAATAAATTTTGCTTTTAAGAGAAGTTACTGTTTATTCCTAATTAGACGAAGAGGAAAGCCTTTAAAGAGGAACCTCTACTTTACTTTTTACACTACTCATCCTTAAAAATTCAACTCAGTCATTTCCTCTGTGAAGACTGCATTAGGTGGAATTAGATGGTCTATTCATTCATTCAGTAAATATTAAGTGCCTACTGTTTATCAGGTACTATGTTATGGGCTGGATATATGCTACCGGTCCTTTCTAATTAGTGATATATATGCTCTACCAACGCTTTTTTTTTTTTTTGAGACGGAGTCTTGCTCTGTCGCCCAGGCTGGGGTGCAGTGGCCGGATCTTAGCTCACTGCAAGCTCCGCCTCCCGGGTTTACGCCATTCTCCTGCCTCAGCCTCCCGAGTAGCTGGGACTACAGGCGCCCGCCACCTCGCCGGGCTAGTTTTTTGTATTTTTTAGTAGAGACGGGGTTTCACCGTGTTAGCCGGGATGGTCTCGATCTCCTGACCTCGTGATCCGCCCGTCTTGGCCTCCCAAAGTGCTGGGATTACAGGCTTGAGCCACCGGCCCGGCCATCTACCAACTCTTAAACATATTTTTAGTATCGGCCGGGCATGGTGGCTCACGCCTGTAATTCCAGCACTTTGGGAGGCGGAGGCAGGCGGATCATGAAATCAGGAGATTGAAACCATCCTGGCTAACATGGTGAAACCCTGTCTCTACTAAAAATACAAAAACAAAATTAGCCGGGTGTGGTGGCGGACACCTGTAGTCCCAGCTGCTCAGGAGGCTGAGGCGGGAGAATGGTGTGAACCTGGGAGGCAGAGCTTGCAGTGAGCGGAGATCACCCACTGCACTCCAGCCTGGGTGACAGAGCGAGACTCTGTCTCAAAACAAACAATTTAAAAAAATCTATATATATATATGTGTGTGTATATATATTTATATATATTTTAATATCAGCCCTGCATTATGGATTAAAAAGACATGGTCCTACATTCATAGAAGCTACCGTCTAGTGTTGTTTTGTCCTTCTGTTCTTCTGATAAGCCCATTACAACACTTAAACACTGCTCTGATTTTTTTTTTTTAATCTCTCCCACTAGCCTGTAAGCCTCTCAGTTATTCTAGGTATTTTTGTAATCTCAGGATCTAGGAAATATAGACCCAAATATATGCTCGTTGGATGGCATCCTTCTTTCTGGTTATTTTGGGTTTAGTTCTTTTTCTAGTTTCTTAAGGTGGATGAGACAATGGAGGGATGTATGAATGGGTGGATAGATGTATGGTTGAGAGTACTTGATAAGGCACTGAGGAGGGAAGAAAGGTGTACTTTAAAGCTTCTATTATAGGCAACACAGAGGTGGAGAAAGCTCCAATTAGGGAGTTGGAAAGCAAGGGGTTTTATGTGGAAACTTTGCTTCCATATTTCAGGATGCTACCTATGATACATGAGAGTAAGCAGTTTGTGCTCAGAGAGGAAGCTATTATTTCTATAAAGTGATCTGATTGATCCTCTAAAGTTGCACTTAACCTCTGCCCAGAGAGATTAGAGCCGCCTCTTTTTTTTTCCTTGCAGGTCAACCACACCTCGACCAGTGGGCATTACTTCCCCATCACAGTCAGGTGGAGAACACTTTTCCCCTAAATATCTGTGTGAGATGAATATCCTTTCCTTATGTAGAAGATGGTTTCCTCTCAGAGACAATAATGTGATCTTCCTAACTTTATGTATAATATGAAAACATTATATCACCAGATAATCATGCACAACAAATTGGCCAGGCAAGGCAGGTGCACGATTGATGGCAATTTTTTTATTCTGTAGTTTATTCTCTTTCAGTTACCCCACGGCCCAGTTTCCAGCATAGCAGTCAAGTGGTCAGGTAAGCTCACACAGCAACATTAAAACTGTTGGCAAAAGTTGGAAGATAAAAGAAATATCTAGTTGTAGCTCAGTTTGGGACTGATAAAATTTTAGGTCTATGTAGAAGTTTAAAGCTAGGGTTTGTTTTTTTTTTCCCGTGCCAAACTGTATCCAGCTTTATTAAAGATACTATCCATAAATGATCATGATATTTCAGGCAGGACATGGGCAGACAATCATTAACAGTATACAACAACTTTCAAACTCCCTTCTTCAATGGACTACCAAAAATCAGAAAGCCACTATAAATCCCAATGAAATCTTCATCTCATGCTCTGAACAGGGAAAGTTTAGAGTGAGGGTTGACGTTTCACATTTAGCATATTGTTTAACAACTTTTCACAAGCCAACCCTGACTTTCAGGAAGTGAAATGAAAATGGCAGAATTTGGCCGGGCGCGGTGGCTCAAGCCTGTAATCCCAGCACTTTTGGAGACCGAGACGGGTGGATCACGAGGTCAGGAGATCGAGACCATCCTGGCTAACATGGTGAAACCCCGTCTCTACTAAAAAAAATACAAAAAATTAGCCGGGCGAGGTGGCGGGCGCCTGTAGTCCCAGCTACTCGGGAGGCTGAGGCAGGAGAATGGCGTGAACCCGGGAGGCGGAGCTTGCAGTGAGCCGAGATCGCGCCACTGCACTCCAGCCTGGGTGACAGAGCGAGACTCCGTCTCAAAAAAAAAAAAAAAGAAAATGGCAGAATTTATCTGAGGATCCACAATCTAGAAATGGAACCACTGCTCTTTTGACAGATGCCATCTCAGTGGCATCACTGGAAAGTCCAGATTGCCTGACAAACTGGTAATCAATGACTGGGGGTCAGGTTCCAACAGATGTCTGGGCTTAAGGGAGTTAAGTCTATGCTGAAAGATGGAAAGGGAGAAGAGGACATAAAAACGAATTTGTTTTTTAATACCACAAGGCTTTTGTGCCAAGGTGGCCATGTGTGTCAAAGTCAGGGAATCCCTCCTTCTGGGAGCCAAGAGGAAGTCTCTCAGAACTAGAAGGGGAAGGTGTTTTCCTCGCATCAATCCAGCTTCGGAGACTTTCTATTAGTGGCATATGCCCCTTCCCCAAAAAACAACAAGTGTTCTGTGTTCTAATAACATATAAAGCTAGGTTTTTTTTGAGGCTGGGCACAGTAGCTCATGCCTGTAATCCTAGCACTTTGGGAGGCCAAGGCGAGTGGATCACTTGAGGTCAAGAGTTCGAGACCAACCTGGCCAACATGGTGAAACTCAGTCTCTACTAAAAATACAAAAGTTAGCCAGGCATGGTGGTACACGCCTGTAGTCCTAGCTAAACTTGGGAGGCTGAGGCATGAGAATCACTTGAACCCAGGATGTGGAGGTTGCAGTGAGCTAAGCTTATGCCATTGTGCTCTAGCCTGGGCAACAGAGCGAGACTGTGTCTGAAAAACACAAAAACAAAAAAAAACCCAACAATAACAAGTAAAACTCGGTTTTTACCTTTTTTTTCTTTTTGTTTCACCTTATACAGTCGGTCCTCCTCAGCGGAATCTATTCCTTATAGAGAGGCTGGCTTTGGTGGCTTGGGACAAGTAAGTAATGTTCACCTTATCTTTCAGATTGAAGTTTCTAATGCTAAATGAAAGCAAAGGTTTATCAAGAACTTAAATTTATATTGGTTTTGGCATAAATTATCTGATGTCTTACTGGACCCTATTTTCTTCTGGCAATGGAGACCTGATGTTAGAAACTGACAGAGAATAAATAGGGGTGGAAATAGTGAAAGTGTTTAAGGACTGAATCAACAATGTCCATGGTGTTCATTTTGGAAGGAGTGAAGTATGGATCTTTCTTAGACTAGTATGCCCACTGTAGTAGAACAATATATGCTTGAATGTGTAGCTATAGATAAATAGGGAATAGGGAAGCCAGATAACTGAGATATATTTATTAATTGATGCTTATTATTTGTCTATCAGGGAAGCAGAGGTCTGCAGGGACGGAGAACTCCCAGAGACTCTTATAATGGTGAGGTGGGGGGAAAAGGGTGTCAGAAATCAACCTACTCTATGCAGAGATCTGCAGATTTCTGGTTTTCTATGCATAATATAATGCCATTTCACTTGTTTTTTTTCCAGACAGTGATTCCATGTATCCATACATACATTACAAATTTTTCAAATAATTATATTTTTGTTTTCCAACTAATAAGGGGAAAATAAAGATTTGAGTGATAGAAACTCATTGAAAACCTCTGGTTAGGAGATGGAGGATAACTTTTCAGTAAAATTGACTTGGATTTTTTTGAATTGCCACAAGATGGCATTATAAGCTAAGTATAAAAAGAAGGTTCACAAGATGCCGATTGTTGGCCTGAAGGGTATCTGGCTTCTTTACTATGTTTTAAACATAAAAATATTCCAGTGAAGGAATATTTTGGGTCTGCTTACTTAATTTCTTACCTAAAGCCCCTTAAAATTATTACTGTTGTTACCATTTTCAAGGGCATTAACCAGTACCTAAAGAATATGTATCAGAGAGGACTTTCACAAGAAATCATTTGAAATTCCCAAATATCTTTTCTTTAATTCTCCAAATAGTCTCCCACTAAATCTCCCACATTTGAAATCTCCCACTCCTTTGAAAAACATAGATGTTCTAGACAATTTATTTCTCAGGTTAGTAACAACAATGTTCTCTTTTTCATTCTTAATTTTAGTAATTTGAGTATTTTCCTCTTTTTTTTTTTTTTTTGGTCAATCATTTCAAAGAATTCGTTTTGTTGAGAGTCTGTATTATTTTTTCTATTTTCTGTTTCATTTACTTCTGGTTTAGTCAGTTTCCTTCTCATTATTTTGGATTTACTTCTTTTTCTAGTTTCTTAAGGTGGAAGGTTCGATTATTTATCTGAGATCTTTTTTACTATTGATGTTTCCAGTCATAAATTTCACTGTAGCACTGCTTTCACTGCATCCTATAACATTTGGCATGCTGTGTTTTGTTTTCATTCATTCCAAAGTTTGTTTGTTTGTTTTTTGAGGTGGAGTCTCACTCTGTCGCCCAGACTGGAGTGCAGTGGCGCCTTATCAGCTCACTGCCACCTCCACCTCCTGCGTTCACCCTCCCAAGTAGCTGGGACTACAGGCTCACGCCACCACACTTGGCTAATTTTTGTATTTTTAGTAGAGATGGCGTTTCACCATGTTGATCAGGCTGGTCTCCAACTCCTCACCTCAGGTGATCTGCCCACCTCAGCCTGCCAAAATGTTGGGATTACAGGCATGAGCCACCACGCCCCATCCCATTCCAAAGTATTTTTTAGTGTCCCTCGTGATTTTTTTTGGACCCATTGGTTGTTTATCAATGTGTTGTTTAATATCTACACATATGTGAAGTTCCCAAATTTCCTCCTGTTATTGATTTTGACTTTCAGTAATTTAAATCCTTTTAAATTTATGACATAACATGTGGTCCATCCTGGAGAATGCTCCATGTGTATGGGAAGAATGTATATTCTACTATTTTTGGGTGGTGTATTCTATAGAGTCTGCTAGGTTTAGTTAGTATATCGTGTTGTTCAATTAGTACGCTTCTGTTTCCTTTCCTTGCTGATCCAGTCCAGTTGTTCTGTCCATTATTGAAAGTGGGGTATTAAAGTCAACAACTATTATTGTGGTTTTTGGTTTTTTGTTTTCTTGTTTTTTTGAGACAGAGTCTCGCTCTGTTGCTGATGCTGGAGTGTAGTGGCACAATTGTGCCTCACTGCAGCCTCCACCTCCCACGCTCAAGCGATAGTCCCACTTCAGCCTCCTGAGTAGCTAGAACAAAAGGCATGTGCCACCACACCTGGCTAGATTTTTTATTTCAATTTTCTTGTCTTTGTAGAAATGAGGTCTCCCTGTTCTGCTCTGGCTGGTCTCGAATTCCTGGGCTCAAGCGATACTCCTGCCTCAGCTCCCAAAGTGCTGGGATTATAGGCATGAGCAACCATGCCAGTCCTTATTATTGTCAAATTGTCTTATTTTCTCTTCAATTCTCAATTTTTGCTTAATGTATTTTAGGACTCTATTGTTAGATGCATATATAAATGTTTCTCTTCTTGATATAAATGGACCCCTTTATCATTATTTAATGCCTCTGTCTCTTGTAACTTTTTTTTTTTTTTTGAGACAGAGTCTCACTCTCCTCTTGGAGAGTGCAGTGGCAAAATCTCGGCTCACTGCAACCTCTTCTCCCAGCTTCAAGCGATTCTCGTGCCTCAGCCTCTTGAGTAGCTGGGATTACAGGCATGTGCCACCACGCATGGCTAATTTTTGTATTTTTAGTAGAGACGAGGTTTCACCATGTTGGCTAGGCTGGTCTCAAACTCCTGGCCTCAAGTGATCTGCCGGCTTTGGCCTCCCAAAGTGCTGGGATTACAGGCATGAGCCACGATGCCTGGCCCAACAATTTTGTCTTAAAGTCTATTTTGTCTGATATTAGTATAGCCACTCTTTTGTTCACTGTTTTTTGCATGGAATATATTTTTTCATCCTTCTCCTTTCAACCTATATGCATCTTTGAATCCAAAGTGAGTCTCCTGTAGACTGTGTATAGTTGGACTTGTTTTTTCTTTCATCTGTTCTGCCAGTTTCTGCCTTTTAATTCATTTACATTTAGTGTAATTACAGATAAGGAAGGACTGATTTCTGCATTTTGTTATTTGTTTTCTATATGTCATGCTTTTTGATTAGCCTTTTGTTTGTCCCAGCTGATATTTATCTCCTTAGGCAGCCAAACAAGTGCTTCTAATTGTTTTCAACAGACTGGAGAAAGGTTTTTCTGCACTTGGTAAGCTCTGAGCTCCAAGTCCTGGTGAACTTGAGCTCCAAATCCTGGTGCTGTCAAAGACAACCTTGAAAGTGGGGTCTTCCAGGGAACCACTAGACAGGTTAAATTATAACAATTCTCTGGGAATGAGTCCTTCAAAAAGCTCCAACCCTGTTCCATCCCCTCTAGTGACTGCCAGACTGTTGGTTTTCACCATGAGTGTGCCCTGTTGGTTTTCAAGGCTACCATGGAGCCAGAGAAGGAGAAATGGCAATAAAGCAAGTTAAAATGCCACAAACCTTGCTGTTTTTACTAACATTCTGCTATTTTTCTTGAATAAACATTCTCCAGATTACTACAAGCCCTTTGTTAATTTCCAGATTTCTGAAGAAGTTGATTCTGACCATTATGCCAATTTTCTCATTGCTTTTATGGAGGAGGAAATTTTTGGAGGTCTTTGCTCTGCCATTTTTGTTGATGTCACTCGTAACTAATTTTTGTCTTTACCCATTCTTTCTGGTGATTTCCATCTTAGAGGGGAAGCCAAGGCACAGATACATTAGAGCACATGAAGGCAGTGAGGGATCTCAGTCCACAGACTCATGAAAGGGAGAGGAAAGCACCTATAAGAGATACTGCTATGTGATTTGTGAGCTTTTTCACTTGGCATTAGCCCCCAACCCTAACGTATATACTAAAAATCTTTTATCTCCATTTCCTTTGCCCTGGCCCCAAGTATACCTGAATCTCTTCTCCAGTTCATGGGTGATCTCATAGGCTTATTTTTATGCTTTCCAGAAACCCCTTCACCAGCTTCAACTCACAGCCTATCTTATAGGTGAGTAACACTGCGCTTCCTTTTTCTTGGGATGTGTTCATACTTAAACTCTGCCAGCAGGCTTGGTGCAGTGGCTCACGCCTGTAATCCCAGCACTTTGGGAGGCCGAGGAGGGTGGATCACGTGAGGTCAGGAGTTTGAGACCAGCATGGCCAACATGGCAAAACCCCGTCTCTACTAAAAGTACAAAAATTAGCCGGGAGTGGTGGCAAATGCCTGTAATCCCAGCTACTCAGGAGGCTGAGGCAGGAGAATTGCTGAATCCGGGAGGTGGAGGTTGCAGTGAGCTGAGATGGTGTCACTACCCTGCAGCCTGGGTGACAGAGTGAGACAATGTCTCAAAAAAACAAACAAAAACAACAGAACTCTGCCAGCAGTCCTGGGGCTACTTCTCCACTGGCTTGTACCACTGAAGTTTATAATGTGCCTTATAAGCAAAAAGGAAGTTGGATAGCACTGTGTTTAATATACATCCAAATTACTGTATTTTGGCCAGGTAGTGGCTCCCACCTGTAATTCCAGCACTTAGGGAGCCCAAGGTGGGAGGATTGCTTAAGCCCAGGTGTTGGAGACCAGCCTGAGCAACAAAGCGAGACCTAATTACCCGGGCTTGGTGGGTGTATGCTAGTGGTCCCCGCTACTTGGGGGGCTAAGACAGGAGGATTGCTTGAGTTTAGGAAGTCAAGGCTGCAGTGAGCCATGATCATACTACTGCACTCCAACCTGGGTAACAGAGTGAGACCCTGTCTCCAAAAACAAAAACATTATCTTCAGTTGCAAGCAGGGGATTTTTTTCCTCTCTGGCCTAACTGTATAGGCTCTTCCATTACATATGCTTTTTATTTTTACTTTTACCTTTCCTTTTCTCTGCTGATGCTTTTATTTCCTTTCCTTAGACCTTCATCTGCCTCCTCTGGACAGGGGATTTTTTCTTTCAGACCATCCCCAAATGGGCATTCAGGCCACACAAGAGTCCTCACCCCCAACAATTTTGGTAAGTTAAATAACATTTCCAAAGGAATGGAGCTTCAACTATAGACACATATACTAAACTGAAGATTTTCAAGATGACAAGATGTTGAGGTTTGCCCCCCAAAGAGCATTGTCTCTAGTTGGCTCCTTAATATTCTTTAAGAGCCATCCCATTTTCTTCAGAGTGAAGGGAGACTCTGGGTTTTGCCTGGTTAGCACTCATCCTGTCACCAGTCGAGTCCTACTGTTTAGCCAGAAGGTTGGCCTGTAGGACTAAACTGGCTTCTCAAAAGTCCCTATATTGAAAATGCTGGGCACTCAGTTCTGAGGATTATAAGGCCAATATCCATTCTTCTCTGCATCTTTTTCAGTAAAGGTGGTACCACCAGTCCTCTTGTTAAGAGGCTGCCATCTTCCATAGCTCACCTAAATCTTTATATTGCCTATCTTTCCACTCATAGTTAAATCTCAGACCTCTGCCAGTACCTGGTCCTCACAGGAAAAGAACAGACTTTATAACCCATTTCTTAAATTGATAATTGTGTTTCCCTTCTGAGTAGTGTTCCTTTAAGAACTACCTCGTGGCCGGGCGCGGTGGCTCAAGCCTGTAATCCCAGCACTTTGGGAGGCCGAGACGGGCGGATCACGAGGTCAGGAGATTGAGACCATCCTGGCTAACACGGTGAAACCCCGTCTCTACTAAAAAAAATACAAAAAACTAGCCGGGTGAGGTGGCAGGCGCCTGTAGTCCCAGCTACTCCAGAGGCTGAGGCAGGAGAATGGCGTGAACCCAGTAGGCGGAGCTTGCAGTGAGCTGAGATCCAGCCACTGCACTCCAGCCTGGGCGACAGAGCGAGACTCCATCTCAAAAAAAATTAAAAAAAAAAAAATTAAAAAAAAAAAAAAAGAACTACCTCGTTACCCTGACCCACAAGTAACACCGCCGAGAAACTGCCCAAGGAAGTCATCTTTCACTGTTCCATTCTATCCTTCAGCTCAGAGGGAGAGCAGAACCACACTAGAGAGTCTTCCTAGTTTCCAGCTTCCAGTCCTGCAGGTGAGACCTGGCTAGTCTAACTTGTCTGTGCATAAAATCTCACATGGTTAGGCCTGCACACTAAATGCCTCAGGGTAGTGGAATATAACCAGTGAAAAATGATATGAGTTTCAACTCTGGTAACTGTATGTTCACAACCTTCCAGAATGGTTTCAATTCTAGATTTTATCCTACTGTTGGATTAGCTTCCTGGTTTGGGGTTTTAAAATGAAGTCACATGCTAGTGAGAGGCTTTAAACTGAGAGGTCTTGGCCAGGGTGAAATAAGTGTGGACACACTGACATTTTCAGTAGTTCCACAATCAAGTATTTTCTATGACATATATCTTTTGGGTAGAGGTACTACTTGAACTAGGAAAAACCACATTTACTTCTCCAGAGACAGCTAGAGTAATATTTTATAAATTTATGGGACTATGATTCCGATTCCAGTAACAAAAAGAAAAGGGCATGGTAACAAGGAAAGGTTTGTAAAGAGTTCTGTTAAATGAAAAGTCACCGGGGGCGGTGGCTCACGCCAGTAATCTCAGCACTTTGGGAGGCCGAGGCGGGTGGATAACCTGAGGTCAGGAGTTAGAGACCAGCCTGACCAATATGGTAAAACCCCATCTCTACTGAAAATACAAAAATTAGCTGGGTGCGGTGGCAGGCACCTGTAATCTCAGCTACAAGAGAGGCTGAGACAGGAGAACTGCTTGAACCTGGGGGGCGGAGGTTGCAGTGAGCTGAGATCATGCCACTGCACTCCAGTGCCTGGGTAAACAGAGCGAGACTCCATCTCAAAAATAAATAAATAAATAAAAATAAAAAAATAAAAGTCCAGTCTTGCCTTTTTTTTTTTTTTTTTTTTTAATGGCTTGGATTTTGAGCATATTTAGGCCCTTTTTTCACTCCAAGCTCCTGGTGTCCCCAGGGACAGTTCCTTCATACTAAGGTAGGTATATATTTTGCTCCCATATTCCAAGATGCCCTTTTATTTTCATCAGTAAGAAATTAGGGTCTAGGCCGGGCGCGGTGGCTCAAGCCTGTAATCCCAGCACTTTGGGAGGCCGAGACGGGCGGATCACAAGGTCAGGAGATCGAGACCATCCTGGCTAACACGGTGAAACCCCGTCTCTACTAAAAATACAAAAAACTAGCCGGGCGAGGTGGCGGGCGCCTGTAGTCCCAGCTACTCAGGAGGCTGAGGCAGGAGAATGGCGCAAACCCGGGAGGCGGAGCTTGCAGTGAGCTGAGATCCGGCCACTGCACTCCAGCCCGGGCTACAGAGCAAGACTCCGTCTCAAAAAAAAAAAAAAAAAAAAAGAAATTAGGGTCTAAGCCTTAAGAGGCAACACTGGGGAAATAACAGTCCTCCCTAAGATACTCACAAATGGAGGGATTAACCTACAGAGGAAAAAATACTTAAAAGCTCAATAAACTATCTACAAATATTTGGCCCCTAACTGGATCTTGACTGAAACAAGCTGTAGAAAAAAAAATAAAAAAAAAAAAAAACAATTCATGAGACAGTTTAACAAAATTATCTATTGGACATTTGATATTAAATAATTGTTAATATTGGAGAGTTTTTGGTATGATGATATTGTAGTTATGTTTTTAAAAATAGCCATTCACTTTTATAGATACATACTATTTATGGATGAAAAGTCAAATGATGTCTGGGGTTTGCATCCCTAATTTAGTAGGGAGGGACAGTGGGAGAGTAGAAATAAAAGATTGGCCACGAATTATTTGTTAAAGATGGACAATGGGCACATGAGTTCATTATACTATTCTATGTATTGTTTGAAAATGTGAAAAAATTTTAAAGTTATTGAAGGAAATGCCACCTCCTCAGAGGCCTAAGTACTCTGCCTCCCTGGTAGTCATCTCTGGGTGTGGTAGTCATATGTCCCAGATTTTCCAAAATAATTTTCAAATATTCATCCTTATTATTATCACCATAGCCACTGAAATGTTCCAGAGACTGTCACATTAGATGTAGTAAATCCTAGTTTGGAAAAACTAGTTATCATGCAATGAAGAAAACTATGGGGAAGCAAAAGCAGTGGTGTCTGTCTCGATAAGCTTCATACAATGAGTTCAGAGAGACTTTCTTGCCCTTTTTGTTGTTATAAACACCCACATCTACCTTTTTGTCCTCTGCTGCAGACTCTCTACCAACAACAGAGGCAGATGGGATTACCCAGTGGGAGAGAAGCATGGACCACTTCCAGATAGATCATCTTCAAGGTCTGATCTATACATACTGCTGAAGGATGGACTGTAGCCTCCAGTACCCATTAGGGGTGATGGCCCTGGAAAATTTATCCCTACATTGTTTCCTAGTTTCACTCTATACCTTATGCTCCCTCCATCTTTACCCTATTCACCCTTATCACCTCCCAGGACAGTGGTCAGGTCTTACAAAAGGCTAGTGCTTCAGGAAGATGTTTATAGCTCTTCCAGAAGACCTTGGTAGCTCCCCTCATTTCCTACAATTTGAAACAAAGGTCATAAAAATAATTATTGGCATCATGCTTGGTTGGGAGTTGGGAATGGGGATTGTGATGGATCATATACTCATCACTGTTTCATTTCTGGATTTCATTTTTAGCTATGGATATACTGTCACATTGCCAATGTTAACAAGTAACATCTCTGTTCTTTGTCCTTATTATACATTTTCTATTTGCCTATTGTTTCCTCTATGCTTAGTTACTATTAAATGCTAATTTTCCTTTCTATTGAAAACAACTGTTGGAGACACTGATTTTCAGTTTAGTATATAGATAGTAAAATTAAGACGACACCCTTTTATTGCTACAATTCTATCACTATTACAAGTTCTAGAATGGTGGAATGGGCAAACAACACTACCACTGAGATCAAACATGTATTCTACTTTGGGTACTAAAAGGCAGAAATGAGGAATTAAATAGGTTAGCCACTCACAAGTTGGCCTTAAGCAAAAATACTGGGAAAACAGAAAATAGCAGGCATCTGCCAGAAATAAATTAGCTCTTGGGAATGACCTTGTATCTGAATTAGGAGCCCTATACCCTTTCTGGTACTCTGAATTTATTTTAAAGGCATTTCTAGACACCTTCTCTTTTAGGCAAGAGCCTGTCCTGTAGCAAATGGAGTTACCTCCAAGATTGTTGTATCTCTGTTACTCCTGAAGCCTCAGAAATTTCAGTCATTATCATTTGATGGCTGAGAAACAACCTGGCTGGTGACAGATGCTGAACTACTTCCTTTTAAAGTTTTTATTCTTCTTTTAATTTACCTCAATAAGTCCTGCCCTTCAAAACAATAAATTAAAAGTATGCTGAGTTAGAATGTTAATGGATTTGGTTCCATTAATCCCTAAACCATAGGAGTGGCAAAGTGGATGAGAGAGAAACAATTTTATTTTTGGCCTTTTTATTATTGTTCTAGCATTCTAGGGCTTCCACTCTTTTATTTTTAGATGGTTAACTCATTGATGATACCTATTTGCCATATAGCTGATCCCAACTGATGAAAACCATTCTAAAACATCAATAATTAATTCACTTAAAGACGATGGTCCCTCTGTCCCTAAGACAGATCCTATAAAGAGAGGGAAAAAGTCTCTTTTTCAGAAACAAATTGACAGCAAAAAGATGAAAATTTAGTCTCTGTCAAGTTGGACAGGAGGTAGTTATCAGGTTTGTAAAACCAAACCTGGAACCTACCTCCACTGTCCTTCAACAAGGGGAAACTATTCCCTCTTTCACCCCTTTGTAACACAGTTCTACTTTTTAAAACGACATCTTCCCTAATTACCACCTCCAATAAATATCCATTCTAAATTATTCTCTACCCAATTATTAAAGTTTTTCACAAGCTCGGTGGGGGAAGATTTACCCTGAGACAAACAGTGAACAGAGTGAGGATTTTGGAAAGACAGAAAAAACTACAAAGCAAAGTGGTCCCAGCATAAGAACTGAAAATAGCGGGGTACAGTGGCTCACGCCTGTAATCCCAGCACTTTGGGAGACTGAGGAGGGCAGATCACGAGGTCAGGAGATCAAGACCATCCTGGCTAACACGGTGAAACCCCATCTCTACTAAAAATGTAAAAAAATTAGCCGGGCATGGTGGTGGGCGCCAGCTACTTGGGAGGCTGAGGCAGGAGAATGGCATGAACCCGGGAGGCAGAGCTTGCAGTAAGCTGAGATTGCGTCACTGCACTCCAGCCTGGGTGACAGAGCAAGACTCCATCTCAAAAAAAAAAAAAAAAAAAAAAAAAACCCCGAAAATATTCTGCCACCTGTGATTTAGTCATGAAGCAGGTGAAACAGTCAAGTTGGTATGAGGAAAAGGAAATATTAATATTTGTGATGAGATTGGGACTTACTGAGAATCTTGGTTGTCTAGGAAATGATCAGTTATTAAGAAAAAAAGTAAGAGTCAGTTGCATCATGCACAGACTTGTGCTCAGAAACGGGGTGCAAGGCAGCCTTATATTCCAGGTAAGATGGTGGGATTGGGGATGCACTGGAATCATCAATCAAATCAGAATCCTTTACTCCTCCTTTCCAATCCTCCTGGAGTGGTGGAGCCAATGTCTGGCCTCTCTATAGTACACTAAGGGAAAAGAACAGCAGACACGAGGTGAGCAAGAGCAGTTTGCCAGCCCATGGTTTCCCCAGATCCTTAGCACTCTCTACACTAAGGTTAGAGCTCTGGATTTCTGCTCATCCAATCCCAGCCTTACTTAGTGCCCTATGGTCATTCTCCCTGGTCCACCCTCACTATATTCCCCTGCCACCCACCCTGAAGAACACAAAGCTTTTTAGTTCTCTGCCACAAGGTAATTTTAAAAATGTGGTTTCTTTGTTTAAACAGTTACTAAGTTGTTTCATCTTTTCATAACAGACCTCCCCTCCCCCAGCTCCCCACTCAGTCTTGTATGATCACATCATCATCATCATCATCATCTTCCTCCTCCTCCTCTTCTTCCTCATCACCTTCTAGCAGTTCTTCCTCCTCCTCTTCCTCTTCTTCATCTAGACAAACTACCACCTCAGCTGGCTGAGGTAATCGAGAGTCAAACCAATCCAGTACCTGCTGGGTGCTAAGCCTTGATGCCTGACTCAATTGAGGGATATCAGTTTCCCGTAGCTGTTGGTGGGCTGCCCAGTACCTCTCCAAGGGTTGTATATCCGGTGGGGGTGGAGGGATCGGCAGAGGTGATGTCTCAGCCCTTTCATTCAAGGAGCGGGTTGATGGTGGTGGTGTAGGAATTGCTAGGTCTTGGAAACTAGGGGCACCAGGTACTGCGTTGTCCCGAAACCATTTTAGTTGCCCATGCTTCAAGGCATAACGTGTGTCACCAAACCACTGAATGATCTCAGGCCGAGGTAAACCAGTGATCTGTTCTAACTTTTGGTAATCCTCACGCCGTGCCCATTGGCACTGTAGAAAAAAGGATTTGAGGATAGCCAGCTGCTCTTTGGTTTTGCGCTTGGTCTTTCGCTGGCGTTGCATATCTGGGGAAAGGTACTCTGTGGGGCCAACCCTACCTGGTACTGAATTATGCCGTAGCCCTTGGGGCCAGGCTGGTTCCAGATGTGGGGGTAATGCCTGTTCACTGGGTGACACTGACTGTGGGATACAGCCTAATGGCTGGAGGGGTTTAGAGGTGGCAGTAGCTCCATTAGCCAGTACCTGGAAAGAAGAAGAGGAGGTAGAGGAAGAAGAGGGAGTAACACTAGATGCTGACTCCTCCTTACAACTACTGGCAATTAATGCAATTGGTGGGGGTTTATCCCGAGCTTGTGGTGGGGGGACAGTTGTGGAGTGGTTCCAGGAAGCAGTTCCTATGCCATGTGATTGGTTGGGACCCCTGCCTGCCTGCTCCTTTGAGAAGCCACTGCTTTGACGATGTTGCCAAAAATCTGATTGGTGGGGGAATGCTCCACTGCCAGGTGTCATCAGGGACTCCTTTAATTTCTGGTGACTCTGTGGCAGTGGTGGCATCTGAGAGGACTCCTCAGGCTCTACCTTCAATCCTTTCGTCTGGGTGGGCTTGCTAAGAGACGGAGGACCTATTCCAATACCAACTTGTTCTGGAGCTGGCATTGGAGGAGGAGGCACCTCCTCTGGGGGCCGTCCTGCATGATGAGTAAAAGAGAGAAGGGATTTGAAATGGAGTTGGTCCCGACGGTAGACTACTCGGGCTCGAGTTTCTTCTATTTCTTCAGATGACCAGCTAATACCACAGCGGAGGCGCTGGGCCATAAACCAAGTCTTGACTTTCTCCATCTGCAACCCATAACGTAGGCAGAGAAGGGCAATGTCTGCTAGGCTGGGATAGGGAAAGTAGCTGAAGGTTTTTAGCAGGTGTTCATTGCTGTCTAGCTCACTGGTCTGGGCTGCTTGGGTCCACACAAGCTGTAGCTCCTCAGAGATTGGAGGGAGGCAGATGAGCCCCGCTGGTGAACTACTGAGACCGCTGGCCTCTTTATTAGGAGGCATGGTGCTTTCTGATTTGTGCCCTTCAGAGATAGCTGTAATAAGAAAAGAAACAGCTCAATCACTGGGTCTCCTCTTCTGACACATTGCTCAATTTCTACCAAACTAACTGCTGGACACCAAAACAATTAAGTTTCTATTTGCATCATGTTGTATTGCTTTTTAAGTGCTTCAACAGTTTCTTATTTAATTTTCATAAACAAGTCATCAGACCCTGCTTTAATTCTGATTTTCTGTGGACTAAAGTCCATAGATGTTAAATTACCCCAAGTCACATGACTGGTGAGTGTTGTTCCAAGAAAAAAATCTGTCTTTAAAGCCAGTCATGGTGGCTCATACCTGTAATCCCAGCACTTCAGGAGGCCTAGGTGAGAGGGATTGCTTGAGCCCAGGGGTTTGATACCAGCTTGGGCAACATGGTGAGACTACAAAAAATTTAAAAATCAGCTGGGCATGGTGGTTCGTGCCTGTAGTCCCAACAACTTGGGAGGCTGAGGCAGGAGGACTGCTTGAGCCTGGGAGGTCGAGGCTGCAGTGAGCTATGCTTGCACCACTGCACTCCAGCCTGGGTGATAGAGTGAGACCCTATCTAAAACAAACAAAAAAAGGCCGGGTACGGTGGCTTATGCCTGTAATCCCAGCACTTTGGGAGGCCAAGGCGGGAGGATCACAAGGTCAGGAGATCGAGACCATCCTGCCCAACATGGTGAAACCCCGTCTCTACTAAAAATACAAAAATTAGCTGGGCATGGCGGTGAGTGCCTGTAATCCCAGCTACTCAGGAGGCTGAGGCAGGAGAATCATCTGAATCCAGGAGGCGGAGGTTGCAGTAAGCCGAGATCAGTGCCATTGCACTCCAGCCTGGGTCACAGGGTAAGACTCCGTCTCAAAAAAAAAAAAAAAAAAAAAAAAATCTGTCTTTAGAGGTTAAGAAGGAAAACTGATCCTGATACAGTTTTTTTTAGTGTGTGTGTGTGTGTGTGTTTGTGTGTGTGTGTGTGTGTGTGTGTGTTTGAGACTGAGTCTCGCTCTGTTGCCAGGCTGGAGTGCAGTGGCACGATCTTGGCTCACTGCAACCTCCACTCCCGGGTTCAAGCAATTCTCTGCCTCAGCCTTCCGAGTAGCTGGGATTACAGGTGCCCACCACCACGCCTGGCTACTTTTTGTATTTTTAGTAGAGATGGGGTTTCACCATCTTGGCCAGGCTGGTCTTGAACTCCTGACCTCGTGATCCACCTGCCTCTGGCCTCCCAAAGTGCTAGGATTACAGGTATGAGTCACCACAGCCAGCTGGTGGGGTTTTGTTTTTTTTTTAAGAGATAATATTGCTCTGTCACCCAGGCCACCCAGGCTGGAGTGCAGTGGCACCATCATAGCTCTGATACAGCCTTCATCTTTCCTATTCAAACCCACTTCTAGAAGCTATCCACCAACTCTCACCTTCTAAATTCATGGAACAAGAATCACACAGTGAAGACTCAACCACAAAAACAAGAGGAGCAATAATTTCAACTTGTTTGTGTGTGTGTGTACATTTTTGTTTTTGTTTTTTCAAGAGACAGGGTCTCACTCTGTTGCATAGGCTGGAGTGTGGTGGCGTGATCATGGCTCATTGCAGCTTTGAACTCTTAGGCTCAAGCAATCCTCCCACCTCAGCCTCCCAAGTAGCTAGGACTACAGGTATATGCAGCCATATCTGGCTAATCTTAAAATTTTTTGTAGACAGGGTCTCACTATGTTGCCTAGGCTGGTCTCAAACTCCTAGCCTCAAGTGATCCTCCCACCTCAGCCTCCCAAAGTGCTGAGATTACTGGAGTGAGCCACTGCACCTGGCCCTGAGAACTGTTTTTTTTTTTGTTTTATTTTGTTTTGTTTTTTTGAGCAGGGAGGGTCTCGCTCTGTTGCCTAGACTGGAGTGCAGTGACATGATCTCAGCTCACTGCAGCCTCTGCCTCCTGGGTTCAAGTGATTCTTGTGCCTCAACTTCCCGAGTAGCTGGGACTACAGGTGTGCGCCACCATGCCCTATTACATTTTGTATTTTTAGTAGAGATGAGGTTTCACCATGTTAACCAGGATGGTCTCGAACTCCTGACCTCAAGTGATCCACTGGCCTCAGCCTCCCAAAGTGCTGGGATTACAGGCCTGAGCCACGGCCCCTGGCCAGAACTGTTAATAACTTTTTTTTTTTTTTTTTTTTTTTGAGACAGAGTCTTTTGTCACCCAGGCTGGTGTGCAGTGGCGCGATCTTGGCTCATTGCAACCTCCACCTCCTGAGTTCAAGCAATTCTCCTGCCTCAGCCTCCCAAGTAGCTGGAATTACAAGCGTGCACCATGATGCCCAGCTAATTTTTGTATTTTTAGTAGAGACGAGGTTTCACTATTGTTATAAATAAGGTTTCGGTGCCACAAAAGAAATAGCAATCGAATATAAAATTTTCTTTTTTTTTTTCTTCTCAGCAGGGCAATTTACTTCTATAGAAGGGTGCGCCCTCACAGATGGAGTAATGGTGAGCACACACCTGGACAAGGGAGGAGAAGGGGTTCTTACCCCTGACACATGTGGCCCCTGCTGCTGTCATTCCCCTATTGGCTAGGGTTAGACCGCACAGACTAAACTAATTCCGATTGGCTAATTTAAAGAGAGTGACCGGGTGAGTGGTTTGGTTATGGCAGAGCAGGAAATCGGAATGAGTCAGGGTGGAGAATGAGTCAGGGTGGAGAATGAGTCAGGGTGGAGCAGGTAATCGGAATGAGGCAGGGTGGAGCAGGTAATCAGAATGAGTCAGGATGGGGCAGGTAATCGGAATGAGTCAGGGTGGAGCAGGTAATCGGAATGAGTCAGGGTGGAGCAGGTAATCGAAATGAGTTAGGGTGGAGCAGGCAATCAGAATGGGTCAGGGTGGAACAGGTGATCGAAAAAGGTTGCTTTACAAGGAAGTTAAGTTTAAAAGTAGAAGGCAGAGAATTGAACATACTGATATATTGATTCTTTGAAGAGAAATTTAGAACTCCTATCTAATGCTCTGTTGGCCAGGCTGGTCTCGAACTCCTGACCTCAGGTGATTCACCTGCCTTGGCCTCCTAAAGTGCTGGGATTACAGGCATGAGCCACCGCGCCCAGCCACTATTTTTTTTTTTTAGAGACAAGGTCTCGTTATGTTGCCCAGGCTGGTGTGCTATGCATAGGTGCAATGATAATGCACTATAGCCTCGAATTCCTGGGATCAAGTGACCCTCCTGCCTCAGCCTCCTGAGTAGTTGGAGCTACAGGTGCACACTATTGTCCCTGGCTTGTTACTAACTCTTTGGCTGCTAACAATTTATAATTATATTTAGAATGTGGAGCAATAGATTGGGAATACAACTGATGAATATCTGGAAGGTAGGACAGCACTGTCCTCTGCCCAGCCCCCCTTTTTTCTTTCCCTTCTTGGTGGTGGAGTGTTGGGGGAAGGTGATTGACAGTACCTTTAAGCCCTAAGCCCAAGTCTCATAGCTTTATTTTTTCCATCTCTTGGTTGGATGAGAGATGTGGGTCAGAGATCTGGGATAAATGAGGCTCACTCCCCTACCCCTTTATATCATGTGAAAATGGAGAGGGGAATGTTTCCTCCTCCAAGTCAGCCTTGGAACAAAGGTTATCCCCTCCCCCAGCCTTTGTCTCTTCCAACAGCTCAGCTTCTCCCCAGGGAGCCCAGAGAGCTCCCTCAGTCACTAACAGCCCCCTCTACACAGGGCAGAAGGTCTCCTGTGCTTATCTTTTCAGCCCAGCTTTCTCCTCAAGACCAGGTGGATAGGCTCATTATAAATTGTAAGCAGCTCCTGCAAGCTACCCAGCAGCACACTGCTCCCAGGGTTATGGGTATGGGGACTGCAGGGATAGCCCTTGACTGTGCTTCTTTCCTGAAATAACTGCTCAGTTATTTCCCAGAATATTCTGTTGACAATTTTTAACTCAGCTTCCTGCGTGGGCACTAGAGACCCTTTAACACATCCATCACCCTTTACTCTTAGGGGAATCCCATCTGTTTTTATTTTATTTTATTTGGAGACGGAGTCTTGCTCTGTCACCAGGCTGGAATGCAGTGGCACGATCTCGGCTCACTGCAACCTCCGCCTCCCGGGTTCAAGTGATTCTCCTGCCTCAGCCTCCTGAGTAGCTGGGACTACAGGCACGTGCCACCACGCCCAGCTAATTTTTTGTATTTTAGTAGAGACAGGGTTTCACCATGTTGGCCAGGATGGTCTCGATCTCCTGACCTCGTGATCTGCCTGCCTCAGCCTCCCAAAGTGCTGGGATTTCAAGCATGAAACACTGGGCCCAGCCTTCCATCTGTGTTTTTAAGTATTACTCCTGATCTGCTAAGGATAGGACAGGATTCCTATGTAAATGCTACATGATGAATTGCAAAAATAAACCTCAAGTCCATAAATTTAGAGCAATGTGGTAGCAAGGATTGTACACCATGATTTTTTAAATTCAGGAACATTTTAATACATGTCACCATTTCCTTTTAACAAGCAAATCTAACCAACTGAGGCCATGCAGACCCTGAAAGCAATACTGCTTGAAGAGCCCCTTAAGAGGGTCAATGGAGGCAGCATGGCATGACGGGTAGAAATATAAATTCTTCGATAAGGCCAGCCTCTAAGTTTGAATCCCGGTTCTGCCACTTATCAGCTATGTGATCTCAGGCAAGTTACTTAACTTACATGAGCCTGGTTTCCTCCTATGTAACAAAGTAACAGTGCAGAGAGTACGCAATAGTACTATGTGCTAGGTGTTATGCATAGGCAGGGCATAGAGCAACTGTTAGGGGATGGATGTCCAGGGTGAGACAAATTGATGTAACTACACTTTCTAGAATGCTGCTTGTCCTTGGGCAGTTATTTAACTCCTCTAAGCCTTAGTTTCTCATCAGAAAAAAAAGCACCTTGGGCCAAGTGCAGTGGCTCACGCCTGTAATATCACCACCTTGGGAGGCCAAGGTGGGCAGATGGTTTGAGCCCAGGAGTTTGAGACCAGCCTGGGCAACATGGTGAAACTGTCTCTACAAATAATAATAATAATAATAATACAAAATATTAGCTGGGCATGGTGGTGCAACTGTAGTCCTAGCTACTCGGGAGGCTGAGGTGGGAGGATTGCTTGAGCCCGGGAGGTGGAGGTTGCAGTGAGCCAAGATTGTGCACTGCACCACAGTCTGGGTGACAGAAAGAGACCCTGTCTCAAAAAGAAAAAAAAAAGAGAAAAGCAAAAAAGCACCTACCCAGCAAGTTTATTACTAAATGAAAAAGTGCACTTGACATTGTAACTAGAACAAAGTAAGGGCTCAGTAAATAGCAGCTTTTATCATGACTTTAACTTCATGGAGGTGATTTTGATGTAAAGTAATGCTCCTCCTAGACAATGGGGTAACTGGGACAAAGACTGAATCATTTAAAAATCACTGTTTTCAATCTATTTTTGCAGAGCCCTAATTCTAGCTAGTGATGAGGAAACCAGTGTATCTATGATTCTATGCTTTTTATATTTTGGGGTTTAAATACAATTTCAGAATGTATTTATTGCTTAAAAAAATGTATGAAAACCACTGCTTTAGAATTGCTTCCATAATTTGGATCCTTTGTGATTGGTATGTCAGTTGCCTATGTGATAGTTCCACCTTTGCCCTTTCAGGTTCATCCAGGACACAGCTGGCCTGGGAGGCACTGCTTGCATGGCCAGGTGCTAAACTAGTATTTAGAAACTGTGGCCCACCGGGAACACCATCAAATCCAAGTTGGAGAATACTTTATGATGGTAACGCTTGACATCTACTTAACCTCATTTGCGTCCTATTATATAAAGACACAATAACACTTTAGAGATAAGGAAAATAAAGCATGAGGAACAAAGCAGTCCAGCGTGAGGATGATGAATACTGCCAGATGGGAATATAAGGCAGGCACATTTATAAGTATTAACAGTTGTAAGGAAGCATTTTACTTTCATTTATGTGGCTTGATGTCCTTCACATTCTCGGCATCAGCTTGATATTTCAGTGTAACATACAGTACTGAAAACAACATATTTGGTGTACTATACGCATCCAGTTGTCACTTACACAAAACACCAGTTATGGAACACTTCCTGAAACAGAATGGTGGCTTAAATCAAGGCACAGCTGTATAGCTGGTACTTCCCTGGAAGAATCTGGCTTTGAACTAAGAGAAAACTATAACCAGAATGGCTCATGAGAATTATAACAAGTAGGGCAGACCCTATAGTAATCAAAATCATAATAAAGACACTATAGTATCTTGTGTTCTTGTGTGTCCATTTTGGATTAAGTAGAAAAAGAAGGGAATCAAAAGCTGAAGTGAGGAGTCCTAGCACAGAGGAGGTAGTGGTGAGTATCTATTCTGAACAACTTCTAAATTTGTATCCTTATTAAATATGCCAGATGTGTCCCACTGCTACTTAAAAATCACTAATAAAAATATATGGAGTCATGGCCAGGTTGCAGTGGCTCATGCCTATATTCCCAGCACTTTGGGAGGCAGGAGGATCACTTGAGCTCAGGAATTCAAGACCAGCCTGGGCAACATAGCAAGACCTCGTCTCTACAAATAAATATATAAATTTTAAAAATAAAAAAAAATTCTCAGCCGGGCATGGTGACTCATGCCTATAATCCTAGCACTTTGGGAGGCTGAGGCCGGCGGATCACGAGGTCAAGAGATCGAGACCATCCTGGCCAAACTGGTGAAACCCCGTCTCTACTAAAAATACAAAAATTAGCTGGGTGTGTTGGCATGTGCCTGTAGTACCAGCTACTCGGGAGGCTGAGGCAGGAGGATCACTTGAACTCAGGAGGCCGAGGTTGCAGTGAGCCAAGATTGTGTCACTGCACTCCAGCCTGGCGACAGTGAGACTCTGTCTCAAAAAAAAAAAAAATTCTCACTCTCTCTCTGAGTCAGTATAACACCCTTCTTTCCCCTTGGGCTTTCCATATCCCTGGACAGATGGCAAACAAGAATGGACTGTCTTAAACTTCCAGTTTCTGTGTTTACACAGTCCTAGGAAAAAGAGGACTCTAGAACTTTAGGTTTGAACCTAGGCCTATCGTTAAATTAGGAGACAGTTAAAGTGGGAGGCGAGGCTGGGTATAGTGACTCACGCCTATAATCCCAGCACTTTGGGAGGCCGAGGCGGGAGGATCACTTGAGGTCAGGAGTTCGAGACCAGCCTGGTCAACACGGTGAAACCCGTCTCTATTAAAAATACAAAAATTAGCCAGGCATGGTGGCATGCGCATGTAGTCCCAGCTACTGGGAAAGCTGAGGCAGGAGAATCGCTTGAACCTGGGAGGCAGAGGTTGCAGTGAGCCATGATCACACCACTGTACTCCAGCCTGGGGGACAGAGTGAGACTCTGTCTCAAAAAATAAAAAATAAAAATAAATAAAGTGGGAAATGAGATATGATCCTGCAGAGTTCCCTAAATCTTTATTTAGAGGCAGTCTGAAGTACTCCTGAAATGTGTTTGGGGATACAGTTTTAAGGGCCTTAAAGATGTATAGTGATATTCAGCTTATATGCTTCTTAACTTTTTAGTTCATGAACCTCTGAGAATCAGACAAAAGTTACAGACCCTCAGAAAGTTATGACCAACCTTCCCGAAATAAACATTCACACTTACACAGTAAACTCAGGGCCTTTAGTGACTGCCAAGAAGCCAGGTTAAGGATTACTGCCTTATATCCTTCCAACTTAACAAAGGCAATAGTGGTAATCACTTAAAGATGAACAGTTTGATGTGAACGAATGTAAAGAGTTGATGGAATACTCAGGAATTCAAGTGCGTTTAGAAGGGACAAGGTAATTGTGATATTAGTTGGAAAGAGTGGAAGGGAAGGATGCTCACCTGGGCCAGGAGCCTGGCTTAACTGACCCACTGGATTACATGACCAATACCATGGTGCACTGGAAACTAAAGGCCAGTAGGCTACTACTAGTGCGCCAAAATCATCTGCTTCATTCAGTTGTCCTGTGTGCTGGGGCCAGTTTTGTGTGATTACAAACCTGCTTATGTCCACACTTTTTCAGTGTCTGTATAATAATGTAATTAAACCTCATGTAAACCTATGAAAAATCACTGCATTGAAAACTGTTCCTTCAGGAATACTGATTTTTAAAAAATTGGTCCTATGAAAACTAAGTCAAATGTTTTGGAGAGACATAACGCAAAGAAGAGTATGCATTTTAAAAATTGTTGAGTTGGGAGTGAGCAAGACAACTGTAAAAGATTGAGGGGTGGGACTTAATCTCAAAAGTACTCTGCACTCAAAAGCGTCTGAATTCTTAACTTCACTTTAAATAAAGCAAAACGGGAAATCAAAGATGATGAAAGTGCCTGAGTGGCTCTCATCTCAGACTGCACTGTAGAATTACCTGGGAAGCTTAAAAACCAGGCCACTCTCCTCCCCATTCAGATTCAATAGTCTGTACTGGGGTCCAGGCATCCACAGTTTTTTAAAAAGTTCTCAGGGTACAGCCAGGTTTGAGACTCCCTGTGTAGTTAACACTGGAAAGAGAATTGGGAACTCCGAACAGCAGTCTTAGACACAAGAACAGTCTCACCACTACATCAAAAGATTGGTGAAATGGACATACTTTTAATTATAATGTTCAAGATATGTATGCATTATCTTTAAAATTCCCAATCTGGTTTTTTCAATTACAACCATCTAACCTAATCATGTAATATAAAAGGGCTTCAAGTGTATGATGGGAAAGAGGCTCACATGACAAAAAAAAAAAAAATCTCCTGATCTGGGCCCACATTACCAAACAGGTCTCAGCTTGAGTCTTCTTTCACTTTAGGAGTCTCAGAATAGGACGCAACACTAGGAACCCCAGAGGACTCGGGTTCTCAGTTTCCTGGTTGGTTTTCTGAGTATGGCTGGGTACGGGAATCAGAGGGGCAGTTTCTTCTAAACCTTTCATTCCCAAAGGCCGCTGATCCCCCAGAAGCAAGGCCAGGTTCTGCACGTGTGTTGAGGTCGCCAGGAGGTAGCCATGGGGGTTGGGGGTTTGTGTGGCGTCGGGGGGGGCCTGGGAAGGAAATGTTTCTCCTATCCTCCATTTCACAGGCAGTCCAGAAGGCTCCGAACTGGGTCAGGGAACAAAAAGTTGTTGCACTTGGGACGATGAGCCCCATGAGGCAGGCGAATCTCAATCCTACTCTCGCCAAGGGCGCCCCAACCCAACCTTCTTGCCCTCCCCTACACAGACACTTACCCTCCCCTAGTTACAACAGGGAACCGAAAAGTCCAGAGGAGAAAAAAGAGAGAACCGAGCCACTTCGAACCTAGAATTCTCCCCCCACCAGCGCGGGGATGGGACTCCAGAGGTGGGAGACCGTACACGAGCTGGGAGGGGAAGTCCAAGGGGCTGGGGATCACTCACCGCGGTCCAGCCCGGGCGGCGGCTCCCAGCCTCGCACCATGGGCCGGGGGGAAGTGGGGGAGAGGGCAGGGGGCCTCCGAGTGGGAGTGGGGTTGCTGCCCGGTGCGGCCGCTCCGAGCCCACCCGAGCGATGGCCGAAACCGGGACTGCCCCCCCACACCGCCCCCGGGAGTGCGCCGGTCTACCCAGCCCTGCTCGAGCAAGTTGGAGGCGGGGCGGATGGGTGGGGTGGGCGTCCAGAGGCGGTGCCAAGGTGGCCCGAGTCCTGATTGGTGGGCGCAGGCGGGCGGGCACGGGCGAAGTGCACTGGGCTGGCCATTGGCTGCTTGGGTCTCGGCTGAAGTCGGCTATTGGCTGCGTGGGCCTCAGCTGGGGTCATCTATTGGATGCGTGGGGCAGGGAAGATGTCCCCTGGGGCCAAGCTGCGGTGCCTGGTACCTCCCCCTACCCTCGACCTATGGGCGCTGGACCTTTGGAGTACCCCGGGCCAGGATCCTTCCGAAATTCCCCAAGGAGGGACACTGCACTTTGCCGAACTGTCTGGACCGCCAACAACTCCCAATTTGTTTCCTTCTGAAGGAAGCCCTCCAGGAAGACCTTTTCAGTGCCCCCTCCCGAGCCATACACACGAGCTGCGCCTTTCCCAGCCGAGAGCCCAACCGCCACCAGCAGCGTCAGCAGTAACAAAGCGCCTAAAGCAACCGGGAACTTGTTCTCGAGATGGATCAGATGTCTTGCCACCCGGAAAGACGAGGACCTTAGGAGCCTGCGGGCGACTTAGGCCGTTCCCTGGGTCAAACTGGCACCAGACCGATGTTCCCAAAGATGAAGTGCTGGAGCAGTCACCTCACTGGGACCTACCAGACCCTCCGGCTCCCCTCCTTGCCCTAGAAAAGAGGACCCGGAGTTCTGCATAGTATTTGTTTTTCACTAGCTAGAAAGGGATGAAGACTGAGGTGGGAGAATAACTTGATTCCAAGAGTTCGAGGCCAGTCTGGGCAACATAGTGAGACCTTGCCTCAAAAAAAATTTTTTTTAACTTACAAAAAGAAAGGGATGACAATAAAACGGACTTCACCAAAGCAGTATCCCACACAGTATGAAGTTATAGGCCAAAATTTGTATTTTAGGATTCCCCATCTTCTGTGAGACAAAGTAACAAATGTAAGAAGCCAGACTTGCTCAATTCTGCTTGGCAACATAATTTCACAAAGCCTCTGACTCTGAAGTCTCTGGGAAGACCCTTTGAAGACAAAAGAGGATAGGGCACACAGTCAACCATGTCTCTTGCCTGAGTCACTATATTCCCTAAAAGATAAACGGGCTGGGAGCGGTGGCTCACAAACCTAATCCCAATGCTTTGGGAGGTCAAAGAGGGAGGATTGCTTGAGGCCAGGATCCAAGACCAGCGAGGCAACATAGCGAGTCCCTGTCTCTGCAGAAAAATTTAAAAATTAGCTGGACTTGGTGGCGTGCACTTGTAGTCCCAGCTACTCAGGAGGCTGAAGCAGGAGGATCGTTTGAGCCCAGGAGTTGTAGGCTGTAGTGAGCTATGATTGCACCACTGCACTGCAGCCTAGGCAACAGAGTGACACCCTGTCTCTAAAAATTCATAATAATAATAATAATAAAAGATAAATGACCCTAGTCCTTGCCTTTTCTTGCACATAAGATGATGTCTAACGGGGTTAAGGATGTTGCCTCTATAATCTATAACCAAATGTACTCTTACACCCAAACTTTTATGTTATTCTGCTTTAATGTAACTTGTGAGCAAATTTGAGGTAACTGCTGAGCACATACTGAACCCCCCCACTACCTGTATGTAAGCTGTAGATTAAAATAGCGTCAGAGCAGTCTGAACCTTTCTATTTAAAAAAAATAGAAGTGAGACTGGGTTTCACTCTGTCGTCCAGGCTGGAGTGCAGTGGTGCGATCTTCACTCATGGTGGCCTTGACCTCCCAGGCTGCAGCAATCCTCCTGCCTCAGCCTCCTTAGTAGCTGGGACTACAGGCATGCGCTGCCATGACTGCCAAATTTTTGTATTTTTTTGTAGAGATGGGGTTTTGTCATGTTGGCCAGGTTGGTCTCAAACTCTCGGGCTCAAGCAGTCCACCGATCTCTGCCTCCCAAAGTGCTGAGATTACAGGCATGAGCCACCACGCCCGACTGAACCTTTCTAAAGGGCTGCTTGCTTTTGGTCTATAGACCCGAGTCTATAATCCTCAGTAAGATTTCTGATTACAACTTTTCTCTAGTAAACATGCCTAAAACTTGGAAACAATCTTTTCTGAAGTGACTCTTCTGTTCTCATGTTGGTCTTTGAAAAAGTCTCTTCTTGCCTACTTAGGTAATGTAACACTGTATATATAATACAAAACATTTTCAGACTTTGTCCTGTATTCCCAGACCTCACCACTCCGCCTCCTGACATACCTCCAAGAAGCCATCATAATGTATTCTTCATTGCTGCATTCTAAGGTACAGAGCTATTTTAAGGTGGCCAGGCATCATATATCTCCTGCGGAATTGAGCTCTATTTTCTGTTGCTGTCCCTGTATTTGCCCCTGCCTCCTCTCCTCCCTCATTTCACTTAGTAATAATCTCAACCTAATAGCCAGTCCCACATCCTTCAAACTGATATCTGGCAAAAAACATCATGGGGTAAACAATGGAAAGACATATAAATCAGCTTTAAGGTTAGACACTTTCGATCCTTTAGGGTTTGAAGCAAGGCTGGTGACATATACAAACCTTTTCATAAATCATGATTATCCGCAATGCCTTATTGGTTTGTATGTAATGAAGGGAAAAGTGAAACATTTTAGGCAGCAGTAGCAATTCTGTTACCTGTGGAGAGGTCATTCCCTTATAATCCAAACAATGAATGAGACTGCATTGACTGAGAGGAATTCATGCATGTTTGACTAGAAAGCCAGGTAAGAACTGTCAGTGGGAACCAAAAACCTGACCCTGGAGGGTTCAATGAGTCACTCTGGATGTCACTAATCATGGACTTGGAATTACAAAAGGTGAATGGCCCAGTTACCTTTCTTGTCTCAGAAAGATACTGCCAAGAATCAGGAGTGGGGGACAGAATTGAAGACAGATTTAGGAATAAGGGGAATCCAAGGCAGGGAAAAGAAACTTTCCTGCCTCAGTTCTAAATGCAGGCTGAAGCCTCCTCCTCCTATGTGGGCTTCTCCCTATAGCTTTGGATGGAATGGACTGGGCTGGGGAAGTGAAGGGAAGGGAGATGTCCAGGCTGACAAGGGTCCCACCTTTAGTAACACAATAACCTCCCCCAGCTCTTCCAGGGATCACTGCTAAAGAATGGGGACTCATCTCATCCTCACTGTAGATATGTTGATGCTCCATCTCTAGTGAAAGCTTTCTTTCCCTTTGCATGAGTGAGACATTAGCAGAGCTGACCCTCCGGAGCCATGTTTTACTCTATAGCAAGCTTGTTCAACATGTGGCCCAGGACAGCTCAGCTTTGAATGCGGCCCAACACAAATTCATATACTTTCTTAAAACATTTTGAGACTTTTTTGTGTGATTTTGCTGTTGTTATTGTTGTTCATCAGCTATCATTAGTGTTAGTGTATTTTATGTGAGGTACAAGACAATTGTTCTTCCAATGTGGCCCCAGGGAAGCAAAAAAATTGGACACCCCATTCTATAGCTAAGGAATCTAAAGTTTCAGAGTCCTTCCCTGCACAGACTCACCCAAGGCATGGGAGGAGCCCCAGCAATGTGTTAACGCAATTGTAGGCTTTTGTAAAAGTTTGACAAAATATATTTAAATGGTAATTGGTTAAGATTGAGGTCTCCTAGATGACAGGTTGACGGGGGCAGCAAACCACCATGGCCCATGTATACCTATGTAACAGACCTGGACGTTCTGCACATGTAACCCAGAACTTAAAGAAAAATTTAAAAAAAGAGAAATTTTTGAATCTTAATTTTTATTCTGCAATATGGATGTAGAAGTCAGTAGAAAAACTCAGCATATTGATAATTTCACATTTCTTGACTAACCTCAAACTTAAATGAACTAAAGTTTACTTTTTTTTTTTTCCTCCTCTAGTTGCTTTCACACTTTTAAAGATAGTAACCAAATTATTCCTCTGAGACATTTCTGGTAAGATGTATATCTTTACTGTTGGATTGTTTAACAAACAATTAAGCCTAGAAGTTATTTGAGTACATACAGGTGTAAGAATGATACAATGGAATTTTGGGACTGGGGAGTTGGGGGGAAGAGCGGGAGGGGAGTGAGGGATAAAAGACTACACTTTGGTTGCAGTGGACACTGCTCAGGTGATGGGTGCACAAGAATCTCAGAAATCCCTACTAAAGAACTTATCCATGTAACCAAACACCACCTGTTCCCTAAAACCTATTGAAATAAAA
This sequence comes from Macaca mulatta, assembly GCF_049350105.2. Lineage (NCBI taxonomy): Eukaryota > Metazoa > Chordata > Mammalia > Primates > Cercopithecidae > Macaca > Macaca mulatta. The sequence goes on from NC_133412.1 coordinate 96,390,176, forward strand.
AAATTTTAAAGGCAAAAAAGAAAAAAAAAGATTGAGGTATTTTTCATTTATGATTTCACCTCTATCACATGTCTCCTTTTGTCAGGTGGCAATGGAAAAGCCATGGACATTTTGGGATTGGCAATGGGAGTTGGGAATACAATTTTTTTTTTTTTTTTTTTTTGAGTCAGGGTCTCACTCTGTCCCCCAGGCCGAAGTGCGTTGGTTCAACCATGGCACACTGCAGCCTTGACCTCGCCAGGCTCACGTGATCCTCCCACTTCAGCTTTCCAAGTAGCTGGGACTACAGGCACACCGCCACAGCTGGCTAATTTTTTGTATTTTTTTGTTGCCCAGATGGGTCTCAAACTCCTGAGCTCAAGCAGTCTGCCCACCTTGGCTTCCCAAAGTGTTGGGATTACAGGCATGAGCCACTGTGCCGGATGGCAATACATTTAGTGTGGGTTTAGTAGGTATACTTAAGTGATTTGCAGTTACTTCTGTGACTAAATTATCCCCATGTAGTTATAATGTTATGAACTGAACTATATCCCCCCAAAAATTCATGTTAAAGTCTTAACCCCTAGTATTTCAGAATGTAACCGTGTTTGGAGATAAGATCTTTAAAGAGGTAACTGTGTTAAAATGAGGTCTTTAGGATCCGGGCGCAGTGGCTCACACCTGTAATCCCAGCACTATGGGAGGCCAAGGCGGGAGGATCACTTGAGCCCAGGAGTTTGAGACCAGCCTGAGCAACACAGCGAGACCCCGTCCCCTGTCTCTACAGAAAATAAAAAATTAGCCCAGTGTGATGATGTGTGCCTGTAGTCCCAGCTACTTGGGAGACTGAGGTGGGAGGATTGCTAGAGCCCAGGAGACTGAGGCTTCAGTGAAACATGATCGCACCACTGTTCTCCAATCTGAGTGACAGAGCGAGACCCCATCTCAAAATAAAATAATAAATGAGGTCTATAGGGTGGATTCTAATACAGTGTCACTGGTGTCCTTATGAGAGGAAATGTGGACACAGTTGTGTACACAGAGCAAAGAGCGTGTGAAGGCACAGGGAGAATATAGCCGTTTAGAAACCAAGGAGAGACCTCAGAACAAAGCAACTTCCCCAACACCTTGATCTTGAGCATCTGGCTTTCAGAACTGAGAAAATAAATTTGTTGTTCAAGTCACCCAATCTGTGCTATTTTGCTATGGCACCTCTAGTAAACTAATATGCATAGCTTCCAGAAATAATGTCACCAATTCGAATAGTATATGGCATTAGTTATTACAAATTTGAAACACTACGTTTGACAAAAATCCTAAAAAGTTGTGACATTATCACTTACAAGGTGTGAAGATAAAATTTTTGTAAATTATCAAGAATTTTTGCCGGGCGCGGTGGCTCAAGCCTGTAATCCCAGCACTTTGGGAGGCCGAGGCGGGCGGATCACGAGGTCAGGAGATCGAGACCATTTTGGCTGACACGGTGAAACCCCGTCTCTACTAAAAAATACAAAAAAAACTAGCCGGGCGAGGTGGCGGGCGCCTGTAGTCCCAGCTACTGGGGAGGCTGAGGCAGGAGAATTGCGTGAACCCGGGAGGCAGAGCCTGCAGTGAGCTGAGATCCGGCCACTGCACTCCAGCCTGGGCGGCAGAGCAAGACTCCTTCTCAAAAAAAAAAAAAAAAAAAAAAAGAATTTTTAAAATGTGGCCTGGTACGTGGCTCATATCTGTAATCCCAGCACTTGGGAGACTGAGGCGGAAGGATTACCCTGGGCAACACAGCGAGATCCTGTCTCTCTCTCTCTCTCAAAAAAAAAAAAAAGGCCGGTCGCAGTGGCTCATGCCTGTAATCCCAGCACTTTGGGAGGCCAAGGCGGGTGGATCACAAGGTCAGGAGATTGAGACCATCCTGGCTAACATGGTGAAACCCTGTCTCTACTAAAAATACAAAAAATTAGCTGGGCGTGGTGGTGGGCACCTGTAGTCCCAGCTACTCAGGAGGCTGAGGCAGGAGAATGGTGTGAACTCAGGAGGCGGAGCTTGGAGTGAGACAAGATTGCACCACTGCACTCCAGCCTGGGCGATGGTGCGAGACTCAGTATTAAAAAAAAAAAAAAAAAAAAAAAGCTGTGGTAGTGCATGCCTGCTGTCCCAGCTACTTGGGAGGCTGAGGTGGGAGACTCACTTGGGCCCAGGAGGTTGAGGCTGTAGTGAGCTGCACTCCAGCCTGGGTGACACACTGAGACCCTGGATTAAAAAAAAAAAAAAAAAAAAAGGTGGGGGATTTTTGAAATATGATCAATCTTTCTGGAAAACTGAATTACTTTTCTCTTTAGGAAAACGTATTTATCATATGAAAAGGCTATCAGAGCAGGCAGCTTAAAAAAACTGTAGACTAATATATAGGTTTGTCAGGTAGACAATTTTTGACAGCTTTTAAAAAAATTATTCGGCCGGGTGCGGTGGCTCAAGCCTGTAATCCCAGCACTTTGGGAGGCCGAGACGGGCGGATCACGAGGTCAGGAGATCGAGACCATCCTGGGTAACACAGTGAAACCCCGTCTCTACTAAAACTACAAAAACTTAGCCGGGCGAGGTGGCAGGCGCCTGTAGTCCCAGCTACTCGGGAGGCTGAGGCAGGAGAATGGCGTGAATCCGGGAGGCGGAGCTTGCAGTGAGCTGAGATCCGGCCACTGCACTCCAGCCTGGGTGACAGAACGAGACTCCGTCTCAAAAAAAAAAAAAAAAAAAATTATTCGTTGACAGCTTTTCTCATTCTAAAACAAATATTCACGTTTTTCCCCTAATCTTGTATTTATTTTTCTTAAAGGGGGCTCCAAAAGTTACACATTTCAGGCACCCAAAAACCTGGATCTACCCCTGGGACTAACCGAATGGATATGGGGAGTTTCTGGGCCATTTGGGGAAATCATACTCCAGTACCCTGGGCTCTGTCTCCTAAGAAATATCAGAGCTGGAGGGCTGATTAGTACGAACTGCAATGATTGAGGATTTCGGATAGACTTGGGATAGCAAAAGCTGCATTGAAGGTTAGTGGAGAAAAGAGTTCAGACACACCTAATCAAAAATGTGAGAAGTCTGCAATGAGGTTGGGGCCACAGAGACCCTGGACAATAAGCCATGGAGGGAACCCACTTACCTCTCCTGGGGTGTCTGCTCCTCATGCTGATTCTGCTTTTCAGCATATCTTGTTTCACTTACAACACTTACTGACCAGTAAGTGCTCTGTGCCGACATCACAACTTGGCCATTATGATGTAATGAGGAGGCATCTGTTATTCTCAGGGTAGGGCTTCCCTAGTAGGAACATTCTAATTACTTTGAGGGTAATTGGATTCTTTCATTATTCAAGTGATGTAGAAGTCAATCCTGTTAGAACTTAATCTTTTTCAAGGACCTCTTCCTTGTATAATGGATCACTCCATTCTGAATTAGGCAGACATCCTTGCTTTTCCTTTCCATATTTCTCCTCCTCCGCCTTGGGGGGTTGCATTTGGTAAGTGCTTTGCTCTTCCATCCAGCACTTAAGGAGTAGAATGTAGGCCGGGTGCGGGGGCTCAGGCCTGTAATCCCAGCACTTTGGGAGGCCGAGGGGGGCGGATCACGAGCTCAAGAGATAGAGACCATCCTGGCCAACAGGGTGAAAGCGTGTCTCTACTAAAAATACAAAAATTAGCTGGCCGTGGTAGTGCACGCCTGTAGTCCCAGCTACTCGAGAGGCTGAGGCAGGAGAATCGCTTGAACCCGGGAGACGGAGGTTGCAGTGAGCCGAGATTGCATCACTGCACTCTGGCCTAGCCACAGAGTAAGACTCTGTCTTAAAAAAAAAAAAAAAAAAAAGCCGGGCGCGGTGGCTCACGCCTGTAATCCCAGCACTTTGGGAGGCCGAGGCGGGCGGATCACAAGGTCAGGAGATGGATACCACGGTGAAACCCCGTCTCTACTAAAAAAATACAAAAAATTAGCCGGGCGCGGTGGCGGGCGCCTGTAGTCCCAGCTACTCAGGAGGCTGAGGCAGGAGAATGGCGTAAACCCAGGAGGCGGAGCTTGCAGTGAGCCGAGATCGCGCCACTGCACTCCAGCCTGGGCGACAGAGCGAGACTCCGTCTCAAAAAAACAAAACAAAACAAACAAAAACAAAACAAAACAAAAAGCAGCAGCAGAATGTAATTCAGATGGCCTCCTTAAGGAAGGATTCCCCCACCCAAGGAGAAACGCAGGGCTTTCCCCAAGCTCTTCCCTTTAACTCTTGGTTAAAGCAGTTGGTACTGGGTTCCAGAGAAGAGCTGGGCCTTGGTAAATTTCCCACTACCCAAAATGATGATAAGATCCCGTTGGGAGTGTCTTACGTCAGGCCTGCCTGAGTCCTCCAAAAATCCTTCCTCTCGGCGTTTGCATAGCCAGAGGGCACTCCAGTAGAAAGAGAATAGGACTTTTAGGAAATAAGGTAGCTCTCTAACCAGGGCCATTTCTAGCTCCCTGAGCTCTAGCTGAAGAAGGGGAGTAAGTAAGGAGGTCTCTCTCACAGTCTCACACAAAGCAGACTGCTCACAAATTGACGGGAGGTAAAGCACCCAGGAAGCAACTGGCTACAAAAGCTGCTCCAGCCGGGCGAGATGGCTCATGCCTGTAATTTCAGCACTTCAGGAGGCCGAGGCGGGCGGATCACGTGTGGCCTGGAGTTCGACACCAGCCTGCCCAACATGGCAGAACCCCGACTCTACTAAAAAAAATACAAAAACGGCCGGGAGCGGTGGCTCACGCTTGTAATCCCAGCACTTTGGGAGGCCGAGGCGGGCAGATCACGAGGTCAGGAGATCGAGACCATCCTGGCTAACACGGTGAAACCCCGTCTCTACTAAAAACATAAAAAATTAGCCGGGCGTGGTGGCGGGCGCCTGTAGTCCCAGCTACTCCGGAGGCTGAGGCAGAAGAATGGTGTGAATCCGGGAGGCCGAGCTTGCAGTGAGCCGAGATCGCGCCACTGCACTCCAGCCTGGGCAACAGAGCAGACTCCGTCTCAAACAAACAAACAAAAACTGGGCGTCCGGCGCAGGGGCTCACGCCTGTAATCTCAGCCCTTTGGGAGGCCGAGCGGGTGGATCATCTGAGGTCAGGAGTTCGAAACCAGCCTGGCCAACATGGTGAAACCCCCGTCTCCACTAAAAATATAAAAATTAGCCTGGCGTGGTGGCACGCACCTGTAATCCCAGCTACTCTGGAGGCTGAGGCAGGAGAATCGCTGGAACCCAGGAGGCGTAGGTTGCAGTGAGCTGAGATGGCGCCACTGCACTCCAGCCTGGGAGACAGAGCAAGACTCTGTCTCAAACAAACAAACAAATAAGCAACAACAACAAAAATTGGGCAGCCACAGTGGCTCACGCCTGTAATCCTAGCACTCTGGGAGGCCGAGGCGGGCAGATCACTTGAGGTCAGGAGTTCAAGACCAGTCTGTCCAACATAGTGAAGCCCCGTGTCTACTAAAAAAAAAAAAAAAAAAAAAAAAAAAAAAAATTAGCCGGGTGTGGCAGTGCGTGCCTGTAGTCCCAGATACTCGGGGACTGAGGCAAGGAGAATCGCTTGAACCTGGGGAGGCTGAGGTTGCAGTAAGCCGAGATCGTGCACTGCACTCCAGCCTGGGCGACAGCAAGACTCTGTCTCAGGAAAAAAACCCAAAAAACAACACACACACACTCCCCCCGACCTCCCACAAAAACTGCTCACAGGGTGCGCCCTCTACTGGAGGGTGAAGAAACCTCATCATTTCAGGCCTGGTACTGTGGTACTCCCTGAAATTAGACATTATCAGACATCTACTGAACTGATTCGCAAACCTCCCTTTCAGCATCTGGTGTGAGAAATTGCTCAGGACTTTAAAAGAGATTTGCCCTTCCAGAGTGCAGCTTAGTGGTGCTTTGCAGGAGGCAAGCAAAGCCTATCTGGTTGGCCTTTTGAAGACACCAACCTGTGTGTTGTCCATGCCACACGTGTAACACCTATGTCAAAAGACATCCAGTTAGCATGCTGCATGCGTGAAGAATGTACTTAAGAATCCATTATGATCGGGGAAATTTCATTCTCAAAAAAAAAAAAAAAAAGTCTCTGCTTCCTGTTATTGGCAGTTCTGAATGTTAGATTTTTTTCCCCCATGGGGTCAAAAGGTACCTAAGTATATGACTGTGAGCAGAATAGGAGACAGAAGTCAGGTATTGTCAGTTTTTCAATTTTCATGTGTGTGTGAATTTTTAATAAAAATGTGGGTGGGGAAGTAAAGCATTAATGCAAGTCAAAATGTTTCAGTGGTTCAACTTTATAATAATTATAAGCAAACTTACTAAATTTTTCTGGACACACACGCAAAAAGAAACAAGGTGACCAAGAAATTGAGTCAAGGAGGGAATCTTGCTTCTGAGTCTCTTGCTGCCCTTAGCCCCAAACACACAATACTTCTGAATATCTTATTACATACTTTCTTTTCATATTTCAACTTTATTTAAAATGTGAGGTTTTATGTCCAGAAGGGAGGGCAGTTGCCCATGGAAGTCGAAGTGAGGCACAATACTATTGGGTTGAGGGCCAAGTGCACAGGATTGATTTGGGGAGATTCACATAGGAAATTTTCATTTCCTCCCCAGGTTAGCTATTCAGTGGATGGATTATTCAGTCTTTTTAGCAAGGTCACTGCTCCTTAGCAACATCAACAAAAGTGCCAAAGTTGGGGACACAGAAAATACTGTCATTGTCTTTTGTTTCTCTTTTTCGCCTGGATGGGGAAAGGAATGGAAACTAATAGCAGAAAATGAAACATTTATGATGTTATCCCTTGCCATGGAAAATCACGGGTTTGTGTAGAGACCTCTTTCTTTTCTTATTTTTATTTTATATATTTTTTGAGGGTCTCACTGTCACCAGGCTGGAGTGTAGTGGTGTGATCATAGCTCAGTAACCTCCAACTCTTGCGCTCAAACGATCCTTCTGTCTCAGGTTCCCAAATAGCTGGGACTACAGACGTGTGCCACCATGTCTAGCTAATTTTTTAAGTTTTTCTAGAGACAGGGTCCCACTATGTCGCTAAGTCTCAAACTCCTGGGCTCAAGCAACGCTCCTGCCTCAGCCTCCCAAAGTGTTGCGATTACAAGTATGAACCACTACACCCAGCACAGACCTGTTTCTTAGCCTGGGAATGGGATGCGATAAGGAGGCCTGAGTTTAAGTCCCATCTTGAGCTGCACTAACAAATTCTATGACCTGCTAGAGTAGTTTCTCACCTCTGGACCTGTGTTCTCATCTGTAAAGGAGCCTGGAGCCAATGATGTCTGAAGAGAAGCCTTTTCAGGTCTGATTCTGTGACCTGCAAACTGTAAAGACCCCAACAGGCTCCAGAAAAACATAGCAGTTAGAAACAAGGGAATGTAGGTGTTAGATGGAAAACCGAGGAGCTAGGGCTCACAATGAAATGTTTTTCTACATTCACAAAGAAAAACAAACAAAACAGGACGGAAGCTATGGGACAGGTAGGTGTAGGAAGATACCTGCAGTCTGGATGAGAGGAATGGGCAACAGAGCTGGATTGCCTCAAGGACCCAAGCCTATGACCTTGGTAGTGTTTTCTCTTACAGCACTTCCCAGTGCACCGCTGACATGTTATATTCCAAATTGCTCCTGTTCATACAGTCATGAGCCGTCAGAGGAGTTTCCACCATAACGCCTAATGTGTGACACATTAATAGGGTGGCTGAAGATTCCGCTAAACTTCTAGCGTTCCCTGTGTCAGATTAGACTGCACCTGGCTGGGAGAAAGCAGTGGATGCAGCTCTCTCCTAGCACACTCAGCTTTGCTTACTGGGGGTATGAGAAATACAGATGGAAGTTTTGGAAGAGCAGTGCAAGATGGAAAGGGCATACTGAATAATCTTGGTTGATTTGCAGATGGTGGGGTTTGTGGTAGTGCTGAATCAGCTCAACCCAACGCGAGGGAAAGCCAGGGGGTTGGGAAAATCTCAGTGCTGAAGTCCTGGGAAAGGAGTACACACCAAAGGCATCAGGGCAGGGAATCTCTCCAGAGAGCCACTCAAGAAATATTAGTTTCTTCCCTATTTTACAAGGTTTGGTAGCACTGATAGTTATGTAAAGTCAGGTTCCAAGGAGACACCCATTATTTGTGTGCATAAGAAAGTAGCTCAGCCAGACCCAGCCCTGAGGCAGTGGGGAAACTAACAGCTTACCCAAGCCTTGGGGCAGCTCAATATGGGAATAATCAAGACCAAAATGTTGTTCTATAAAGCTGAGATTGGGCGGAGTGAGCCAGGGTACTTCTCAGAGAGAAAGAGCTTAGGGAACAGGATTATCATTAGCATTCTGCCCACAGAGTTGGCACTTACCCAGTAACATCAGGATTCCTAGAAAAGGCCCAAGCACAGACCCTCTAGCAGGTGTCTCAGTCATGGACCCAACCTAGTGGCAACAGTAGGGGGTTTATCTGTTCAAGGCCAGTGGGGGAAGAGGAAGGGAGGTGGCACACCAACAGGTGTGGAGCGCTGGCTAGGGCCAGGAGACAATTCCAATGTATGGAAAGGCTAGAGTGTAAGTAGGCAGGTGAGGGGGGTCCCGTGCTGATGGGACACTGATACAGGAGACAGCAGCAAACTCCTTTAAGTCACAGATGAAGCTTGGGGGCCCCCCGTCTTCTCCAAGGCAGTCCAGAAGATTGGCAGGATGGGAAGGCAGAGCACAATCAGAAACTATGGTCTTTTCATAGTAAGAGATTATAGCAAGGTTTTTAATTTTGTTTTAAAAGAGGAAAAAAATATAACATCATGGTTACACAGAGGCTCTGGAGATTCCCTGGGTTCACAATCCTACTTCTGCCATTTACTAGCTGTGTGATCTTGAACAAATCACTGAGCTTCTCTGATCCTGTTTCCTCATCTCTAAAATACAGATAATGATAATGTTCTACTCATAGGGTTGTTTTGGGCATGCATGCAAACAAAACAGATTTTATGATCGAGTCATAGTTCTGGAAAGAAAAAAAAAACAGATTTTAGCACACAAGTATTAAGTAAATGTGAGCCCTCACTATTGTTAATACAACATGGCAGTGACACACATACATTAGACAAGAGATTATTACAAACTGAGCCTCCACCCAGTCTCCCTATTATCCTCCCGTGGGCTCCTAATTGATGACTAAACAGTGCATTGCTGGGTGGCTTCCAGTAGTTTCTTTCTTCACTTTGCTGCAACTTTGAACTGAAGGTGATCCATGTGGTACATGACATTCTTCCTGTTTTCTTCACAAGGATGATGTTTAAATGGGCATTTGTTTGAGGAATGACTTGGAGGGTTCCTCTCTTTCAGTCATCATTTCTCAAAGACTAAGGTTGTGGACAGGAGGGGCATGGTAACGAGCCCCATATTCTATTCTTTTTTTTTTTTTTTTGGTACGGAGTCTCACTGTCACCCAGGCTGGAGTGCAGTGGCGCAATCTCAGCTCACTGCAACCTCCATCTCCCCGTTAAAGTGATTCTCCTGCCTCAGCCTCCTGAGTAGCTGGGACTACAGGCATGAGTCACCATGCACGGCTAAGTTTTGTATTTTTAGTAGAGACAGGGTTTCACTATGTTGGCCAGGCTGGTCTTGAACTTCTGACCTCAAATGATCCACCTGCCTCAGCCTCCCAAAGAGCTGGGATTACAGGCGTGATCCATCGCACCCGCCCCCACACTCTATTCTGAATGCATGTATGGGCACATGTGCATGCCCGTCCCCCTTCACTCAGTGATAAGGAAGAAGGGGAACCAGAAATTTCTCTTTGAAAAATTAGTAACAGAAATGGGTGTGGAGAGTTGGTTACCTGGGAGATCCTTGTTCATTTGTAACATCAGAAACTGCTTCTTTTCCTCCTTCTCTCTTCTAGAAGACTGTCAAGGAGCCCGAGTGAGGAAAGTAGACCAACCACAGTCTTGGAGAAAAGAAAATAGGGTTTCCATCCCTTCTGGAGGGAGAAGGAATAACAGAGATGAACAAGAATGAAGAAGGAAACAAATGGAAATAGACAAAATGAAGGTAAATGCCCTGTATGTTAAAAGAAAAAAAGTGATGAGAAGGGAGAGACACAAGGAAAGAAAGAGAGAAGCAAAGAGGTTAGGAATAGGGTAAGAGAAAAGGAAAAGCAGCAACCAGCAGAGGAATCACTCCCCTGTTAAGGTTAACCAGGAGGAGAGACATAAGGCATGAAGCTGGGTATGAGAGTCCAGCTTTCCCACTGTACTTGCTCTGGTTATGGAGCAGACTGCCATCTTCTGGTGCCATTTACTATTCAAGTTGCTTAGGTGTTTTATTTGTTTGTTTTGTTTTTTTACAACCAAGTGGATTGATTGAAATGTTTTGATTCTTCATTTGAAATGTTTCTATTCCACATACCCATTATCTTTTATCCCCACAAAAGCCCCTAACATTGTTTCCTTTAATCTTTTGGGTTCTCAAGCATCATTTTCACCAAAAGAGATGTACCTATCCACAGTTGTCTCAGAGCATGGAGGCTGAAAGTCTGTGAGGGCAAGAGCAAAATGGAGCAGATGATGGGCTGATGGTTGGTTATGGGATGCTTCGTGGGCTCTGGAACATCTGTGCCAAGAACTGGAGGACCCATCCTCGGCCCCAGCCAGACGCTTGGGGTACTATGTATTCTGAACCATAGCACTAGGTTGCAAAATGTGGCTTCTAATCTATACTCTGCCATGTACAGATCACAAAATATCATACAAGGAGCCTTAAAAGATCATCTAACCTAAATCCAGTTTTCCAAGGAAAAAACTGGGGCACAAAGAGGTGAAGTAACTTGCCCAAAGTTATATAGTCAGGGAATTCCTTTTCGGAGACAAAGGAAATCAGAATAGTCATTTTCCTGATTCACCGTCCCTCGACAAACAGTCCATAAAGTGCTTGGAGGTTATTAAAAGGCACTCCAGAAAGGTAAGGTTGGCATTTTGCTGGAAGCCCCTGAGTGTACAACCCCTGAGGCACCACAGTATTTGGCTATAAAAACAGGTCTGGAGTTGCTTTGGCCTCCATTTTAATCCCTAAAGCTGCCTGGAGGCTGGAGCTCTGATGGCTACCTGTCATCACTCCCCAGCCAGTCCGGACACTGCAGCCAGGAACTGTCAGAGGTGACAAGGGAATCCCGTCCTAATGCCAAGGACCAAGGAGCAGTGGCCAGGTTCCTGGGATTAAGCAAGGCAATTATGGCTGAGTTAAAGCTAGGATGGGTAGGACGGGGGATCTGAGGTGGAAAAGGTGGGTAAGAAGAGGGAATGCGCCAGCAATCTAAATGACTTCGACTGGGTGGGCTACTTCACATCATACCTCCTCCGTCTCCAAAAGGTTCTTAACCTTCTTCAACTGCCTAAGCCTGATGGACCTCCTCCCTTTCTCCCAGTGCCCACTCACTGAAGGGAAAGCCACCACATCCCCATTCTTTTCCTTTTTTTCTAATCCCTCCGGTGCCGTTTCGGGTCTCCTTCCTCCCACAGTCTGGGTCCCTTTCACTCACATCCAACCAGCTTTTAACACCCGGATCTCCCCGAGCTTCGTTGGTTCCGCCCACTCCCCCGGCCCCCCCCCCCCACGCCCCTGATTTCCCCACCCTTCTTGCCCTCCCCGGCTTGACTCCCTTGGACTGCTCCCCACCAATCCTGGTCTCTCCTATTCCTCCCCGCCACATCGGGTCCCCCAGCCCCCGGGTGCCTTTGGTGTTTTCAGCCGTCGGCCACAGGCGCCTCGTCTCAGATAAAGTGGATCCAGCCCTGGGGCTCCGGGGCTCCGCCACTGCCCGGGTGCTCGGGCCCACGTAGAGCATAGTCACGGCCGCCGTTGTTGTCCCAGAACTCGTGACCTGTCACACGGTAGCGCAAAGCGAAGAGCAGGGCGCCCCCAATCGGCGGCGCGGGCAGGCGGAAGGCGAAGCGGTCGGCGCGCGGCGGAGGCGGTGCCGGGCCGGCGTAGGCGGCGGGCGCCTCGCGTTGGCTCCGCCAGCCGTCGGCACTCCAGCGCACGCTCACGCGCTTCTCGTAGGCCAGGTCCAGCACGCGCGCGCTCCCGGCCACGCCCATCGGGCCCGCCTCCGCGCGTTCCAGGCAGATGCGCTGCGCCTGCAAGCGGGCGGCGAAGCCGGGCTCGCTGGCCGGCTCCAGGGCGGCGCGCGCCTCCTGGAGGAAAGAAGAAGCGGGAGGAGGGAGTCCAGGGCGGAGAGAGGGGAGAGAGAGGGGGCGGTGTCAGAGCGGGGCACTGGGCCAATCAGAGGCCGACTCCGGCGTCCACGCCCGCAGAGTGCGGCCTCGCTGCCAGGGTGGCCTAGAGCCACTCGCAAATGGTGTACCCCAAAAGGGATGGGCAGGCGCAAGCCCAGGGATGGGATGGAGATGGGTGCTCTTTGGCAAATCCACTCCCACACGCCTGCTGCGGCCGACTGAGGGAGGTCCCCAGGAGGGGAGGTGCCCCCGCCGCCTACCTGGAGGCCGCGGGCGCGGGGCTGGCAGGGCGCGAAGTGGCGGAGGGCGTCCCTCTGCAGTTGGATCTGCACGTGGCGGGGCACCCGGGGCAGCTCACCGGGACGGAAGCGGCGCACGGCAGCCAGCTCCAACCCCAGTGCGTCGGCGAAACGCACTCTCTTGCGGGTGTCTGGGCTACGGCTGCGGGGCGCCCGAGCCCCGCCGCCTCCGGCTGGTGCTGAGCGGGCCCGGCGGCCCCGACTAGGTGCGTGAGCGCGGGATCGTGCCCCGAACCGCGTCCCGCCCTCGCCTGGCTCCTCCTCTGGCTCCTCCTCGAGGCTGGGCCGCTGGCTACGGTAGTAGGCGCGCTCCGTTAGCGCGGCAATAAAGCTCAGGTTGCGGGGAATGTCGGTGCCCGGGGGCCGCTCACGGGACATGGCAGCCCCCTCCCCGGCGGGGCCAGCCCGCAGCGCCACCGCGCTCCCCTCTCTTCCTCTCTCCTGCCTGCACCGCGTCGGCGCAGAAGTCACTGGGTCCGCTTCTGCAGCCCCTCGCCACTGCGTACTCTCCTTGCAGTCACCTCCAGGATCCTCCACCTCCCGTTGCTTTGCCTCTCCTCTGTGACCACCTTTCCCTCCCTCTGGCCGTCAGCTTCCAGGGTCTTAGACTATCACATCCTGCCTCCTGCTAGCGGTCTGCTCTGAGCGTGCGCTCAACGGCACTCACCCTCCGGTTCCAAGGCCCTCACGGCCCGGTCCCCCCGCCCACAGCCCTCTCACAGGTGGCTCCGTTTGTCTTCGCTGCTGCACCGGGGGCGGGGACTCCACCTTTTCGGTCCCGAGTGAGGCCACTCAACCTTTTTAAAAAAACACTCACGGGCCGGACGCGGTGTCTCACCCCTCTAATCCCAGCACTTTGGGAGGCCGAGGTGGGAGGATTGCTTGAAGCCAGGAGTTCAAGACTCAGCCTGGGCTACATAGTGAGACCCCTAATCTCTACAATAATAATAATAATAAAATGTAAAAAGTCCTCAACCTTTCCGGCATAGCATAGGAAAGGTTAACGCTGGGAAGAATAAAATAACCTTTCATTTTCTTGCAGGGGAAGGTTCAAAACGTCCAGCATGTGACTTTATCTTTGGGGTTCACTGTTTTCTGAAACCTAGGCTCCTGGTTTGGCAGAGGGTGATGGTGGGTGCAAAGAAGAAAAGGTCATGAAAGCTAGGTAGAGTCTTTCAAATAGAAGGTGAGAATGTGGCACCCGAACTGAGAACTGCGGGAAGACCTAGCTTCTAGTGACCTTGAGCAAACACGGCATAACTTCTCTGGTAACTTCTCTGGACTCAGTGTTCGTGTGTGTGTATATGTGTGTGTGTGTGTGTGTGTGTGTGATGGAGTCTCACTCTGTCGCCCAGGCTGGAGTGCAGTGTCGTGATCTTGGCTCACTGCAACCTCTGCCTCCTGGGTTCAAGTGATTCTCCTACCTCAGCCTCCTGAGTAACTGGGATTACAGGTGTCTGCCACCATGCCTGCCTAATTTTTGTATTTTTAGTAGACACGGGTTTTCGGCATGTTGGCCAGGCTTGTCTCGAACTCCTGATGTCAGGTGATCTGCCCGCCTTGGCCTCCCAAATTGCTGGGATTACAGGCATGAGCCACCGCACCATACTCTGAACTCAGTGTTCTCGTCTATGAAAAAGTGGTGGAGTTCTGATTTCTAACCCAAGTGTAAGCCCTTTGAGGGCAGGGGCTTTGTCTGATTCATGGTGTTTTAGTATATGGTAGGCATTCAAATTATTGAATGAACAAGCACTCAACATCTCTCTTGGAGTTGGGACTGTGGAATTCCCAACTACTGGGAGCTTCCAAGAAGGACAGACCTGGCTTTTTCCTCTTTTTCTTTCTTTCTTTTTCTTTCTTTTTTTTTTTTTACATTAGTGGAAAAAAAAAAGTGAAGTGTTTTTAGTTTTTTTTTTTTCTAACTTTCCTACTGATCTTATATAGCACTTAATGTGCTAAGTACTGTTGTAAGGGTTTTGCAAATACTAACCCATGTAATACAACTATCAGATGAATAGAGACTATTATGCCTAGTTTAAAGATGAGAAAATTGAGGTAGGGGAGAGGACTCTTGCCCAGGGTTACATAGTTAATAATTGGGGAGGTGGGATCAGGACCTAAACAGTTTAGCTCTAGAGTCCACGCTCTTATCCACTTGGTTATATAAGATTAAAACATTTAACAATAATAGGTAACATTCTCAGAGTGTTAAAAGAGGGAATCTTAGGGTAGAAATGAAGTCTCTAAATTTAAAGCAGCAGGATAGTTTAACTGTAAAACCACAAGTGACTAAGTTGAAAATAAACCATAAGACACATGTTATCTTATTATTATACAACTCATTCCTGTTTACATGTATTCACACTAGTATTGACTGCAGCAATACTACTTAGCTAGGACTCATTTTTAAAGCAATATTGACTTTTTTATTTTATACATATATAGAATGCATGGATGTATTCTCTTCATATCATTATATATGATACAAAATATACAATGTATATATTGTATATATACACAATATAATATGTATATTATATATATGAATTAATGTATAATAAATCATACGTTACTTTGTATTACAAGCAAGCTGACCCAGGAGTTTGAGATCAGCCTGGGCAACATAATGAGATCCCCATCTCTATAAAAAATGAATTTAGCTAAGCATAGTGCAGCACACCTCTAGTCCCAGCTACTGGGGACACTGAGGTAGGAAGATTGCCTGAGCCTAGATGGTGGAAGCTGAAGTCAACACTGATTGTACCACTGCACTCCAGTTTAGGCCGTGGAGTGAGACCCCTGTCTCACAAACAAACAAACAAACCAGGAGTGCAAATGAAGACTTGGAGTAGGTTATTCTCTAAAGGGGGCAAGCTTGCTGGTGGCAGCCAGAATGATCAGGCTAAGAACAAAAAAGAAATAAGATTGGCTGAAAGGATACAGCCATAAAGGAGTGTAATAGGCTGTGTGTTTAGAATAGAGGAGAGAATTGAGTGTGGACATGTAAATGGTGTGGATTCAGACTATGAAAACAGTATTGACTATGCGAAGGCAAGAAGTGATCTTGAAGCAATAGTGTCAAAGTTACAGCATGAGATGGGAGTCCTAGCTTCTTGCATATCAGTATATGTCTTTGGGCAAATCACTTAACCTCTCCAAACCTCAATTTCCTCATTCATAGAATGAGGATAAAACAGCATAAGGATTAGTGACAGGATAAAATATACATGTAAAAAAAGCACAGCATCTAATAACTCCTCAAAATATGTTTTTACTTTTTTTTTTTTTTTGAGATAGAGTCTCGTTCTATCACCCAGTCTGGAGTGCAGTGGCATGATCTCAGCCTCCTGGTTTCAAGCGATTCTCATGCCTCAGCCTCCTGAGCAGCTGGGATTACAGGCTGGCTAATTTTTGTATTTTTAGTAGAGATGCGGTTTTGCCATGTTGGTCAGGCTGGTCTCAAACTCCTGGCCTCAAGTGATCCACCCGCCTTGGCCTCCGAAAGTGTTGGGATTACAGGTGTGAGCCACCAAACCCAGCTAGTTGTTACTATTATTGCTGCAGAAAAGACCTTACTTCTCAAGTGACCATAAGGGCAGATGGTAATACAGAGGCTTGGTTTGGAGGTAGAAGCAAAGGGTACTAGCAGAAGAGGAGAACTGGGTCGCCTCTTTCTGGCCTTTGGTTGGGTTGCTTTTTAAATGGAGCTGAAGAAAGTGCCAGATCCAAGAGCCCAGGGGGCTGGCTGTGAGTGCTCTCATGTGGATCAGCTGTGGTCAGATTGCTTCACACCTGTGACCCGCCCTGTATAAATATACTGCCATGTATAAATAATGGCCCCATGTATATGTAATCTGGAAGGATAAACATCAAGCTTAACAATGGCAACCTGCAGGGAGGGAAGTGGAATTGGGTGTGTATGTGTGTGTGTGTTTGAGAACCTGTATTTTATTACTCCATACCTCTTTATTGTTTGATTTTTTTCACAATGAGAATTAGTTCCTGTGTTGGGTAAAAAAAAAAGAAAAGAAAGAAAGAAAAAAAACCACTAAAATCAATCTGATTACAAAAGAAGATGAATTAAAGAAAAGTACCGGAAGAAACTGCTTGTGATCCAAGTCCTGGCTCCTTGATGCCTGGCTGAAGCCCAGCCCACAAAGACAACACTGGGTTAAAGGTCCTGGAGAAAAGATGGGAAAGGTTTGGTGTCTGTGTAGTGTCTGCTAGTCCCAAAAGGGTAAGGCACCTAGTAGACGGTTCCCAGCTTAATGGGAACTGCTCCTGTTTTCCAGGCACACAATTCAGGGCTGGAAAAGTTCAACAAGTGCATGGAACATCGGAAACCTCCTGGAAATGCTAAATTTGCCCCAAGATGTCCTGAAGTCCGGCATATTTCTCTGGGCAGCCTCGAGGCTCAGGAGCCCAGCCCAGCCCAGCCCACCGTGCCCTCTCAGGCAGCCCTTCACTGCCTTCAGCAGCCCTCCCTCTTCCTGAGTAGTGGCCCTTCGCAGGCCTGCGTCCCAGCCCCGCCCCTCTCTCTGGACGCATCTTTGGGCCCCATCATCACCCGGCGCCGGGCCCTCCCTCTGCCCCCCCTTTCTCCTCCCTCCTTCCTTCCCTCCCTTCCTCCCTCTCTCCCTCCCTCCCAGCTCCTGCACCAGGAAACGGCCCGGATCCCGGCAGCGGCCTGACCCGTGAGATCCCTAACCTGGCAGGCGGGCGGGGTTGGAGACTGGCTGAGGTGGGGGTAAGGGAGGAGTTGGGCCTTTGGGCTGCACTAGGGGGAACCGCGAATACAGATGGTGTCGGCAGGAAGCCCTTGGCCCTGGGTTTCCCGGGAGGACAGTCATTAAACATGGATTCGGCCACACAGCTGGTAGAGCGTTGGGGGCAGGGGCCCAGGCCCAGAGCTGCAACCCTAGCCGTTCCCAGGCCAGAACCTGATCCCTGGCCTTCCCCTCCTGGTTCTGATCTCCCCCTCCCCTTTCCAGAGCTCCACGCTGGCCGGGAGGATGAAAGGCCCCAGCTGGGGGCTCCTTGCCACCAGTGCTGTGTCTTAAGAGCTGCCATCCCGGCTGGGTGAGTGTCTCCTTCCTTTCTCTGTCTGGAGTAAACCATTGCGTCTCCCACCTTTCTCTTCGGCCCATCTGCTCCCCCTCATCTTGTGCCTCTGCCAACATCTTTATATCTTGCATTTGGGGAGGTCCTAAGCCCCTTCCTCTAGCCAAGGAGGTGTGGACTAAGGAGGCCCAGGGGTGGGAGGGTTGTAGGGGTGTCACAGAGCTGACGTTGTCTTATTATGAAAAGAATCTAAAGTATCTCTAAACAGAAAATGTACTTGTTTTAAATGTAATTTGGCATATTAGGAATGTAATGGCCAGCCCCTCACAGCCTGGTCTCATATCATGACTTAATTCCCTTGTTCTTGCCTCTCCCTGTCCAGTGAGCTCTGAGCATTTCTTCTCTCCTCCTCATCTCACTGGGTTGGTCAAACCAGAAATGCCCCTTCTGATTCTCTCTCCATATATTCATGCCAGTGTTTCATCCTTGCCTCTTATAGCTGCCCGGATGGCGACCCCAGCCTCGGCCCCAGACACACGGGCTCTGGTGGCAGACTTTGTAGGTTATAAGCTGAGGCAGAAGGGTTATGTCTGTGGAGCTGGCCCCGGGGAGGGCCCAGCAGCTGACCCGCTGCACCAAGCCATGCGGGCAGCTGGAGATGAGTTCGAGACCCGCTTCCGGCGCACCTTCTCTGATCTGGCGGCTCAGCTGCATGTGACCCCAGGCTCAGCACAGCAACGCTTCACCCAGGTCTCCGATGAACTTTTCCAAGGGGGCCCCAACTGGGGCCGCCTTGTAGCCTTCTTTGTCTTTGGGGCTGCACTGTGTGCTGAGAGTGTCAACAAGGAGATGGAACCACTGGTGGGACAAGTGCAGGAGTGGATGGTGGCCTACCTGGAGACGCGGCTGGCTGACTGGATCCACAGCAGTGGGGGCTGGGTAAGAAGCTTCTCAATTGCCGCTCTGCACATCCCTCTGCAAAGCTGGTTTCCAGGGGGAAGATGGGAGCTCTGATTGGAGACTGAGGCAGCTATGTTGGGAATGAGGTGCGGGGCTGAGTCTCCCCGTCTGGGTGGAATCAGATTGAGAGATGCCTGGACTCTGCACTCCAGGGCTGCCATGCAGTCAACACTGGATGGGCTCATGGTCCCAAGCAGAGGACAGAATCCACACCCAAGGAGTGCCTGCAGGGGAATGTTGTCAGGGACTTTTTGCACCTGAGTCATGGTGTGGGAGGTGGGGAGGACCAGGGATGGGTGGTGGTCAGGCAAGCCTTGGCAAAGGATGCTAGTTCTGAGCAGAATTTTTCGCCAAGGAAAGGATGGAATTCACTGGAGGCAGAGTGGGCGGCAAATGAACCAGTCTCTCAGGGTGGGGGTGCACCTGGGGGGATCAGAGGGGCTTGCAGCCAGAAGAGCTTTGACCAGAGAGGAGCTGGGTATGGGGTAGTGTTGGCAGTGGATGGAACTGGAACTCTTCCTCTCCTCTTCTGTCCACTCTTTCCTCTCCTGATATCCCTTTCTCCTTCTTTCTCTCCTACTTCCCTTCTCTCCCACAGGCGGAGTTCACAGCTCTATACGGGGACGGGGCCCTGGAGGAGGCGCGGCGTCTGCGGGAGGGGAACTGGGCATCAGTGAGGACAGTGCTGACGGGGGCCGTGGCACTGGGGGCCCTGGTAACTGTAGGGGCCTTTTTTGCTAGCAAGTGAAAGTCCAGGGCCAGGTGGGGCTAGGTGTGGCTGGGGGCCAGGAGAGCAGGAACAGAACAGAGAAATGCCCTTGGAAGAAATGGAGTTGGTGGATGGGTGGGCATGGAACAGGATGGGCAGGGGAAGGGTAGTGTGTGAGGCAGCTGAGTAGGCCAGGTAGGCGATTGGAAGAGTGAGCAGGACACATAGGTGAGGGAAATGTTTTGGCAAGTTTAGGGACGCAGGAGATGGAGTCGATCCAGGGCTGGGGGATGTGGGAGGGATCACACCTATAGGTGTGGGCACATGAAATGACCTGGAACTTGGTTTGCAGCCCTGAGGAAGGTGGACTTGCATAAGCAGTTGTATTCCATTAGATGAGTGGGATTTGGGGAACGCAGAAGGCACATCCTTTTGGAATGGAAGCTTGGGGGTTCTCAGGTGATAGGGAGAGGTGGCTGTAACAGTGGGCTGCTTGGACACACGTGTGCATGTGCACGCATGCTGGTGTGCATGCTGGGCTGCCTGGCAAATCTGGTGGTGGTGGGATTCCTCAAGGAGAAAACATTCCCTCTTGCAATGGCAAGAACTAGGGGCAGTTCTCTGTCCCTCCTCCCAACCCCTCCTTTCCCCTGCCCTTGTCCTGATGCCTCAAGGCTTAGAGAGAAACATTGTATCCAGACCGAGGGCTCTGCTGCTTCTCTCCAGAAAGTAATTGGCAAGGCTTTGAAGAGAAGAGCAGTTCTGCAGCTGGCCTTGTTCCTTCATCATCCCCCTTCCTTGTGCATCATGCACTTGCTGCTGCCTCCCGGGCTCTGATAGAAGGGCAGGGCTGTTGAGCCTGGATGGGTGGAGGCTTAGGTAGCTGGACCTGCCTGCCACCCTCCTCTCCCACTCAGGCACAATGGTGCCTAAAGTGTTTCCAATCTCTGGGACCTCTGTACCCAAACTGAAACTCTAAATTGGGGCCCTAACTAATTTTCCTTTCGAGGTTGTGGACATAAGTGCTGATCTTGAGTACAGTCTGGGTCCCACACTGTGTCTCAGTGAGACTGTTGATGCCTTGAGAGGACCATTTCAGCCCTGAATCCCATGGGTGTGAGGGTGATGGGCACTCCAGGACTGGCCTATGCTGTGTTGTGGGCTTTGGTTCGGCTTTATCAGGGGCCAGGCATATGGGTTCTAGAGTACCTACCATGACCTAGAAGCATTTATGATTTGAAGCCACACTGTTTGCATGGGTGTTACTTGTCTGTACCTCAGAGTCTGAGGATGTTAACTTTGGAACTCGCAGTCCTCTAGAACAGCTTCAGATTATGGCTTTTTCTTTTGAGGAAGAAATTATTCTCTCCAGTTGCATGCCCTGAGCCAGACCTCACTGCTGCACTTTCCAAGGTGCTAAGATTGCTGCTCTCCAATGCTAACTTTCTGACACAGTGCTCTAGAACCCTGCCTGTGGTCCTGAGCACTGATCAGCTTAGCTAGACCATGGTTGACTCTTCTTGGAGATTTTCACTTGGTCCTAGAATGTGGCAACGTAGTTGTGCTCGCTAGAATGTGGGACCAAATTGGCCTCAGGTGTTTAGTCCAGACTTCTGCTTTTGAGAGAGGGCTGCACTTTTTAATGGTATTTCTAGGGGAGGTGGTAGGCTGCATGTGCCACTTGGTCTTGTGAGTATGCTGACACCAGAAACTCAGAGCCAGCTTGTGGCAAGCAGTTGGGGTGGGGGGTCTCTGACTTGCTCAGGACAAACTAGGCCAGTGGTTTTCAAACTGCTTGGCAGAGCCCTGAAGTTTCCTAGGGGTTGCCTCAGGAGTCCTTGGGGAGATGAAGGGGGTGGGGAGTTGAGCAGGCTGGGCAATTTGCCCTCAAACTGAACAGCTCTCCTTGTAGCTGTCTTACATATCGGGGTTCAGGGTAAGATTTTATTTGCATTAGGGGTTTGCTGCTGAAAAAATGTTGGAAAACCACTGACTAGACCATCGGCTCCAAATTGGAACCTGTGCTTCCTTCCCCAGGTTTGGAGCACACTCTTCACCCTACCCTCTACCACAGGACGCATATCCCTGTTAGCATTCCCCGGGACCTTTAGCCAAGAGGGGCTGCAGGGACCATGGCCAGGTTACCGAAATGCCCTGCTCTGAAGTCTTGACACCTGGGTGGAAAGAGAGGCTGTTTTCTGAAAGGGTAAAGGGCTTGGTCTGGATTCCCAGAAACAGAGCTTAGATGGGACCACAGTGGGCAATTTTGACCTGTCCTGCCCTTCTTAGCTTGAAGGGAAACCCCAGAGACTCTTCTGTCAGGGAAAACTAGGGACTCTCTTCTAGAGCCATATAGTTCCTTGGGATTAGCTCTTGGCCAAGAAGGCTGAGTATGGCTCCCAATTTTTAAATCCATTTCGTTTTTTAAAAAACAAGGGAAATAAATGTAATTGCCATTTTTCAAAGATTAAGTAGGAGGAGAGGGGTTTCTTGCTCTCCAGAGCCCAAAGGGAC